>NW_027150406.1:925846-1234462 GCF_031143425.1 Pleurodeles waltl | reverse complement strand
CCTGCCGTCCTGTCACTCTCGCTCTCTCTCCCTCTCTCTCTCTCTCTCTCTCTCTCTCTCTCTCTCTCTCTCTCTTTCATACCATAGTGGGATGGAAGAGAGAGAGAGAGATTGTCATTGCAATGGTGTGTCCATACAATAACTTCAAAAAGTAAGACTAGAAAGATGTTTGGTATGAATAGTATAGTTATGTTTGGATGCAGAGCAGAACATCATCACTTCCGGCATAATGGTGACGGTCTTGGGCTGTCACTCAGTAGGCTGAAGGTTCAAATCCTAGTATCACTTGGCAGTGTGTTTGTTTATTTACTGGTGTTTTGACAGTTAAACCTTCCTAATAATAGAACATTCACATTTCTTTCAAAACACATGTGTGGGCTAACTGTCATATGGGTGTCTGGAAGCATCACAGTAAGGAGACACCTGTAGTCCAAAGGTTACAGTCACAGACCCACGCACTGAAAGTTTAAGGTTCGACTCCAGGTGCATCTGTGGTTATTTTCCTTCTTTAATTTCTTTTAAACTTCAAAAGCTTAAGGTTCATACGGAAAAGTGATCTCACTCTTTTTAATTGACAAACATTTTTTTTTTCAATTTGTCCATATCTCATTGTAAGTTTACAATTCATCAAAGCCATGGTGGGGGCATGAGTTATAGTTACCTTAGGGCACGAGTTAGAGTTACTTGAGATAACTCGATTACAGGTGAATATTTATGGTTTGGTACCTAACTTTGATGCCCCTATACTAATGGTCAATATTGAGTTATCTAGAAATATATGTATATTTTTATTATTTTCTTCTTTTTGGGATCGTTTTAAGCGTACTTGGAGTTTGTAAGCTCCGTGGAGGAGTAGTGTTTTAGATTTCATGGGTGTGCTGTGTTGGGTTAACCATTCATGACCACTTGTATTCTGAATGTCATCACACACAGAACATTGATGACAAAAGTGACAGCATTTATTAAATTACTTATGACTTCACCATAGACATGACTGCTTGATCTATTACTTGAGGCACCAGCTTGAGTTGACAATGGCATCATATGTGACATAATTGATGAAATAGGTGATATCATTGATAACATAACGCACAACTTCATCAGTGATATCATTGATAACATCACTGTGTCTAAATAGAGCATATAAACAAATACACAAGAAAAATACACAACCAGCTCTAAAACTTAAATGAAATCGCAATTGCACAATGCCATTCTCTCAGACACAGCATGATGTGAGTTTTGAGGCACACTGAACAAAAATTTGCAGTAGACCATTCACTTAAAACACAAATATAAAGACTGAGTTACATTATCAAATTGAGATCCATACTTACAAGCACCTTTTGCACAACACAACTGTCTCAGGCATATAATCACCTAGGTATAGAGACACACTCAGAGCCAGACATAGTAATTATTAAAAGAAAAATAACACTAACACACTCAAACTCAATGCTATAGTGACAAAGTCAGAGGCACACTGATGTACAATATTGGCACCATGCCCGAGACTCAGTCAGAGAGTAACAATGGCTTGGATACACAGTTTGAAGGATACTGGGGGACTCACATTAGTACACCACTTCGTACGCAGATAAAAAATGAAAAAAACACAAGACAAACACACCACAAAAGAAAAATAAAACAGAGACACGCACTCTCAAAACCATATTTAAAAACAGACAGTCTTGAATCAAAGCATGGATATACACTAAGGGGCCTATTTATGAGCCCCTTGCACTGGCGTTGTGTCATTGTTTGTGATGCACCGGTGGCACAAACCTTTAAATCATATCTATCAGGTCACACAAAGCTACTTTGTTGTCTTTGAATGGCCTCATAGATATGGAGTAAGGCAAAGTAGCTCAAATCACTGCTGTGCATTCCTCTGTGCTAAGGAGGCATTCCATGGATGTCGTAGGTGTGTGTTCTTACAGAACACCTATGGATTTTGATGCATCCCACAATTTACCTCCCCTTGTAAACTTGGGAATGCATCAAAACATTACCCCTCACCAAGGGAAGCGCAACAATTAGAACTATCACTATTTCTCCTCATTTTTTTCTATGAGGGAAAAGTCTCCTAGGATTGTTTTTGTGGAGGAAGGTGCATGCAGGAACCCTTGTACCATGGTGCAACGGTGCCTGCACTGGTGCTAGGCTGCCTAAGTGGTGGCAACACAGGGGAAAAGGACAGGAATACATAATATGCCATATATATGGCATATTCCTGCCCTTAACCTCTGAAGAAGGGCAGCACAGCAAAGTGACTTGCTGCACTGTCCTGCACCTACATCTTGAAAATATGGACCTAAATATATCATACTTCGTAATTTACACTGATTGCCACGTAGAGACACATATTACAAACCACTGGCATGTACATGTATATATTTAAACACACTCACACACACATGCTATTTAAATATTAAAGACATTCAGTTTACTAATCTAAAATATTTGGACATAACAATAAGACCTGAATAGGGTTACAAGCTAAGATGAACTGAGAAAATAAGAGATCAAAAATGTGATACGATCCTGATTTATAGTTTGGCACTTGAGAAACTCCATCACAAACGGGAAACAGTTCTCATCCACAGTAATGCAAGTGTGTTATATCCAATAGCACTTGTAATATGTGAACAAGATATCAGCAACATACAAATCAGGTCCAAAGTCCAAAAAAGATAAGAATCTGAGGCAGAGGCATAATACATATACTAGTATCTGCCTATGTCTCTGTCTGTGCCTCTGCTTATATAGCTGCAATTTATGTTGAATCACTGGAATGTTTCACTTCTAATAACATACTTTTAAAAATCAGTATTTTACCTGTTTGATAATAAATCTACCTTTCTTCTTTCAGTAAACATCAACCAAAATTTTACTGTACGTGCTAATGGGAACAAGAATCAAAATGTTAACTCATTTTCATCATTTTGCTCTGGCTGAGTATCTCAGACTGGCGGCTGGTGTTGACAATCTTTTATTTGTAAGGTGCGCCCAGTGCTTTACCAACACTTACTCGCCATCTTAGTTTTACATTTTCTGTGATTACCCTTGAAAAGCAGCGGCTCCTTGGCCAAGGTGGAGAATCGTCACCCCACCGCTCTGAGCAGTGGAAAACATAAAAATAAAATTATAGTAGCACCATGTTATTATCATTTTATTTTTCATTGCAAGCCAGGTTGGGGTGGGTCTGGATGGGGGTGTTGCCTGGAGGAGGGCTGGAAGAGGAGTGGTATGTGCACCATAAGTGTGCATGGCTGTTTAGACTGTATTAGACAGCAGGGTGGAGAACATGCACAGGTTCCCACTCCCTGTGTGAGCAGCAAAGCAGGCCGCTCAGACCAATCACAATGCTGCAGACATGCTGGTGACAGCAGCATCATGACTGGCTTAGGGGAGTCTGGGACCTGTGCGCTGCTGGACCTTGCTTCCAGAAACAGAAGAAGACAGAGGAGAGGTGGCAGCGATTCTCAGGTAAGTGACTTTTATTTTAATTTATTATTATTATTTTTTTTTTACTAGAGCTCCCCCTCACCGTTCCCTACCACTACCTTCACAAAGTGCCTGCCACAGCTCTTGAGTGTGAATCTGACTGAGTGGTCATGTTTGTGTTCTTGGTTGTTTTTTGGACAACTGATGGCTTATGCTTCTTCCTTCAGAGTGATAGCTTTCCAGAGTGCGAGTGACAGACCCCATTAAATAGGGGAATAAGGAGGAAAACAAGAAGTGTTTGTTGATGGAGCCAGATGGCTGTTACCGATGTCAAAAGTGGATTTGCTGTAAATACGTTCCTAATGGAAATCAAGTTTTTAAAGTTCAGAACGCCTTAAAGGAACATAGGATAAATTAATTTATGAACTGTAAAACTAAAGATTGCATGCATTTTTTCAATTTATTTGTCACTAGTTCTATATTGGGTCCACAGCTGATCCACTAGATGTTAGAAAAGTGTGGGATCAACCAAGAATATGAACAATAAATCATTGATTGCAGAACATTTCAAGGCAGTATCTGATATAGCGTCCCTTAGGAGGCATATATACACAGAAGTGGTGCAGAGCTGCACCAAAATGGACAGCGCCGCAGAATGCAGCACACAAAGAATTACCAAATCGTCATTTTTGAATGGGACACCTTCCTGCACATAAATAATAATTCATGGTTTTTTACTCTTTCTATGTGTGTTGCAGACTGTTGCACACATGGAAAAAGCAAAAAAAGAGGAGGAATAAAAGCATTACTCCTCACTGTGCCATGCTAGTTCCACCCCTGTGGTGGCATTACTTTTTGGTGCTGCCACAGACTTACGCCTTCTAGTAAATCTGTGGCAGCGTCAAAAGCAATGGGTGTTGCGGTGGAAGACCCACAGCAACACCCATTGCATGCCCCTCTGATGCAGAAAACTGCATCAGAGGGGCCCACATTTACAAGGCGGTGTTAAGCCACAAATAGGGTCTTAGCGCCACCTTGTACATGTGGTGCATTGCACAGTGCCACTGGAGCGTCACTTTAAGTGCCTAAATGTGATTTGAAATATAGTATCAGACCTAATGGTATGGGATGTAATGAATCACGTTAGCTGACAAACAACCTTCTCAATGGACATAAAGGGCCAGATTTACAAGGCCCTTGCGCCCCTTAGTACCACATTTACAGCAACATTTTTGCTGCAAATGTGACGCTAAAGAGCCAATACCATAGCGCCATATTTACAAGGTAAACCCTTTGCCCCACATCATGCATAATATATAATATATGCAAAGGGGGCATTCCCTCTTTAGAGAGGTGCTAAAAATGGCACAAGATTCCATTGCGCCATTTCTAGCATCATTTTTAATGCCTGCTTAAAGCAGGCATTAAAATGAGACTCTCATTGATTTCAATGGGCCTCTGAACACTATACTGGATTTACTTCATTTTTTTTACCCTAATCCAGTACAGCGTTACAATAGCATAAAAAAATAAGCTATTGCCCCTAACATGCGTCATGGTGACCTGTATTGTAAATACGGTGCTACCATGGTGGAGTTAGGGGCCGCAAGAAAAGTGGCTCATCACTAATGATACACCACTTTCTTGTTAATATGGTCCTAAATATGATATCCTTTAAATAATGGCAGGTCGTCAAATTTTATTGAATGCACAATGTTTTAGAGCTTATGCTGAAAGAGTAGTAGTCAGTAGATTTCTGCCTGTGCTGCTGCTTAGGACATGAAATGACTTTTGAATTATGATTTCAGCCATTAATAGCAAACATTAGTTCCATTAAAGTCATTTCACACATCTCATTTGGAGACATATTATTTTTCTGGTACTCGTTATATGCTCTTCTCGGCATAACGGTCTTCTCTCAGAGTATATAGTAAGTACGTCCTACGGTAGAGAGTGCTCCTTCCATTGACCTCCAAGTCGGATTTAATAAAGGGTACTAGCACATTATCACACTGGCCCTGTTCATTAGATACATTGAACATTATGGAGATAAATGAGTGAGCATTTGCTGTTTTGCTTTCTGCAAGTATAATTTTGAAAACTGGATGTTGGATAAATCAATACCAGTTTGTTTCCTATGCCTGGATTTTAATTCATTCAGATAATATATACACACCACCACAAACTACCCCTTGTGTGTTTCATTCCCCAATATTTATTGTATTGAGTTTCTAGGTAGTGCAAACCTTGTAACTTGCTAGAGCAAATGTGTAAGCTGTACGTCATTGTTCACTACAGAGCTCAGGAACTGAAAGGTATTCGAAACTTTAGCATAATCAGGGAATGTTGTGTTTTTGCCAAGACCCTATCTGGCCCTTAAAGATAAATGACTAGCAATCAAAAAACACTCAACAAAATACTGAAAAGCCTAAAGTGTCAAAAAAGTAAAAGGAAGATACTTAAAGCACGACTAAAAAGAAATAAACATTAACGGAGCCAGTAATTATTATTTAAACCATGATATTATAAACATGCCACAAAATTAGGACGAACGGAAGAAATGAAAACACGTTTCTGCCTAAATGTGGTGACCATATATTTGCAATTACATTTTTGAATGAAAAAATAGCTGTTGCTTATTAGTTTAATAACACATCAAGGATGCTTCATTGAAGTCAGAAGAACATACAACACGTTTAGAATCCATTTCTTAACACATATGACAGGAAAATGTGATTTATTGGTGAGGGGAAATTTACTCTTGGCTTCCACTTTCAGAAATCTGAAGGCGTAGTCTAAACACCCACGTAGGACAAAAATATTTACCTGTTTTCGTGCGGTGGATGAGACATTCACGACCGACCTTCTTAAGCCTTCGTTGGTACTGAGAACGTTAATGTCTTATCCTATTTTTTTAAAGAATTTTGACCTGCAAGTAAAAAGCTTCCCTCACAGTCTGAGTTTATCTCTTTTATTATTATTATTATTAGCACTCACAGCACACTGAGGTCTCCCGGAATGAAAGAGAAAGGAATCTGTGCCATTAGGCGCAGGCTGCTGTCACTTTAATCTGTCCTCAGGGGGGATTTCTCAGATCCCCAAGTACTGATTAAGACATGAAGGCCCATATTTATGTAATATGATGAGCATCAACATTTTTAACTCAAGCTACCGTCATTCCCTAGTGCCATCCATGCGCCACATTAATTACACATGATGGCTAAAGAATGGTTAGCATCATAGAAAATGACGCTGGATGGAGTTACAAAAAATGGTGTTAGTGGGCCAAAAATAATGCTGGACTGAAAACATCTGATGCTAATCAGCCTAGATTCATTTTATGGTCCCATAAATAGCCATATAATGAAGCCTGTCTAAGAATAGACAGGAGACAGTACCACAACCACAATGTCCAAGACAGGGGACCAGTGTCCCCAGGACAACCCCAACAGAACCAGTGCGAGGAGGCCCCATGTAAGTGGTCCCCAGTGAAACACAACAGACAAGTATGCATACTTACAGAGGATGGGCTCCCTCCACCTGTAGTGTCCCTGTGGTGTGGGTGGTGGTGATGCAGGGGGTTGGGATGGGCCTCTATGTGCCCAAAATAGTGACACCATGGTGGATTCCAAGATGTTTGCACTGTGTTTCCCTGTGAAACTGTGCCCAACATCACTTTAAAGCCTGATCTGACAGGGGGTCAAAATTTGACACTAATTGGCCTTAGCGTAATTTTTTGGGTCTGCTTTCTTAGTGTGTGTCATTTTTGCATCAGGAGGTAAATATGGCGCTGGGGAGCTCACATAAATCTTTTGGAAGGGAATGCCTACCTTGCATATCATTGTCGCAATACGATACAAGGTGGGTTGGCACTCCCAAAAAATGATGCTAACTCAGATATTTTGACACTAGACGAGTCTAACATCAAAATATAAATACGGAGGTCAGGTAGCACCACTTTTGCTTAAAATGTTTTACAAAAAGGTGTTGCAAACTTTTCATAAATATGGGCCAAAAGGTGCTGTAGTAAAGGCAAAAAGCTCACTTGGCCCAGAAATATTTATAAAATAGGAATGGGGGACGCCCACACAGACTTTAGGCCTGACCCCCCTCCAATCTGACCTTCTATTGGGACAACAAGTCCAATAGGCCGGGTTTCTTTTTTTATTAAAGTAGAGTAGGCTGGGGGTATCACACCCTGGTATCAGGCGCTACTCTCATCATTAGTGGCACACGCAGTCTTTTGGCCCTCCCTGAGGACAGACTGGGACACTCTTCTCATTGGATACCAGAGATATATTTATTTTTTTAAATAGGTTGGTGGCTGGCCTGTCCCAGCATCTGGCTATAATCCTCCACCCTATATCACCAACAGTATTTCTGCGCCTCCCAGGGAATTTGTTTTATTTCTATTTCAATTAGGGAGTGGATGACCAGTCTTTCCTCTGTTTGGGGCCTAGAGAATAGCTATCCTCATGGCAAGCATGAAGCAGTGCAGATACCTCTGGCACAGTTTTGACGTATGAACTGGCAGAGAGGGAATTAACTCCCTTCTGCTCCCTTGGGTAGCATAAAAACTGTATTAAACCTGGGGATGAGGAATGCAGTGTCAGAATGAACATATCTAGGACTCTATTCTGTTTTGCAGTTTTTACTTTGATGGTGTGATGAGCTTTCTGACCCCCATGCCTCCATAACACGCAGAGAGCTGGTAAACACGTCAATCTGACCACCAAGAGTGGCCAAAAGACTATCAGGGTGAGCAAAATCATGAGAAAATTAATAAGGTGTGGGTTGGCCATTTTAGCATCAGGCACCTACACCTCAGTAAAATACAGGGCTAGATTTACAAGAAGGGGTGCAGCGCTGCTGCTGTGCCAAAATTGGCAGGGCCCACTGCATCACTTCTAAAAAAGCAGAGATGCACTGAATTTACAATAACCCCTGTGCTGGCGCTAAAGTAGCTGCTAAGCACCAAAGCAGCCACCATGCCATAGTGCAAGGATGGCTGCATTGAGGGGGAAATTATTTTTGTGCAGGAAATGACACCTTCCTGCACAAAAATAATCTTCTATGGTGATTTGCTCTTTCTATGTGTACAGCAGAATGCAGCACAATTAGAAAGAGCTAAAAACGAGGAGAAATTAAAGCATTTCTCCTCGTTGCGCCATGCTAATGCCATCCCTGGGGTGACTTTTGATTTTGGGACTGTCTCAGGTTTACCAAAGTTTGTAAATATGGGGCAGCATCAAAATGCAATGAGGTGTTGCTGTGGAACGCCCTTAGCAACACCCATTGCACTCCCCTTTACGCAAAGTGCTGCGTGTCAAGGGGCCGTATTTACAAGGTGGCGTTAAGCCACAAAAAGTGTGTCTACGCCACCTTGTAAATACAGCGCACTGCACAGCGCCACTGGAGGGTCACAAAAAGTGACACTCCGGTGGCGCTAGGATCTTGTAATTCTGGCCCACAGTGTTTCTGCTAACAGGGGTAGCAGAGTGGTGGGTTCATCCCCACTCTACCAGCATATGTCATAATTGTGCCCAAGGAAATCTCAGTTTCCTTTCACTTGCCATGATGAATGACTGCATTGTTTGGACTGTGAACCAGAACTCAGTGAGGAACCCTAAAAACCTTGGGCATTTTTGCAAACTAAAGATGCAAGAGAATGGAGAGTGGTGTAAGTGGCATATATTGCAACAGTTTTTCTTACCAAGAATGCTTTCCAAACATCAACATGTGGGTCAAGACTATTTTCACCATATTGACAGAAAGCTTGGGCACTCCCGTCCAATTGCCAAAGTCTAAACACCCCATGTTCCCACACTTCTATTAATTGAAATGCTGCCTCCCATGGGTGGACCTAATACACGTTATAGTAACAGAGCAAAACTGTAAATATGTGAACATCTTACTGACACTAGGCCTAAGCGGAACTCACAGAGTTTTGCTCCATGGAATTCCTCGGAGTTCCAAAATAATTGGAAAGATTCTGCAGAACTCCGTGAACTGGTGGAAGAATGCTTGTCTGCTCATTTGCACTGCTTTTTCAGGCCAGTAGCAGGTTCTGCACTGAAAATCAGCACAAACTGCACCATGCAGAGCACATGGGCGCTGCCATTTTGTTTAACCTACTTTCAGTATTCTATGTATGGTTCTGGGCCTCTCTCTCAATTTGTGTCAATCCTCCCCCATCTTACTCATCCACCCCTTCTCTACTTTTTTTCTTCCTTTTTTTTATCAATGTGTGTCTTTGTCTTATATGTTTTTGTCTTTTTATACTAATTCATGACTGTTTGTACTTTTTTTGTTTTCCCTTTCTTCCTTGTGTTAATTTCTTTTGTTCTTCATTTCTGCATTGCTTTAGTTATATTTCATTTTTTTTTAACCCAGTACCATGGCAGCACAGGGAGCAAGCAGCGGCACCAGTGTAGCGGCAACTGCTACTGCAAGTTGGAGCACCTTGTGGCTGTCGGCACCGCACAGGGGTGCAGCCCAACTCATTTTTACAGAGGCGTAGTTGGCTCCCCTCCATGCTGGCAGCAAGTGGCAGGCCTGGTAGACACTATGGCCCTCCTTTCAACCTTGGCGGGCGGCGGAGGCCGCCTTGCAAGGTTGAATCGCCAAACCGTCACCTATGTGGCTGCAAACCCGCCGGCCGCATTTCAACATCCCCGCTGGGCCGTAACATTGCAGCCGGCTCCTAATGGAGCCGGCGGTAATGTGGCGGTGCGGCGGGTGCAGCAGCACCCATTGTGCTTTCTACTGTCTGCCAAGCAGACAGTGGAAATCGTGATGGGGCTGTGCCTGGGGGCCCCTGCACTGCCCATGCCAAGTGCAGGGGCAGTGCAGGGGCCCCCGAGTCCCCTTACCACCAGCCTTTCCATGGCATTGTCTACCGCCATGGACAGGCTGGGATTAGGGGAGTCAAAATCCCCAGGGCAGCGCTGCTTGCAGCGCTGCCCTAGCGGATTGCGACCACCGGGACCTCCATGGTGGAAAACCGCTGGTCCCGGCAGTGTGACCGCGACGGTACCGCCACAGTCATAATGTGGCATTTTGCACCGCCAGCCTATTGGCATTACGAATGCCACTTTCACCCTGGCGGTTGGTGACCGCCAGGGTTCAATTGAGGCCATATGCCCTGCTGGACCATCGGCTGCTGTGGGGTAGAGTGTGCCAGTCCATGCACTATAGCACAGGTGTGCCCAACTTATGCACTGATGGGCAGACCTAAAAGATCGCTGAACAAGACCTGCTTGACCTGCTGGGTGTTGAGGTTGTGGGGTGGGGCTTAATAAGTAATTTTTATTTTTTTCTAAAAAAGCTAATATTTTTTCCCAATAAGCATGCTGCTCAGACTCAGAGGTAAGTTTAGTTTACGTTATGAATAATACCTGATCCAGCTTAAGTTAGCAGGGTGCTTGGCACTTGCTATGGCTTCTTATTTCCAGAAGGGATGCAGACTCCTCTGTCCTGTCACTAAGATACTGATAATAGTGTACCACGGAGTTAGCTTTGCCTGCGACTTTCTTTATGTAGCTTATACAGCCCCAAACTCCCAGTGATGTGCAGTATACATTGAAAAGTGAGACTGAGTTGGCCAATCAAAGGGTGTAGGGAAGCAAAGGCCATTTTTTACAATGCATTAGTAGTTCAAAGTGTAGTTTAGGTTTAGGAAATTAGGAATAGGGCTTAGGTTTAGGAAATTAGGAATTGGACAATAGGCAATCTAACTTAGAAAAGTAAATGCTACTACATCTGCCTGTCAAAATATTTTTGGGAGATTGACTATACCACTAATCTATTTTTATATCTTCTTTATTTTTATATCAGTATCCAAGGGCAAGACGACATCACAGCAGGGTGAAGGGGCTGCTACTACCAGTAATGCAGCAGGTAGATGCGCCACCACCACCAGTGCTGTGGCCGATGGTTCTGCTGGCCCCAGTGAGCCGTGAGATTGTTATTTTCCTAACTATTTTGCGGTGTTTATTTTTCATACTGTCTCCTTTATTAACTCTTCTATCTTATGTTTGTTACATTCTTGTTATCCCTGCATTATCCTTTTTTTCTATATTTCATGTTTCTGTGGCTGACTTCATCCTGTGTGTAGCTGTCTCCTGGTTTTTTAGTAAGCTTTTCCGCTCCCCTTAAATGTCTCATGGTACTGCAAAACTAAAATAACAGATTTTGGTACTGTGAAGATTACCGTCCCAAGTAAACTATTATTCACCATGCATGTTTGTTGAGAAGGCTTTCTTGCTCATACTCAAACAGTCAAAATGAGGGCGCGGCCATGGTCATCGACCCCCTGCCATCCAATGTTTTCTTACCATTCGTTTATACAGTATACCAGCAGTTTCCATGACAGTGCAGCATGACATGAAAGTAATGTATGGGATCCCATTGCATTTGTCAACCAAGACGATATGTACTTCATTGGCAATTTCACCCCTTCATTGTGCTTCAGTGACTGAGGATCATCAAAACTCTAGCCATCGTTTATCAAAAGTGTTTGGTTAGCTTGACTACCTGCCTTTTCTAAATTGCCAATTAACAAACCTCCCAAAGTGATTGCTTCAATAGGAAAATGCTAACCGAACTGTAGTGAGGTATTGCTGTTGTACTTTATTTTGGAACAGTCATAAGTTCTTAGGGGGTACATCTGGTATCTAAATTGTATAATTATTTTTATAGCCTCACAGACCACCAGTGCCAGGTTGGCAGCACCAATGTGGCAGAGGAGGCCCAGGAGGTTGGAGGGGGAGGTATCCCACAGTGGGAGGGCCGAGAGGTGGTGGTAAGTCACATTGCTTCCTCATTAAAAAATTAAGTATACTGCATTTGTAAAGCGAGGTAGATAATACCACCCATCATCATCACTTCCCTCCCCATGCCATTTCTCCCCCTGCAACCTAACTACAGCATGGTTCAATTCAACATTGCATTATTGGCTTTGCAATGTGCGTCTGCTTCAGTTAATGTGGCATTAAGATGTTTTCAATGCATTTACAACCCAAAAACACAGTGGTGGTCATTATAACCCTGGCGGACGGTGTTAAAGCAGCGGTAAGACCGCCAACAGGCCGGCGTTAAAAAATATGGAATTACGACCGTGGCGGAAATCTCCAACAAAGACAGCCACTTTAACACTCCGACCGCAAAGGCGGTACAGACAAACAGCTTGGAGGTCACCGCCAACAGACAGGCGGAAGACAAAGTACCGCCCACAGTATCACAACCTACCAATCCACCACCTTTTCCGGGGCAGATTACCCGCGGACAAAAACACAGCGGAAACAGGACTTCGAACGGAAAATGCTCACCTCTACACACCCCACGATGAATCCGGATGCCATGGAATCCGAGCTGCACATCCTGCCAGCCCTCATCTTCTTGCTCCTCTACCAGGAGCACGAACGCTGGCGGCGAAGACAACGGTGAGTACTGCACCTACGACACAGGGGAGGGGGGAGGGAAAAAACAGGAACACACACATGCAACACCCCCACACCCACCCTCACCCACTACAATACACACACTAATACATATTTATACATTATAGTTACACCCTCCAACCCCCCGGAAGAACGCAAAGACAAAAGGAAATGAGTGTAACCATTGTAATATATTAAAATCAAGTATGCAAAAATATATATATACACCATAAACAAAATATACACCAAGCTTAGTAGTCCAGGTAGTGCTCCAATGAAGTCCGTGGAACACTGGGCCCACACGGTATGGGCGAGGCCCACACAAGATCCCGACCATGATGGAGAGAACACTGCAGGGGCATCAGTGAGCAAGAAAACAGGCACCTCAGGGGGAGGAAAAGGGGGGGCATCTCAGCCGGTTGAGTGCATGATGCCAAATCCACGAGAGGGCCACATGACCACTGTTCAATCCTGGGGAGTGCAAAGCCACAGTCTCTCAAGTCTATACAGTGGGTGGGTTGCCCACTGTTCCATCCTGGGGAGTGCAAAGCCACAGTCTCTCAAGTCTATACAGTGGGTGGTTTGCCCACTGTTCAGTCCTGGGGAGTGCAAAGCCACAGTCTCTTAAGTCTATACAGTGGGTGGTTTGCCCACTGTTCAATCCTGGGGAGTGCAAAGCCACAGTCTCTAAAGTCTATACAGTGGGTGGGTTGCCCACTGTTCAATCCTGGGGAGTGCAAAGCCACAGTCTCTCAACTGTCTACAGTGGGTGGGTTGCCCACTTTTCCATCCTGGGGAGTGCAAAGCCACAGTCTCTCAAGTGAATGACAGTCTCCACTGGTTCTGGAGGGGGCATGGTGCCCAGAGTGCTTCATCCTGCTAAGGACAGAGTTAGTGGATGACAGTCTCCACTAGTTCTGGAGGGGGGATGGTGCCCAGAGTGCTTCATCCTGCTAAGGACAGAGGTAGTGGATGTATCTCTCTACTGGTTCTGGAGGGGGCTCTGTGCCCAAAGTGTTTCATCCTGCTCGTGACGGACTCAGTAGTGTCAGTGCCTTTGGCGCTCATGGGCCAGCGGTGCTTGTGGCGGCGGTGCCCTGTTCAGTGGTGCTTGTAGCGGTGGTGCCCTGTTCAGCGGTGCTTGAGGTGGCGGTGCCCTGTTCAGCGGTGCTTGAGGCAGCGGTGCCCTGTTCAGCGGTGCTTGAGGCGGCAGTGCCCTGTTCAGCGGTGCTTGTAGCAGCGGTGCCCTGTTCAGCGGTGTTTGAGGCGGCAGTGACTCAGCTGCTGGCGGTCCTTTCTGTTCCTACGGGGCTTGTGCTGGCGGTCCTCTATGTCCCAGCGGGGCTTGTGCTGGCGGTCCTCTTTGTTCCAGCAGGGCTTGTGCTGGCGGTCCTCTCTGTCCCAACGGGGCTTGTGCTGGCGATCCTCTCTAGCCCAGCGGGGCTTGTGCTGGCGGTCCTCTCTGTCCCAGCGGGGCTTGTGCTGGCGGTCCTCTCTAGCCCAGCGGGGCTTGTGCTGGCGGTCCTGTCTGTCCCAGCGGGGCTTGTGCTGGCGGTCCACTCTAGCCCAGCGGGGCTTGTGCTGGCGGTCCTCTCTAGCCCAGCGAGGCTTGTGCTGGCGGTGGCCTCCTGGGCAGCGGGGATGATGGCAGTGGCCTCCTGGGCAGCGGGGATGATGGCGGTGGCCTCCCGGGCAGCGGGGATGATGGCGGTCTCCTCCACTGTGCTGCTCTTCCCAGACTTGCCGGGTTTCTTGTGGCCCTTCCCCACCTTGGAAGGTGTCGCAGCTGACTCCACACTCCCACAGGGACCCCTGGGAGCGGCTTTGGTGGCTGGAGTCTTCCTCCTCTCCCGCCGGGCACTGGCCAACTTTTGATGCTTGACAGGTGGGGGACTGTCCGTGCTGTGGCTCCGTGCCACACTGGCTGCCCTGGTGGCTGCCCTGGTGGCTGGTGCACTCCAGATTCCGGTGACTACAGGCACCACTGGTCCCGGAGATGTTGTGGCTGAGGTGCAAGGTTGGGACCTGGAGAGACGGACGGGGTGGGGAAGGTGTGGGAAAGAGGTCAAGGTTGGACAGGTAAAGTTTGTTGGATACACTGTAGATGAGACTGGGAGGGAGGAGGGAGACGAGGAGGGGGACACAGTGGAGGCAGTGGATGTTGGTGTGTCTGCATTTGTGTGATGCTTGCGTGAGTGCCTGTGGGATGTGTGGTGCTTATGTTTGCCTGAGCTTCCCTTGTGTGTTGACGTGTGTGCATGCTGGTCTGAAGGTGTGCTTGGGATAGGCTGAGGTACAGGTGATTGGGTCTGGGTGGAGGAAGTTGGAGGGGGAAGGCTAGAGACAGGGACAATGGCTGCATCAGTGCTGAGGCCAGAGTCTGAAAAGCTCGCTGAAGGGCAGCCTGACCAGAATGAATGCCCTCCAGGAATGCATTGGTTTGTTGCAACTGCCTTTCAACACCCTGGATGGCATTCAAAATGGGAGACTGCCCAACAGTGAGGGACCTGAGGAGGTCAATGGCCTCCTCACTGAGGGCAGCAGGGGTGACTGGGGCAGGGCCTGAGGTGCCTGGGTTGAAGGTGATGCTCACCCTGCTGGGAGGGCGGTGCTGGTATGGGGGGTGGCGGCTGTACCTGTAGATGCAGGGGGCACAGATGTTGCCGCCACCACAAGGGAGCTCCCTTCAGAGGACGAGTCCGTGTCGCTGGTATCAGCTGCTGTCCCCGCCATGCAGCTCCCCTCGCCCTCCGACCCACTGGTGAACTCCGAGTCCGTTGTCTCGCCCTCCAGGGCCACGTGGGAAACAGCTCCCTTGTGCTCCGGTGCCACTGCTCCTCCACCTGATGATGCTAATGCACACAAGTACAGGGAGACCACGAAAAGTGGGGGGACGACAGAAGAAAGACATGTTCAGTGCATGCATTACCGCTACCGTTGGCGGACACGACAGACACAGAAGCCCCCTGCACTACGCCGCGCTCCTGGGCTCCACTGTTCAATCCCTGGGAAATGGCCTACAAGGCTATGGACGATATCTGCACACATGGATGACACAGGGGCATGACTAGGTGTACTTGGCACTCTACAGAGGTGGGGTGGGGTTCCACATGGCCTGCCTTACGGAGGGACCTTGCCTACTAAACTCGCCCTGGCCTAGGGGAACCCACAGCCCACCTCCACTAACCAGACACCTCCACAGCATGCAAAATCAGCAGGATGAGAGTGTACTCACCCCCTTGTGGCTGCTGTGATGCCCTCAAGCGCCCATCTAACTCCGGGTACGCCACTGCCAG
The DNA here is from genome assembly GCF_031143425.1 of Pleurodeles waltl. Taxonomy (NCBI): domain Eukaryota; kingdom Metazoa; phylum Chordata; class Amphibia; order Caudata; family Salamandridae; genus Pleurodeles; species Pleurodeles waltl. Next base: position 1,218,279 of record NW_027150406.1, on the reverse strand, counting down.
GATCCTGAACATCAGGAGGGTCATGGTGCGACGGGCACCCCTCCCACATTGGGAGGCCATCCCCAGCTGAGCCTCCACCATCTTCTTCCTCCAGCGGCAAATGTCCTCCCATCTTTTCCGGCAGTGGGTGCTCCGTCTGTGGTAGACCCACAGGGTCCGGACGTCCTTGGCGATGGCACGCCAAACATATTTTTTCTGGTGGGCGCTGACCTACATGATTTGTACAGGGGGAAGAGAAACTTATTACCAACTGCACCATCACAGTCATTGGCCCCCATCCCTACCCTTGCCATGTGGCACATGCACTCACCGTCGTTTCATGCACACCGCAATCTCACCCCCATCTTATATCCACCCCACTTCACACGGACATAGCCCATACAGCATGCTCCCAGTGTACTTACCTGTTTGTCTGGAGGACCGTAGAGTAACGTGTACTGGGGGAGGACCCCGTCCACTAGTTTCTCCAACTCCTCCAATGTGAATGCAGGTGCCCTTTACCCAGACACTCGAGCCATTGTCTCTTCCAGACTGAGGTCACAGCAGCACTTGCCATGTAGGTCCTCTCCTGTCGAAGATCAGGTATCGAGTGATTGAACAGATAGAAAAAGGCGGTCACGTCCGCGGCGGTGCGTACCGTCACCGCCGGCGTATATCGTCATTGGCTCCTGGGACCCATAGGGTCCAATTTTAACCAATGCAGCATTGCGCCGCGATCTTTGACCGTCTACCGCAACTGTATACAACGCCAGCGCAGTTACCTCACATAACTGCATCACACATACCTATGCCTAGACTCAACACACATACAGGCCAATTTTCAGATTAGGATTCATGTTCTGTGTAATCTGTGGGTACGTACCTCTGGGTTGGTTGACTCTGTGCTCGCTTTTGTCCTTCATAGGCACCGTCCGCTGGGACATGTGAGGAGATGGTGGCATCCTCCGGTGTACAGACCGCTGGTGGACCTGTTGACAGTGGAGGAAAGACATGTGATCATCACATGCAGGCTTGACCGTGCCACAATCCAGGAACTGTGTACCCAGCTGGAGCCAGACCTGATGTCAGCTATCTGCCATCCCTCAGGAATCCCCCTCAAGTGCAGGTGCTGTCAGTGCTCCATTTCCTTGCAAGTGGGTCATTTCAAACAACAGTGGCCATAGCATCAGGGATGTTTTCCAACGTGTTGTCCAGAGTGTTGTCTGCCCTGCTGAAAAACATGCGGAGCTACATTGTTTTCCCTCAGGTGGAGGATTTGCCTACAGTGAAAGGTGATTTCTATGCCCTGGTACATATCCCCAACATCATAGGTGCCATTGATGGGACACATGTGGCTTTGGTACCCCCCGCAGGAGTGAACAGGTGGGCTGGGCCCCGCCGTCTCAGGCACCGCTCCGCTGGGCCCTTCCTGTCATGCACCGCTCCGCTGGGCCCTTCCTGTCAAGCACCGCACCGCTGGGCCCTTCATCTCAAGCACCGCTCCGCTGGGCCCCGCCGTCTCAAGCACCACTCCGCTGGGCCCTTCCTGTCAAGCACCGCTCCGCTGGGCCCTTCATCTCAAGCACCGCTCCGCTGGGCCCCGCCGTCTCAAGCACCGCTCCGCTGGGCCCCGCCGTCTCAAGCACCGCTCCGCTGGGCCCTTCCTGTCAAGCACCGCACTGCTGGGCCCTTCATCTTAAGCACCGCTCCGCTGGGCCCCGCCGTCTCAAGCACCGCTCCGCTGGGCCCTTCCTGTCAAGCACCGCTCCGCTGAGCCCTTCCTGTCAAGCACCGCACCGCTGGGCCCTTCATCTCAAGCACCGCTCCGCTGGGCCCTTCATCTCAAGCACCGCTCCGCTGGGCCCCGCCGTCTCAAGCACCGCTCCGCTGGGCCCTTCCTGTCAAGCACCGCTCCGCTGGGCCCTTCATTTCAAGCACCGCTCCGCTGGGCCATTCATCTCAAGCACCGCTCCGCTGGGCCCCGCCGTCTCAAGCACCGCTCCGCTGGGCCCTTCATCTCAAGCACCGCTCCGCTGGGCCCTTCATCTCAAGCACCGCTGGCCCATTGTCAGTGCCGGTTCTGTGTCGAGCAGGGCTTCAGGAAGCACTCTGGGCACCATGCCTCCTCCAATAACAGTGGAGTCGGTAATCCATCTGATGGACTGTGGCTTGGCACTTCCCAGGATGGTCCAGTGGGCAAGCCACCCACTGTAGAGACTTGAGAGACTGTGGCTTTGCACTCCCCAGGATGGTACAGTGGGCAAGCCACCCACTGTAGGGACTTGTGAGACTGTGGCGTCGTGGACTCATGTGGCTGAGATGCCCCCCCTTCCCTTCCCCCTGAGGTGCCTGTAGTTTTATCATCTGATGCCCCTGCAGTGTTCTCTCCAATGGTATCTGGTCTCCTGTGTGGGCTTTGCCCATGTGTTTGTGCACATTGGCCCACGGACTATGGAACTTTGACGGAATGTGCAGGACTTTTTGCCTATGGATATATTGTTGACTATGTTCATTCCTTATTTTTGTATCTTTTATATGGCATATTTGCCATTCCTTCAATGGAGCTATTTATACATATATTTTATAGATCATTTAAATTGTGTCTTTGCATTATTCCGGGGGGTTTGTGTGGTGTCACTGTGACTTGTTGCTCGGCATTGGGGTATAGGTATTTGTGGTGGGGGGGTGGGTGTATGGCGCATGTGTGTGCCCGTAAGCTTTCCTCCTCCCCCCTCGCCTGTGTCGTAGGTGCAGTGCTCACCGTTGTCGTCTGCGCCGGCGTTCGTACTCCTGGTAGATGAGCAGGTAGACAATAGCTGGTAGGATGTGTAATTCGGGCTCCATCCTGTCCTCCTTCCTCGTGGAGTGTGTATAGGTGAGCGTTTTCCCGTTCGTAGTCTGTTTCTGCCGTGTTTTTATCGGCGGGGCTCCCGCCCCGGAAAAGGTGGCGGATTGGTGAGTTGTGATAGGGTGGGCGGTACATTGTCTGCCGCCTGCCTGTTGGCGGTGACCACTGCGCTGTTTGTCGGTCCCGCCGTGGCGGTCGGAGTGTTAAAGTGGCGGCCTGTGGTGGCGTTTCCCGCCAGGGTTAGAATTCCATTTTTTTGACCGCCGGCCTGTTTGCGGGTTGGCCGCCGCTTTATCACCGACCGCCAGGGTCAGAATGACCCGCAAAGTGTCTGTTTAGCTTTTATTATGAAATTATTTAAACAAAAAGAAAAACGTTTTAGTCCGGTGGTATTATGGTTTAATTCCTTACAGCCAGTGCTTTATGTGATGCATAAATGAGGAAAACTTGTACCTGTGACTAAATGCATCAAAATTGTGAATGGCCTTAGGGGACCGGCTATGCTCTGCTGCTGCTTTACTAGTCACTATATAAATAAGTGTTTGCACTGAGCACTATTTACAATTTGCCAATTTTCTTACTTGATATAGCTACTCCTGCTGGTCCACCATCTCTGCAGGAGACAGAAGCTCGACTATGGCACCACTGGGTGGAGGCCATCCAGGCTGAAGATTACTGGCTTGTGGCCCTGGAGGAGAAGGTGGCAGAGGCACGTGCCGCTGCTTCCAGTACCTCCAACCAGCTTCCAGTACCTCCATCATGGCTACACTACTGGTAGTACTGTTGGCAGTCAGGATCCACCACTGCTGCCCCCCCCCCTCATCTTCAGTGACTGCTTCCTGTGCCACATCTTAGGGGAGCTGTGCTGCTTCACTGTGAGGTTTCATGCATTCACACCCACATTGATGCACTCTAGGTCCTTTTTTGTTATTTATTATTTGGTGGGAGGGACTATTGTTGTGAGTGGAGAGGGTGCGAATTGGGAAGGATGTTTGGGGCAACTTTGGACTTTGTGGGACATTGGTTGGGGCAATATTTGTTTGTTTGTCCCTGGAGAGGCTGCATTTTATTTATAAAAAATGGGAAATGTTTCTACATGTCTTTCGTCTTTGTCCTATTTTTAGCACAGCCTTAATTGAAAAAAAAAACTGCCCTCTGGCTCTGAACAGTCACATAACTGTACATCAGTCTTTTCCTCTGGACTTTTTGTAGCTGATTCTGAAGTTCCTTTTCAAATAATTATTTATTTGCTAGATTGCGTTCTTTACTGATACCCAAACAATATCCTGCTAGAGTGGGAATATCACAGACTTAGGGGGTCACCCGCCGAGTTCGGTGCTGGTGGTCAACAATAGACCGCCAGCGCACAGAGGCCCCTGCCGGCCACATAATGTACTTTCAGCTGGGCTGGCGGGTGGAACCAGTGTTTCCGTCAGGTGGCCCAGCTGAAAGCAGGACCTGAAAAGGAGCCAGCGGCAATGTAGCACTGAGGCGGGTGCAGAAGCACCTGTCACACATTTCACTGCCAGTAAATCGGGCAGTGAAATGCGCGACGGGGCTATGCATGAGGGCCTCTGCACTGCCCATGCCAAGTGCATGAGCAGTGCATGAGCCGCCAGGGGGGCCCGAGGCACCCATTCTGCCAGCCTTACCCCGCCAGGGAAAGGCTGGTGGAAATAGCCTCATTATCCAGCGGGCAGCGCTGCTTGCAGCGCTGCCCTGTCGGTATGTAACTCCGGGATCTCCAGGCTGCCTGGCGGCGGAAGCATGGTGGTGGCGGAGTTACAATATTTGCGGTTCAGCCACGTATATTATATGGTTGTCTGGGCCGCCATGCTGGTGGCGGTAATTACCGCCACCACCGGCATGGTGGCCCAGACCGCCATATTCATAATGAGGGTCTTACTCGTCAGTAGAAGTTACTATTTACTAACTAAACCAGAACACTTCACTTCACTTCTTAGTTCTCTTACATGAATAGATGAAGCAGTGACTGCTACCTCTCTCAATCTTCCAAAAGCTTTGTAGGGTTGCCAAGGTCTTTCTTGTTGGTGGTGGTACTAGTAGCAGGCTAGAGTGCTAACACTGACTTAAAAACATGACAAGGGAGGTACCACGCCTGCCTACGTAAACTCCATCTGTGGGATTAATCAGAAGGATTATCTATCACATGTAACTGGACTGAAAGAAAGCACAGAGTGAGTGGATTATTTACATCATAACACAAAGCAAACCTGTTACAAAACCTAGCAGTAGTAACTTCTGAGCAAAGGGGAGTTATTTAATTAATTTATGAAAATAATTAAAACTAAACCTACACATCATCATCATCATCAAATCTGTTTTGGAAGGAAAAGAAGTAATGACACAGTTCGGTTAAATGTATTGCAAGCAGTCCTTCTGCCCCAGAGACTCAGGTTATGTCTAAATGTTCTGTCATCTAGGTTTGAAAAATACAAATATTTGGAGTAGTGACCCAACACAGTTCTAAAAATTCTGAATGGTAAAAGAAAAATGATACTGTGTGTAAATGCAAAATTGAGTGGTACATTTGCATTCTTCTTGGAATGTCCATCCTGGGTCCCTGGCTGAACTGGTCTGGGAAGATAAGTGGGAGTGTAATGGATGGAACTTTCATCTTTTGTGCAGGAAAAGAGAAGGCCTGCAGATTGTAAAAGAGAAACAATATTGTAAAGTCAAGGAGGACAGAATATGCGTTTCAGGATGATTGTAGCAAGAGGCAGAGCATAGGCTACTACAATCATTCATTATAATGCATGTGTGATTAGCTGAGACGTGAGAGCAATTATGCAACTAATCCCAGACAAGTAGCTGCATGTACCTGGCTGGCTAATCGTACAACTGTCTTAACATTTAGCCGAGGGCATCCTCCAAGTGATGTAGGTTTCCCTTTGAAGTCCATAACTTTCTTTTTCTGGCTGATGAGATAGTCCCACCCTGACTTCGAGTAACAAATCAGTCAAACTACTTACCCAAATGAGATTGAGAGAGATAGACCTGTAATTCACTTCTGTTGATGTACAAGCAGAGAAGAATAATGTAAGCATTTTGTATAGGTTTGTATTTGTTAGCTAAATTGACTGGTCTGGTGTGAAAGGGCCAATCACCTTCCGGCAAAATCACCTTTCAGCCCCCAAACATGGCAAATAATAAAAATCAAGTTTTTAAATGAGTTAAATACTGTCCATCACTGTCTGTCACCACATGAATCATCAATTATCATCAGTCACACTCACTGAATAATAAATCACTGATTGGTGCAACAAGTTAGTTACCTGTTCCAATCCAAGTACAGTCGTAAACAATTGTATTATATCTCCTCTTTTGCAAACGAAGTAGCAGATTGGCAATCTTGCTAATTGAATGATCTTTATTGGGGCAGCCCTGTTAGAGATTGAAAAATATAAGATAGAAATCAGATGGAAGCAGGCATTATCTCCAATGTCCTTGAAGGGAATGGGAGGCTTTTTTACTGCACACTGGTCCAACTCTAATCCAACCAGACACAAAATCACAAAGCAGTTCAACGCAGAAATCTGACAATTCTATGGTGGCTTACTCTGTCAGGGAAGTAGAGTTTGTCCTCAAACTCAGGGGTTTACCCAGAAGTTGCTCAGCTAATGCAATTGAGTTTGACAAATCACCTTCATCATCCTCCTGTGGTGTTTCAGGCACAGTGTAATTATGTTGTATGAAGCGTTGTTTCATGGTCATGGTCAATCCCTCCATGTTTTGAGGAGAGAGACTGGTCCTTCTAACTGTGACAATTACAACAGCTGCCCTGAACACACGCTCAGCAGACACACTGGGTACTGGACAAGCCAGATACTTTATTGCCAGCCTGCTGAGCTCTGGCGATTGGCACATCTTCCCATACTAAAAGACTACCTGGGTTGTAGCCCACCTAGATCTCTTTTTTGTCATCCAGATAGTCTTGGACCATCCTCTGAATGGTAATTGATGCTGCCACTTACTTGTCCTTTGTTGCCTTCGTCTCTGCACTTGACTTAATTCCTGCCACTTGAAACCAAGCCATTGCAGAGATTGGGTCTGATTCTACTGTTGCTGGTGTTTTTGCTGATTCTGTTGGTGATGTTGGCTGCTTTGAAGGCTGCATGCCAGAACTTCTGCCTGGGACTCCAGTTCTCTCACTGGCTCACCAATCAACATTTTGTATAGTGAAACATACCCTTCTGAAAATGGAATGAAAGTGGCCAGTATGTTTTTGTACCATGGATCAAGTATTCTGGTACAGATGTACTCTCTGGAGCTCACAATCTCTCCCTGCAGTCTAGGAGTACCTACTAAAAGAAGGATTAATATTTCAACCAACTCATATGCTTCTCTGTTGCCATTCTTTCCAGTGAACTTTTGTGACACCTTTTTTTAACTGGTCCTGCAGCAGATGCAACAATAGGGTGGCTTGGGTCATCGTACTGTCCTCTTGCTGACTTTCCATTTGAAAATCTCAAAAGGAAGTAGCGCTTGTGTCAGGCATTCAACCAGGGTCCATTTGTACACCTTCATGGATATGTTTTTCTGAGTTGCATCCACTCCCCTATCAAGGACATAGTTGCTGATCAATCTGTACTGCTTAAACACACATTGTAACATGTAGTAAGTCGAGTTCCAACACGTTGGCACCTCCTGTAAATGGGCATTAGCTGGTATACTTTTAGCATGCTGAATGATCCTCAATTGCTTCTGGCTTTTAAAAGAATGACTGAAAATAGAGCAGATTCTTCTGCAGGTGGTCGATATGTTGCTGAATATGTCTTTTTTTTTAGAAAGTCCTGCACAATCAGGTTGATACAATGTGCCAAACACAGAACCCTGAATTATTCACCATCTGCCATGGTCTTCACTATATTACTTCCATTATCAAAGGCAATAAATCCAATTCTGAGACGTCTGGGTGGAAGCCATTCAAACACCTTCCTGTTAAAGTCTCCAAAGATGTTTGAAGCTATAAGCAATTCCTCCATGGCAAACATTGCCACTGTTGCATGCCGCCAAAATGCCCATAAAAGTTTCCTCAGCGCTGAAACCTGCAGATAGCTGTTGCCTTACCCCCACAAAAAAAATGTAGGGGCATATTTACAAGCCCTTAGTGCCATCAGAATGTCACTTTTAGTGATGCTCCGGAGGCACTCTGCACTGCACCATATTTACAAGGTGATGCTAAGCCACTTTCTGCGGCTTAACGATGTCTTGTAAATATGGGGCCCTCAGATGCAGTTTTCCTCTACTGAGGTGCGTACAATGCTTTTGAAACTGCCCCAAATTCACAAAGAATCATAAATCTGAGGCAACTGCAACAACTAGAGCCACCCCAGGGGCAGCATTAACATGGCGCAACTAGGGGAAGTACTTTTATTTTTTCTTGCTTTTGCTTTTTCCATGTGTGCTGCATTCTGCAGCACACCTAGAAAAAGCAATATGCGATGATTGAGTTTTTATGTACAGGAAGGTTTGCTGCACATAAACAATAATTCAATAATTATGATTTGCTACTTCTATGCAGAATGCAGCACACATTGAAGTGCCAAATCATCCTTGTAGATTCTTTATGTGCAGGAAGAGACACCTTCCTGCATACATGCAATCATTCCCTTCAACGCAGACCTCTTTGCATTTTGGTGCAGGGATGCCAGTGTTGGTTCTGGAAGCTAAATTAAGTGCCAGCACTAGGGGCAACACAGGTGTGTGCTGTATTTTTGAAAATAAGGCCCATCCCTGAGTTTCGGAACTGACGCATCATGGTACTGCAATTGTGGCCCACCACCATGCTGTGCCAGTTGCTTGTAAATATGCCCCTCAGTGTGCAGTAATACACATGTAATCAGTTACTTGACAACTAGTCCACAAATCTGTCATCAGGTGGATAGTGTAAACAACACTTTGGTTCAAATCTTGTCCAACCAATTGTAGCACATTGTGATGCAGTGCTATAACAGAAACTCTGGAAAAAGAGGTCTGGATGGGAACCATTCATTTTGGTAATGCAGCTGCTACAAATTTTAAAAATCATACTCCACCACAAAAGAAAAAGGGAGGAGGACCAGAGCTAACATTTTAAAAAGCTTCTCATTGTACAAATGTGCTGGTGAGTGGTTGTGTTTGTAGGGCCCCTCCTGTCTAAACATGCCCATAGTAGCAGCTTATATTCTTTTCTTTTGTGGTGTCACTGATGCAAGCGACTTCGGGAAAGAACCAGGAGGTAGTAGACTCAATGTGCATCTTGTGGTAGTAATCACTGTATGTGGTGATTGCTCCATAGGATTTTTCTGCTATTTCGAGGTTGCTGGTGCCGCAATGCTGGGGACAGGGTTGCTTTGTGCAAAACTGTGGCCCTTTGCTTCCTCATCACCTCCCACCGTGAGCAGTGCTGATTACCCTTTCTCATCACTGCCACCACCTACAGAAAGTTTTTTAAGGTACTCCTGCCACTAGTTTGTGGGATGTTTTTTCATATGGGTCATTTGGCCTTCAGTACCATAGTGTTAAGCAGGCTTGCTTCAACAAACACTTGTGTGGCAAATGGAGAATATATAAATGTTATCTTCTTGCTTGTTAATCTTAAGTCCAAAACTGTGGAGGAGAACTATTTTTAGTGTGCCACTGGTGCCACTGCAAATACCCGAAAACCCGGAGGTGTGTCGGCAATTGCCTCTCTCAAGGGCACACTTCCATTGAGGTGGATGCCGGTCTCAGTGGGGGCCTTACAAATATAGGTGCTGGTGGTGATGTTGGTGGTGGAACCACTGTCAAATCCCTCTGAGCTAGTTGAATAGGAGGGATAACATTGGTGTCCTCTGAGCCAGCTTCCATGACAATGACTGGCTCGACCTCTTCCCATTCCATAATTCGAAGGCTTTTAGTGACTTTCCTTTTCCCTTGTCTCTCGTGGTGGGTCTCAGACTAGGCCGGGGTCGAATCTATGTCCAGATCATTAGAAGGGAGCGTGGAGAAAATGGTGGAGTACCCTTTCTTTTTCTTGCTGCAGATTGGGAAGCCAGTGGTTCAACAAAAGGTACATCTCGCTCAGCAGGAACCGCAATCATCTGTTCTCCTCCTACTTCAGGAAAAACTATTCCTGGCTCTGGCTGCAGCTCCTGTTGTCCACTTTGTTCAGTTTCCCACAAAGATTGGGTTCTAGTTTGCAGCTCAGACAAGTCCAATTCAGACTCATTGCTCTTTGCCATGATTGCAGTATCTGCCTCGCTGAGAGACTTGGTGTTGGGCTTAGGTTATGGTTGTGCCGTCGTTGATGCAGGACTGCTGCTCCCAGTTTGCTGACGGTAGGACAGTGCGGCAGGCCCACCATATTTCCTGAAAAAGGTAGAGGGTGGCAAAACTGTGGTAGCAATATGCTTCCTCCTCTCTTCTTCACTGACCACTTTTTTGGCAGTAACTTTCTTTGGGCCCTTCTTCAAGCTCTGTCAGTTGGCACTTAGCTGCACATACTAAAGCGGAGGATTCATGTGTTGTGGTTACGTCAATATGTCACTTTGTTCTGGCCTTCTGTCTGGCAGTACTGTAGGTGATGTCTCTTGTGCACCTAAAAGCAAACAAACAAGAAATGAGTAAAATGTTAAATTTGTGCAAGTTAAATTATTCATAGTACAGACAATATAATTTAGTGAGGTTATCTCAAATAATTAACAACAATAGTGTATTGTCTATTGATTCCAATCCACACTATAACTGATAACAACATACAGATGTAACTTTTTGCCTTATGTGCATCTAAGGGGGGACACTGCAGGCAGGAGGCTTCAGAGAAAATTGAATAATCCTTGAAAAATGAAAGCTGGTGTGTGTATATGACAGGTAGGGAGTACAGGAGAAGATGAAATAATCCTTTAAAATGATTGCTAGTGTGCGCCTAAGGCAGACGAGGAGTGCAGAGGAAAATGGAATAAACCTTAAAAAATAAATGCTGGTGTGCACCAGTGGCAGACAAGAATGCAGGGGAAAATGGGATAATGATAAAAAAACTGAATGCTGGTGAGTGTCTATGGCAGGCTGAGAGTGCTGAATTTTTTTTATGATCCTTAAAAATTGAATTCTGGTATGCACCTATGGCAGCCAGGGTGTGTGGGGAAAATAGATGCTGGTGTGCTGTAAAAAAAAAAAATCCTGTCTCACTAGGGACTATGAGAAATTAAATTGGAGACAAGGAGATTAAGGGAAAATTGGAAAAGATGCATGTAATTTAATAAACATTGTTTAATACTTGCTACAATGATCCTCATACACATTAAACTGCTATCAGGGAAAAAAGGAAAAAAAAGGAAAATGGCATAGACCTCTTCTTTCAATCCCTAGAAAATGGCTTTGAAAACTGGAAAAAAGGAATTAATAACACACTAGGTGGCTGGTTGAAAATGGCCACTGGACACATGGTCAAACAACAACAACAGTAAGCAAGGAGGCATGTACAACAAGGAACACATGCTAGCCTATTGCAACACCACACTGACTGCCTACACAAAATGGCCACCGGCCACGTGGCCAAACAACAACAGACAAGGAGGTATGCAGAGCAAAGAACACATGCAGGTCTATGGCCAAAGCACACTGACTGCCTACACAAAATGGTCACTGGCCATATTGGCAAACAACAGCAACAGCAACAAGCAAGAAGGCCTGGACAGCAAGGAACACATGCAGGCCTATTGCAAAAGCACACTGACTGCCTACCCAAAATGGCCACCGGCCACATGATTAAGCAACAACAAGCAAGGAGGCATGGATAGCAAATAATGCAGGCAGGCCTATGGTAAAATGCACTGGCTACCTAAACAAAATGGCCACCTCAAATATGGTCGTACAACAACAACAAGCATGGAGGCATGGACAAGAAAAAACATATGCAGGCCTATGGGAAAAGCACACTGACTGCCTACACAAAATGGCCACCAGCCACATGATCAAACAACAACAGCAAGCAAGGAGGCATGGAATAAAAAGAACACATGCAAGTCTATGGCAAAAGCACAAGACTGCCTACACAAAATAGCCTCCTCCAATGGTCAAACAACAACAACAACAGCAAGTAAGAAGGCATGGAGAACAAATACCACATGCAAGCCTATGGCAAAAACACACTGACTGCCTATTCAAAATGGCCACAGAAGGCATGGACCACAAAGAACCCATCCAGGTCTATGGAAGGCCACTGACTTCACAAAATGGCTGCTGAGTGATAGGAGAACAAGGACAAAATGCCGGCCAAATACTAATCCTAAACACCCCCCCCACACACACACACACACACTAGTCAGACTAAAGGGACATGGTAACAATGAAGAAAAAAATACCAATATTTCTGAAATGCCAAAAGTGAAAACTGAACTATGAAATGTTAACAACAAAAAACATGCTCCCAAGGTAAGATATCACATTACCCAACCAAAATACACTTTGTGCGGAAAAAAGTGAAATTAAAAAAGCATTTAATCTAATGCCACCTCCGCCCTAAATAATCAGAGATACAGTATGTACCAAAGAAAAAGTGGTTTTGTGTACCAAATGACTAGTACTAGCTGGATGGCCTGTGGGCATTCTAAGGGCCTGATTTATACTTTTTTAGCACCACATATGCGTCATTTTTTGACACAAAAGCGGCACAAACTTACAAAATTCAATTATATTTTGTAAGTTTGCACCTCTTTTGCATCACAAAATGATGCAAATGCAGCTCTAAAAAAGTATAAATCAGACCCTAAGTCACATGGTAATATAAATTAATAGTGGAAATTGAACAAACATGGACAAAATTTGCTTAACTGTGCAACTGTTTTTCCCTTATGAAAGATAAAAAATTAAATACAAAAAAATTACTTGGCCCCTCCTGCACTCCAAGACACCCACCACAATTTAATAAAACTACAAATAAAATACTGGTGCATGCCATCTATCAAACAACAACCTCATCCAAATCTTTTTGAATTTACTTCTTGTGATGTCACAAAACCAAAGTCCTTACAATCCTATAGCATATGCAGCAGACAAAGAGAGTGATCCTTTCACATTGAAATCCAAATGAAAAGTGACCAGGAGATTTACAAAGCACACGGAGCAGCCCTCTGCACAAACGAGGAAGTTGCAGTCTCTGGGGCACCTCCTGCCTGTTGAAAAAAAAAGTAACATAAAAAGAAGCTTTTTATGCTAAAAACTATTTGCTCTCTCCGTTGGAGTAGACTTTTAATTTCAAAAGGTAAATTGGAGTTGATTTACCTGCTTCTCGAGTTGAAACGTACTCAAGAAGCAGAGATGTGATTGCTTGCAGTCACTGTTATCACAAAACAGCGCCAAAAGGCTCTGTGGTGACCAGACGCTGTACTAGTGGTGGGGGGAAATCTCATTCATGTGTGATAATGGATTCTTGTGCACAATAATTAAGACTCACCTCAATAAAGCCTCGCACACACCAGCAGAAAAATATTTCCCCCATGCACCGGATGGCAGAATTATACAGAAACTCTAATTTAGATGTGTAGTGCGGAGTCACCTGAATTCTGCAATTCAGCAAGGGGAATTCATTTTTCCACCTGGGCCTTATTGACCCTACATTGACTTCACATGGTCAAAGTTTTGACAGGTTTCTATTGTGGATGATACGCACAGCCAAGCCAGCTGGGTACATTTCTTATTAGGAAAAGTCTAGCAATACCAAGTATAGAAATGTTTTGGGGCCATGGATGAAAGTTCCATTTTGCATTACCTAAATAGCAAATTTTAAGTTAATCTCTATTTAGGTAATGCAAAATTGAATGCAACAAAATAGCAATTCCCTAAAAGTGATTTCTAAAAATTCGCAATCGCTATTAGGGAATCGTATTAGAGAATAAGACTCCATTAGTTCCTATTGGCCTGAGGGCCTATAGCTCTGAATAATTTTGCATTTCCTAATCTGCAAATTCTTTTTAGGAATTCTCAAATTAGGAAATGCAAAACCAAGGGTGCTGAGTGACTAAACCCCCCTTTGATGCACCTCCCCCAAAACAATGTGCACCTGTAAAGCGCACACATACCCTAGGGATATGTGTGCCCTACATCACACTTTAAAAATCACATTTCAATGCATTTTTTTAAATAGCACATGGTTACCACCAACTTGGAGTTGGTGGTTATTGCATTTCCTAAATGCCCAGTTCGCATTTAGGAAATGCTTGATACTTGTACATAGGGAATCGCAAACAGGAATTCCCTATCTGCGATTTCCTTTTTAGGGAAACGCAAATTGCAATTTCTTAGTCGGAGTCGCAATTTTAGGTAATCGCTAAAAATTGTAATTCCCTAAAATGGGACTGCGATGCCTTTCATACATCATGAGAGGCTATTATCAGTCGTAAACTGTGGAAGTTTGTCATTCTCACCGTGTGCAAATGCAAAATAGTTTGATACATTTGGCCCAAACTTTGTGCAGATTCTGGAACAGAATTTGAAAGGAAAAATGTTGATGATTCGCTGATGTGTTTTGGGACCTTTCCCTTCATTCCCAAATAGCATTGCGCCTTGCAATCAGAAGAGTCTGACAGATTTAATGGTACAACTGTACAATAATTTTGTATTTCAGCTATTTGGGCAAATATTCATAAATGAAAATGCTTCCAACTGTTCCTATATTTTTCACACTTATTTTCATTATTTTTATTTTTATTTGAGTAGATTCTTTGGAAAAAAACATGAGAGATATATGCAAATGATTCTTTGTTCACATCAGAATTGTGACTACTATATACCTTTCCACACCCACGGGTTCTGCACCTATTTCCACCTCAAACAACAAGTAAGCAGAAAACATAAATAGGGAAAATAGGCTACTCTTTAGAAAATTGCAAAGTCTGTGGGAAAATGATTTTCCTGCAATACTACCTGTTCCTGAAAGCTGGGAAGTGGGTGATCTTAGCTCAGCTTACCTTTTGGTAATATCATTTTTAGAAAAAAACATTAAACTTTTAAACTACATTTTGCTCCATTTTGTTTATTTTCTTGCTTCCCTCCTAGGTCCATAAACCATGAGGGGCTTTCGAATACCCAAAATGTAGGACATAAAGGATGTAAATTTAGCCTAAATACTTTTGGTGGAACAATAATGATATGAATATTTAAGCATGAACTGCCCAAACATCAAAGAGGGCGCTGGGGCCTTGGGTGGAAAATCTAAGCACTTAAGGGGTTAAAACTATACAAAACACAAAGAAAAAAGCTTTGGCATTTTCAAAGATACCAATCCACAGCCACAGAAAACAATACAACCTAGGCACCAAATCCTTATCTGAAAGACACACAGACAGAACAGGAGTAGGGTGTACAGTGGAGAAATACTTGAGCTGAAGACAGGGTCTGAGTGAGCCACAACCTAAGTACAACAGAAAGCACTATCTGAAAACAGTCAATCTAGCCACCTACCACATTGAAAAGAGCATGGCGGAATGTTTTGAGGAAAAGGCTACCACCTCCATTTGTGACTTTACACAAGACTCCAACGCTCAGAATGAGACACTGATGATGAAAGTTGAGGCCAGAGGAGAGGTTTTCAGTATGACCGCCATCATAAGGTCACTGATTAAATCATAAACTAAAATCATATAGATAAAAAGCAAAATAGCTGAAATTAGCTGTGATGCCAAACTAGTGCCCATGGGAGAGGTAAGCAGAGAATGCACTGGACACAATGCCACTTAGAAAGGCAGCATCCACAGCAGCAGCACCAACCAAGAAGCTGACAGCAATAAGGACCAAAAGCCAAGAAAGAACTGTGACCAATCATTAAAGGTATAAAATTACTTATTGCCACAAGAGATTCCAAAAACAAGAAAAGAAAATGTGCAGAAAGGAAACACAACTGAACATAGAGTATTCCAAAGCAAGAAGAGGGGGTTAAAAAAATTGCATTTCCCATTTTAATTCCCATAGGGGTTTTAGGCATGACTACAGCCTGAACCGCTGGACAAAATTACATCACATTTTGCAGGAAAATAGCTGTTAGTCCAGAAAGAGTACTTTTTGGTATTTGGTGTAAATCCGTGCAGTGGTTTTGAACTATTAAAAAAAATATATAGATATCTGGGGGTACAAACAATTCGCATATATACTTGAAAAGTATTTGTGAACCTTTGAGCCACAGGAATGCTCTCATTGGCTGGTTGTAACCTGACCTGAAAGTTGATGCTGCCCTTTTATAAAACAGGGAATGGGCTCTGGGAATGAAATGAGGTGGAAAAAATGGGCAATGTGGCATTAGGGACAGTGTGGAGATACTCGGACCCCACGAATAAAATGGAAAAGTGATATTGTGGCAGGTTATGTGTTTTAAAAGCGTGAAGTTTTTTTTTCCCACTATGTGAACATTTGCAAATCTGCTGCAACGTCCAGCGTGGGCCCCTGTGTAGCATCTCAGCGAATTTGTGAATTCAGAAAAAGAACACCAAAAAAACACACTGGCATACTCATCTACCCACTCAAACAGTCATGGACATACTCATAGAGGCACTCAAACACTCATGCACCCACTCACTGACTCACACTGACACTCACGTACCCACTCATAGACCCATTCAGACACTGACACACCCACTGATGTTGTTCACAAAATTTTCCCCCGAAAATGTGCCAGTGATTCTTGTTGCGTATAGAAAGTTTTGGGGTGTTCTGTCAAGCAAGGACCTAGAAAAAAGGGGGCCAAAAAAGTGCACGTCCTGTGTTAATTCCTATAGGAAATTTAAACACAACTACAGCCCGAATCACTGGACAGATTTACACCAAATTTGTCAGAAATTTAGCTTTTGGTATGCAGATAAAGCTTTTTGTATTTTGGTGTAAATCTGTTCAGTAGTTTAGGAGACGTTGAAGGAAAACCAAATTTGTGTATCTAGAAAAACTTCAAGTAGGAAGTTTTGGCAGTCATTTTGAGATTCAGCTTGAGCCAAGTCTAAAACAAAATGAAAAAAAAAGGTTGACCCACCAAGGCTTAAAAATATACTTAAAAAACAATCACTGTGAAAATCATGGTGGACCCGCAAATTTCACTGTGATTAAAAAAAAGAAAGCAAACGTGGTCTGCCACTTTTGCTTTTAATTTTGCTCCTGAGTGGGCCTGGTCCTTGAGGCATTGTAAAAATATAGGAGGGGGTGCATGGTACCCCTTTCCTAGGGCCTATCAAAGCCCCAGGGACCACCACCTCCCCTGGGCACTGCATATTATGTATTCAGGAGGGCCCGCTCATCTGCCCTCACTCTTGTGATAGCCAGCTCCCCAGTTGAAAAGTTATTTAGCAAATGTGGGGCGTGCCGTTCTGACCCCCACAGCCCCAGGGACTCCACCTCCCCAGGGAAATGTAGCTTGATAAAAGCAGGGGGCTTGCACAGCCCTCCACAGCCCTGAGGACTTCCACCTCCCTGGGGCACTCCTATGAATCTTAGGGGGAGTCGTGCAGCCTCCCCACAGCAGTGGGATCAGCACCTCTACGGGGTTGAATTTTATCAATGTAGGCGGTCTGTTGCAGACGCCCGGTCCTGTGGACCACCACATCCCTAGGGATAAATTGAATGATGGAGGGGGGTTGTGCAGTTCCCCTCATGGAGCCATAGATGGCCCTGGGTACTGCCACACCCAGGGCCAGCTCCTGCTACCTCCTGAGGTGCCCACCCTTAGTAGGTAGCTGTTTGCTTTTGCTTGGTGGGAGCTGACAGTTTGCAAAAACAAACATAACTCAGCAGACCTTTCATCTGTTGCAAATATGTGGGCAGGGAAACAGATGAAAACATTGCTTCTGTAAGCAGAGAGCTGCTATTTAAAACAGCTCCCTGCTTGTGGAAGGGATGCTGGCTCCCGCAGGAGTTGGGAGCTGGCTAGGAGCTCGGCGACCTTCAGGCTCCATCCACGGTCCTCTACTGGCAGCAGGCATCTTGCTCATCGGCCGCTGTGAAGTAATTCTATGGCGAGGCCATTGAAATAACAATAGGCTCTTTATAGAATTACTTCAAAGCGGAACACACACAAGATGTTTGGTTCAAATGTTATAGCTATGTTTTGATGCACCATACAGCAGAGTCACTTGTGACCTACTCGCAAAGGTCTTGGACTGTTACTCAGTAGGTTGAAGGGTCAAATCCTGGTATCTCATGGCAGTGTGTATGTTTATTTACTGGTGTTTTGACTGTTAAACATTCCTAGAGGTGGAACATTAATGTCTTTTTGCCATTAAAATCTTTGGGTTGAATGTCATATCTATGTCTGGAAACTGCATAACAAAGGGTCACCTGTGGGCTAGAGGTTAATGTCTCAGGCCCTAACCCTGAAGCTTGAGATTTCCAGTCTAGGTATGCTTTACTCTCATTCCTGTTTTAATTACTTTTGAAATTCAAATAGTTAAGGTATATATCAAACTATTATCTCACTCCTTTTACTTGACAAATACATTTTTCTTTTCAATTTATCCTTCTGTGCAAGAGGTGTGGAGCTGACTAGGACAGCGGTGGCCTTCAGGCTTCACCCATGGTCCCATTGCACACTGGGTTCCCTAGGGAGCACCCAGGAGGCATGGCCAGACCCCGGGGATGGGATTTCCAGGCCAAAATTGGCCTGGGGTGGAGGGCTGCATGCGCCCATCTCCCCCACTGAATTGTGGTGGGCCTAGGGGCATGGGGTCCCTGAAGCTGAAATCAGTCTAGGGGGTTTGCGTGGCTTCCCTCCCCCATTAAATTGTGGTGGGCCCCAGGGAATTGTATCCCCCAGGGCAAAATCAGCCTGAGGAGGTGCCCTTCTCCCCTACTGAATTGGCTGCATTCCATCCACCTTAGTAATAAGAAAAAGTCTTCACGTATTTCACTGGGATGATGGACAGATTACCAACAGCCCTCCATTGAGTGTTGACACTGAATTTGGTGGCACAGTCTTGATGCTGGGGATTTTGAGGACATCCTCACTAAACAAAAAAGCACTTACATCATATAGCTAAGAGGAAGGACCATGGTTTGTTGGAGATTCTTGTCTTGTTAGTCTTGTTGGCCTCTCTATAGGAAGATTCATGTTGTCATAGATCTCTGGAGAAACGAGGAAAAATCCACGCACACTGAACATTTACTTAACAAGGCAGCATTTGCTAAGTAAGCAGTAGAAAGTACTCCCATTGGGTAGACTTTTTGTGCGAAACTGTGGACTTGTTGGAAAAAAAAGAGATGGTGAGCTTCCGTTCTGGCCATGATGCTCAATTCACAGAAATTAAACCTCAACAGGAAGCACTTACAAATATAAAGGTAGCAAGTGCCCCAGAAGAAGCTCCACTTCTGAAAAGCACATGTGATACTAACTCCTGGGCTTGACACAGACAAAGCAAGTGTGGCTACTCAGTGATTCTGTATTGAAAAACAATCTGAAATTCTTTGTGGAGGTGAATGCATCTTTGATCTATTGGAGCGCAATATATATGTGACTGTTACAAGTAGGTTTTTTTCTTGTCCTCTCCTTTTTTTATTTTTTTATTTTTATTTTATTTTTTAAGGATACGCAGCGGGTTACATGTTTGCAATAATAAAGAGGAAAAAAAAAAAAAAAAGAAGCATAAATACATCAATATTGTCGTACAGGTGACATTCTAAACAAGAGTCAATGATAATAGTTTCTACTCTTAAGAATCTCATAAATTTACTTATATAGTCGGCACGTTCTCGGGGCCCAAGAGCCATACGGAGAGAGGTGCCCAAGCTCTAGTGAATCTTTTACATGCCGCTGCTCCTTTTAGTTCATACAGGCTATTCTCCAGGTGATACATAGATAAGAGTTGTGAAAACCATTGATTGAACCGTGGGGGATCAACATCACGCCACAGAGATGCTATGCAGTTACGAAATACTGACATTGCTATGAACAGAAAGTATCTATCTCGACTATTGCAGACTGAATGATCAACTCCCAGTAAAACCATTTGAGGTGTCAGATAGATAGACTGTTTCAAGATTTTCTTCAATATATCGGATATCCCAGTAATCAAACTTCCCAGTTTTACACACTGAAAAAACATATGACAGAGATCTGCTTTCGGGCAACCGCATCGTGGACACATAATTCCCGCCGTTTTGCCCCAGCTCGCAATCTTAGCAGGTGTATAATATAAATTATACAATACCATAAAATGTTGAGCTTGCGGGCCAGCAGACACTAAAAACAGTCCGTGCCATTTCCATAGACTCACAAACCTCTGTCTCTTTAGCTCCAACCCGTGCTTCCCATTTTTTAACCAATGTCGCCAGGTCATCTTGTATAGAATTTAAAAGCAGTGGATACAGGTTTTTAATACCGCAGCTAGTGGGGTGTCGTGAGACTTCCATTAGCTTAATCTTATCCGTGTGCCAACCTTGGGTCATACTAGTTAGTAAAAAGGCTCTAATCTGTAAAAATTTAAAAAAGTCTATTTTTTCCAGCGCAAATTCCGCACTCAGTTCCTCAAATGATTTGAGGTGGATGCCAGAGTGAAACAAGTCCCCGACTTTGTGAATACCCCGATTACTCCACCTCAAGCAATAGTGGTCTTTAAATATTGCTGGAAGCGTGGGGGTAATCCACAAGGGAGTGTAGTGGCAGATTCGTCCTATACCTATCTTGCGCTTAACCTGGGTCCATGCCTTAAATGCAGCATAAATTACCTTAAATTTAACCTTTTTATAGTAGCTGGGTTCCAGAATCCGCAGGAAGACTGCGTCTGCTTCTTTGCCCAGAATCAGGGTATATATCGAAGGGAGAGCATCTTGCCCGGGTCTATCCGTAGCATAAAGTATCTGTGCATACTGAAGCACTGCTGCCAAATAATAAAGTTTAAAATTGGGAAGTGCCCACCCCCCTTGCTCTCTTGGGAGAGTCATAGAATGGAAAGCCCGGCGCGGTTTTGTATAGGACCAATTGAAGCTATTAACCAATCCCTCTATTAATTTAAACCAATCTTGCCCAATCTCTAGGGGGATTGTTCTAAAGAGGTAGAGTACTTTGGGTAGAAACACCATTTTTATCACATTACAGCGTCCCATGAGTGACAAGTGTAGATTGTTAATGCGAGCAAGATCTTTCCTAGTCTTTGTTAAAATTGGGGCCATGTTTATTTTCACCACTTCGTCAAGGTTTGCTGTAAGTTTAACACCTAAATATTGTACCTGTGTCAGCACCCAATCGTCCTTAAAATCTACTGATTCATTCACCAAAATTTGGCATTTACTCTTGTTCAGCAAATAACCAGATCTTTTCCCAAACTGCAGGGCTTCCTGCTCTATTTCCAATATAGCAGTCCTGGGGTCCGTGGTCACCACCGCGATATCGTCTGCATATGCTAAAATCTTAGTACACCCCCCTTTCAATGAGACTGGCATGATCCGACCATTCCGGATCATTTTCCTGATCAAGGGATCAATATATAGCGCAAAAAGCAGTGGTGAACACGGGCACCCTTGTCGCGTGCCTCTCTGAATATTGATTGAGGACGACTTTAGCCCGGCAACTTGTATCGTAGCCGTTGGGTTTTGGTAAAGTTGTTGAATTGCCTTGACAAACCCGGGACCAATGTTATTTTTACGCAGGACAGACCATAAAAAGGGCCAATGTACCCGATCGAAGGCTTTTTCCGCGTCTAACAAGATTACTGCCATGGGAAGCCTGGCTATTGCACTAACATCAAGTAACGTAATAACTCGTCTTATATGATCTGCCGCGCTTTTCCCCGGGATGAAGCCATGCTGCCATGGAGATACTAAGCGTGAGATTACCAAACTCAAGCGGCTAGCAAGTATTTTAGCGTAGATTTTGGCATCGCTGTTAATTAAAGAGATTGGGCGATATGAACCAGGCTGAGTGGGTTCCTTGTCCTTTTTCAAAAAAACTACTATCTTAGCCTCCCCCCAGGAGGCCGGTTGAGGAGCCCCTGCTTGTACTTCAATAAATAAGTTAAGTAGCTGTTTACATATCTCCACAAAAAAAACTTTATAGAATTCTAGTGGAATTAGATCCCCCCCTGCCGCCTTCCCACTTGCCAAGGCACGAGTTGCTACATCCAATTCCTCCAATGTCATAGGTGCTTCTAAAGCTGCCTTATCTTCCTCTCTTAACTGACCTGATATCTCATTGCCCGCGGCATCGATCCCTTCCTCTTCTTGGGGCTGTTCTTCCTGGGTATATAATTTTTGATAGAATTGTCTAAAGACTTCCATAATCTCAGGACCGTTGTGTACCATCCGCCCTTCTTCATTCACTAAGCTTTTAATACTCCCAAATACCTGCTTTTGTCTTATTCTTAAGGCCAGCTGTTGGCCCACTTTCCCGCTATACTCATAGCATTTCTGACGGTATACTAAAAATTTTGCAGCAGCCTTATCCATGAAAATCCTGGCGGCTTCTGCCTTAATGATATTCACATCACACAGAATGTCTGAAATATCTACTCCACTGCGGATCACTTACCCTAGTCGCTGCTCAGCTTTAACCAGCTTTGTCTGAACTAATTTTAGCTGATCCGTGCGTATTTTCTCCTTTCTTAACCCATAACTCAGGGTTTCTCCTCTGACAGCAGCTTTAAAAGTATCCCAAACTATCTGACAAGAAGCAGAACCCTGATTTATCTTAAAAAATTCAGGGATCCATTCCTTCATTTTATGGATATACACTGGATCAGCTAATAGTGTCCTATCAAATGTCCAAGATCTCGGCTGTGGGCCCTTTCTCCCTGTCTCCGAAGCCAAAACCAATGGGTTGTGGTCTGATATAATTCTAGGAAGTCTATTGACCCCTATTTGGTTTTGTAGAGAGCCCGTCACAAAAAAGTAGTCTAACCTGACTAATTTCTTATGCGGAGCAGAGAAAAAGGTGGACCCTGAATCCTGCGGGCAACACAACTGCCAGACGTCGATCAAGCCATGATTAATGGCCAATGACTGAAGTGCCCTAAAAACTTAGTTTTTTCTACCCAGGTAGAGTGTTTGTTCCTGAATGGGTTCTTTACTATCTAAATGTATATTGAAATCTCCACACATTATGATAGGTGTTGCCCAATTCGTAAGTTCTAAATTAAGCCAATCCAGTATCTCTGGATCATCTGTGTTAGATCCATAAATAGAACATAGAGTGAACCTTAGTCTCTCAGCCGAGCATTCCAACAGAGCAAGCCTGCCAAGATTATCAGCAAATTGTTTATGTATAACCAGAGTACTGATCCGAGTTAATATCGCTACCCCTCTAGTGGTTGTGTGTTGTCGTGTAAAAACCGCTAGCTTCCACCCATAAAACTCCATTAGCTGCTTTTGTGTACCTGGAATATGTGTTTCCTGCATACAAATAATATCGACATTCCACGACTTGAAAACCTCTCCTACAAACTGCCGCTTCTTGTTATTATTGAGCCCACAAACCTTCACTGTGGCGATACGTATTTCACTTTGCTGTCCAATTTTTATGGATGCTGATCCTTCTAGTTCCCCTGTATGCCTTGTTCGACTTTGCTGCTTTCACACCCTGACACCTTTTCCACTGATAAGAGCCATCCCCGCACCCCCTGCTGCGTGTCCCATTATCCTTTTTGTCCCTGTGACCCCCCCACCCTCCTCTAACCCACCCCCCAACCCTTACCCCTACAAATGGAATCGCCAGGCTTCTGAGCCTGTAAGATGGTAATTGCCAGTCCCGTTAGCCCACCCATACGTAAAACACCTTCACACACTTATGGCTTGCCAATCAATACACGCGGCCCCTCATCTTCACCCTCCCGATCAAAACCCTTAACCGATAGATGTTTAAAAAAACACCCCAATCAGTATCACATACATTTACATATAAACAACTATTCACGGCAGTCCCTCCCCCCCCTTCTCCCGTACCCCCTGCACTTGACCGGTTTTCAGCTGCTGTACATATTCCCCCGCCTTAATTTCTGAAAGAAAAAATCTTGTAGTTGTTTTGTAGACAACTTTTAGACGAGCAGGGCTTAGCAAGTAGGCTTCCGCCCCCAACTCTTGAAATTGAGCAATCATCTGCCTAAGTCGCCACCGTCTTTCTACAGTGGCATGTGCGAAGTCTGGCCTACTAAAGAATGATACACCTTCCACTGTCACCTTTGAGTTGGGGCGAGCTTTTTCAAACACAGCCTGTCTCAGTAAAAAAATTACCAAAATACACTATAATGGCCCGTGGGTAACTCTGGTCTCTATTAGTAGCAGTCAAAGCTTGTTTTTTCTTCATTAACGGAAAACAGTGTGCTCTCTGAATCTCCTTTTCCCAATCCCAACCATTCAAGTCTGGGAATGCTTGCTTAAAAAGTGAAGCTATATAAGCCCTAGTATCCTGCCCCTCGAGGTCCTCTGCTATACCCAAGATCCTCAAGTTATTCCGCCGCTGACGGTTTTCAGCATCTTCCAGTTTCCATTGAATATCCGAGATCTGCTGCCCTTGTGTCATTGTCTGTGCTGTTGCTGCTTTAACTTCGATTTCCAGCTCCTCCGTTCGAGTCTCCATGGTGGCGATGCGTACACCAATATCCTGGCAGGATTTGACCACTTTTTTAATAGATAGTTGTAGCTGTCTGCTAGCTGCTTTCATTTTCCTGCTCTCCCTCTGAGTCTGTTCATGATTCTGAACCATTGTCCTGTAGATAAGATCCAAAGAAGAAGGTTCTGCAAGGTCGCCCGTGGGGGGGGCACCAGAGTACTACAGGCCGAATCCCTTTTCGAAAAGGCCTGGTGGGTGGCCGTATAATCACACTGCATTTCACCATCCTCCTCTTGAGGCTTGATCGGGTCTCTCCTAAGCTTGGCCCCTGAGCTGCTCCTGGCTTCAGTTTGCTCAACTGATTTTCTTCTGCATGTTAAGTAGTTCGATACCCAGATACTTGCAGTAGAGCTACTCTCGATATCTGAATGTGTTAAAGGAATTTCTTCGTCCAAATCTGAGTCTTTAGACTGATCGGAGAGAGAAAAAAAACTCTCTGCTGTATCAAATGGCCCCTGATCGGTGTTTGTTGGTTTCGCCTCTTTTCCCCTCTGGGCAGGAGCTGGGTGGGTAGTCTCATATATCGTTGAGGACTTGGCCATATCGTCAATTTGTTGCAAATGGATGGATTAGATTGTACTACACATTTCTCTGGAATGGATTCCTGAGACCTCTGATTTGACTCCTTAAGTTCCTGCTCGGATAGCTTCGCACACCCCATTGGGGGGAGGGCCACCCCCTCCCCACTATTTCCTGGGCTTGTACTGACGGTCTCTTGACAGGGTGGCTCCCTCCCCCCTGCATCGAACATAGGAGTGAATGCTTCAGGAGATGTAAATACAACAGGTACATGCTCATCATTGACTCCTAACACGTTTGGTTGCGCATCACAAGCTGCCTTTTCCGTGGACCTTTGCTTAGGCCGCATCACGCTAGAAAACATTGTTGGAACAGAGTACCTTGCGTCTTTTTCCATGTCGGTTGTTTTGTGCGGGCCCCCTTTCACTTGAAGATTGCTGTGCTCCTTTGATCTGGGGACCGGTAGCTTTTTATCCTTTCTGGTTCCTCCTGGGTCTTGGTTCTGCCGTGCCCGTAAGGAGCGAGGGGTCCTGTTTATCTTCGGCGCCATCCGATCGTCCCACACGCCCCAAACACCAACTAATATTGCCAGGAAGCGGCGGGAATCGCGCTTAGCCGAGAGGGGTAAGAGCGTGGGTCGGGAGCGAGCGTCACGCTCGCATATTCTTGCGGGGCCCACCGGTGCCTGCCGTTGCAGCCCCGATCCTGGCAGGGACCACCAGAAAGCCGAAAAGCGCCTGCAGTGGTCCGTGCTGCCGGCGCACAGCGTCCGCGGCATCCGCGGCCGCAGGTGAGCGAGAGCCGCGTGTAGTCTGGGGATGGGCTAGAGCGGTAGTGGCGATCAGCCGGGAAATCCGGCCGCCATCTTGGATTCCTTCTTGTCCTCTCCTGGTGAGTGCAGAGTCCTTGGTTCTCCCTTTAAATTGCTACCAGTATGCAAATTAGCAAATCACCTCAAAGTTCCGCCCACTTGGCCCCACCCCATCCACCTTAGTAGTATGCAAAGGTCTTCTAGTTTTTTGCCAGGATGATTGACAACTTAGCAAAAGGCCCCCAGTTAATTTCCTACCAATTTTGGTGATATGTTCTTGATGCTGAGGAAAATGAGAATATCCCACCAAACTAAGAAGCACTTATGTCATATAACTAAGAGGAAGGGCCCTGGCTTGGTGGAGTTTTGCGCCTTTGTACAGACCCACTCAGGCTCATGCACCAACTCACAGATCAACTCATTCACAGACCCACTCAGAAACTCATGCACTCACACATAGATGCACCCAGGGACATACGTATCCACTCACAGATCTACACAGACACTCACACACAGACCCACTCAGACTCATGCACCTAATTACAGACCTACCCAGACTCACAGACCCACTGAGAGACTCATGCACCCACTTACAGACCTACCCAGACACTCACACACCCACTAACAGACCCACTCACTCCCACACCCACTCACTGTCAAAGATTAGTAGTTACAGTTAGGAAATACTATTTTCTAAAAATTAGGAATTCCCATAAAAAACTAAAGGTTACAGGGATGTTATAGTTAGGAACCAACATTAAAAAAACCTTAGAAATTCACTGAAAAAAAACAAAAGGTCACAGGGACGTTATGGTTAGAAAATGGAATAGAAACAACCATAGAAATTCACTGAAAAAAACAAAGGTTAGGGGGATGTTATAGTTAGGCTTACATTTAAAAAACAAGCAAAATTCTGCAGTTATAGTTAATTGAGCTAACTATGCAATGCTTTGCTTAGAGCCTCACATTTTACATCACTCATGACATGGTCAGTGACATCACTGATGATGTCATTTATGACATCTCAAATGATATCACTGATGACATCACCGACACCAGCCAGTGAGTGTGACTGTTTAATAAACGTTTATGAGTGCTAAGCATATACATCAAGGTACTACACAAATAAAATATTGTACTTTCTGTACTACTGAGTGATACTATTTAGAACATGTAGTATGTGAGTGGCTGTGTGACTGTGTGTATCCATGTTTGAGTGAGTGTCTGAGTGCCTGTATGGGTGTACGAGTAGGTATGTGAGTAGCTGTCTGGGTGAGTGAGCGGCTGTGTGAGGGATATATTAGTGTATGAGTTGGTATGTCAGTGGCTGTATTAGAGGGTGAGTGGCTGTATGGATGGGTGAGTGGGTGCACAACTGACTGTATGGGTGAGTGAGTGGATTTCTGAATTGCTGTATGAGTGAATGACAGGCTGTGTAAGTGACTGTATAGCTGAGTGAGTGGTTGTTTTGTTAAGTGAGTGGCTGTCTGAGGGGCTCTGTTGTACAGTAGGTGACTGTGTGATGGATGTATTGGTGAGTGAGCATATGTGAGTGCTTGTAGGGATGTGTGAGTGGTTGTGTGATAACCTGCAGGGGTAAGTGAGTGGCCGTGTTGAGAGGCTGTTTGGGTGAGTGTAGGAGGCTGGCCTGGCTTGTAGTGGGTACCAGAGGTACTTACACCTTGTGCCAGGTCCATTTATCCCTTATTAGTGTAGAAGAGGTGTTTCTAGCAGCTTAGGCTGATAGAAGGTAGCTATGGCAAAGCAGCTTAGGCTGAACTAGGAGACATGTAAAGCTCCTACTATACCACTGGTGTCATATACACAATATCATAAGAAAACACAATACACAGATATACTAAAAATAAAGGTACTTTTTATTTTTATGACAATATGTCAAAAGTATCTCAGTGAGTACCCTCAGTATGAGGATAAGTTATATACACAAGATATATGTACACAAACCAAAATTATGCAGATAATAGCAAAAGGAAGTAATGCAAGCAATGTAAAGTTACAGTAGATTGCAATAGGAGCACATAGGTATAGGGGCAACACAAACCATATACTCCAAAAGTGGAATGCGAACCACGAATGGACCCCAAACCTATGTGAGCTTGTAGAGGGTTGCTGGGACTGTAAGAAAACAGTGAGGGTTGGAAAAATAGCCCACCCCAAGACCCTGAAAGGTAGGTGTAAAGTTCACCTACTACCCCCAGAAAGCACAGAAGTCGTGATAGGGGGATTCTGCAGGAAGAGCAAACACCAGTAATGCAACAAAAGTGGATTTCTGGACCTAAGACAAGGGGACCAAGTCCAAGAATCACGACAGTGTCGAGAGTGGGCAGGAGCCCAAGAAATGCTAGCTGAGGGTGCATGGAAGCTGCCACCTGTTGGAAGAAGCTTGGTGTTCTGCAAGAACGAAGAGGACTAGGACTAGGAACTTTTCCTTTGGAGGATGGATGTCCTACATCGTGAAGAAGCTTGCAGATGTGTTCCCACGCAGAAATACCACAAACAAGCCTTGCTAGCTGCAAGGGTCCCTGTTAGGGTTTTTGGATGCTGCTGTGGCCCAGGAGGGACCAGGATGTCGCCACTTGGATGAGGAGACAGAGGGGGCATCCAGGAACATAGGGAGCCCTCACAGAAGCAGGCAGCACCCGCAGAAGTACCTCAAAAGGCACTTTGAAGAAAAGTGAACCGGAATCCACCCGAAGTCACAAACGGGAGTCCCACGACGCCGGAGGACAACTCAGAAGGTTGTGCACTGCAGGTTAGAGTGTTGGAGACCTAGGCTTGGTTGTGCACAAAGGAAATCCTGGAAGAGTGCACAGGAGCCGGAGCAGCTGCAAATCATGCGGTACCCAGCAATGCAGTCTAGCGTGGGGAGGCAAAGACTTACCTCCACCAAACTTGGACTGAAGAGTCACTGGACTGTGGGAGTCACTTGGACAGAGTTGCTGAGTTCCAGGGACCACGCTCGTTGTGCTGAGAGGGGACTCAGAGGACTGGTGATGCAGTCTTTTGTTGCCTGCGGTTTCAGGGGGAAGATTCCGTCAACCCACGGGAGACTTCTTCAGAGCTCCTGGTGTGGAAAGGAGGCTGGCTACCCCCAGAGCATGCACCACCTGGAAACAGTTGAGAAAGCCGGCAGGATGAAGCAATACAAGGTTGCTAGAAGTCGTCTTGCTACTTTTTTGCGGTTTTGCAGGCGTCCTGAGCAGTCAGCAGTCGATCCTTTGGCAGAAGGTGAAGAGGGAGATGCAGAGGAACTCTGATGAGCTCTTGCATTCGTTATCTGGTGAGATCCCCAAAGCAGAGACCCTAAATAGCCAGATAAGGAGGTTTGGCTACCTAGGAAGGAGGATTGGCTACCAAGAGAGGTAAGAGCCTATCAGAAGGAGCCTCTGACGTCACCTGCTGGCACTGGCCACTCAGAGCAGTCCAGTGTGCCACAAACACCTCTGTTTCCAAGATGGCAGAGGTCTGGGTCACACTGGAGGAGCTCTGGGCACCTCCCCTGGGAGGTGCAGGTCAGGGGAAGGGTCACTCCCCTTTCCTTTGTCCAGTTTTGCGCCAGAGCAGGGCTGGGGGATCCCTGAATGGGTGTAGACTGGCTTATGCAGAGATGGGCACCATCTGTGCCCATCAAAGCATTTCCAGAGGCTGGGGGAGGCTACTCCTCCCCAGCCTTCACACCTATTTCAAAAGGGAGAGGGTGTTACACCCTCTCTCAGAGGAAGTCCTTTGTTCTGCTTTCCTGGGCCAGGGCTGCCTGGACCTCTGGAGGGCAGAAACCTGTCTGAGCGGTTGGCAGCAGCAGCAGCTGCAGTGGAGTCCCCGGAAGGAGTCCCTGGAAAGGCAGTTTGGCAGTACCCGGGTTCTGTGCTATAGACCCGGGGGATCATGGAATTGTCCCCCCAATGCCAGAATGGCATTGGGGTGACAATTCCATGATCTTAGACATGTTACATGGCCATGTTCGGAGTTACCATTGTGACGCTGTACATAGGTAGTGACCTATGTACAGTGCACGCGTGTATCGGTGTCCCCGCACTCACAAAGTCTGGGGAATTTGCCCTGAATGATGTGGGGGCACCTTGACTAGTGCCAGGGTGCCCACACACTAAGTAACTTTGCACCCAACCTTCACCAGGTGAAGGTTAGACATATAGGTGACTTATAAGTTACTTAAGTGCAGTGGTAAATGGCTGTGAAATAACGTGGACGTTATTTCACTCAGGCTGCACTGGCAGGCCTGTGTAAGAATTGTCAGAGCTCCCTATGGGTGGCAAAAAAAATGCTGCAGCCCATAGGGATCTCCCGGAACCCCAATACCCTGGGTACCTCAGTACCATATACTAGGGAATTATATGGGTGTACCAGTATGCCACTGTGAATTGGTAACTTTAGTCACTAGCCTGTTAGTGACAAATTTGGAAAGCAGAGAGAGCATAACCACTGAGGTTCTGGTTAGCAGAGCCTCAGTGAGACAGTTAGGCATCACACAGGGAACACATACAGGGCAGGGTCCCAGTGACACATAGACTAAAACAACATATATACAGTGAAATATGGGGGTAACATGCCAGGCAAGATGGTACTTTCCTATAGTGAGTTAGTGGGTGTGTAAGTGGCTGTATAGGTGAGTAAGTGGGTGGGTTAGTTACTGTATGGGTAAGTGACTGGTTGTATGAGTAGCTGTATGGCTGAGTGAGTGGTTGTGTGAGTGCCTGTATGAGTGAGTGAGTAGGTGTGTTAGTGGCTCTTTGAAAGAGTGACTGGTTGTGTGAGAACTTGTATGGGTGTGTGAAAGGGTATGTGAGTGGTTGTGTGGGTGTGTGAGTGGGTATATGAGAGGTTGTATAGGGGTGTGAATGGGTATATGAGTACTTCTATTGATGATATCATCAGTGATGCTGGGTGGGTATAGGAGGTTGGCCTCAGGCCAGGCTCTGCAGCTGCAGCTAAGCCCAACAGCCAACCCCCACTGTGCATGGCCAAAGGCTGTGCGTGGCGTGGGATTAGTTGGTTAGAGGGAGTTGGTCACAGGGCCTTGTCTGTGGCTAGGCCCTGCAGCCAACTCCTATATCGCACGGCTAAAGGCCATGTTCAGCAGCGGTTGTATCAATGTACAGTAATTAGAATTACTTTATGTAAAAAAAGACACAGAAATTCCCTGAAAAAAACTAAGGTTTCAGGAAGTAGACTTAAACAAATATTGGAATTCACTTGAAAAAAACTAAAGGTTACAGGGACTTTATAGTTAGGCTCACCTTTTAAACATACAAAACCACAGAAAATCACCTGTTACAGTTAGAGTTATCTCAAGTAACTATAACTCATGCCCTAATGTAACTCTAACTTGGGACCTCACTATGCATGGCTAATTACCCTCAAATAACAACACTCCTGACCTCTTTGATAATATCATTGATAATTTCAATGTAATATTTTCAGTAACATTTTGCTAGAAAAAAACAAAAACGGTTGCCGGGGCGCAGTGAATTACAGATAGATAGATAGATAACACAAAAGTGGTATGTGAACTGCCGGCCTCCTGTGTAAGGACTGACTTTACAGAGAAAGCCTGACATGAGGAAGACCACAGGACAGCAATATGCTCCTACAACAGGAGTACTCACATGGGAAAATGATGACAACTTTCTCTTAATCTGATATCAAGGATATGCTTCAGGATGCAGGAGTTAACAATTAATAATAGGAACTGTAATAATAACACATGGTAATATGTTGATAAATTAAAACAATAAAGCAAAAATAAATGGAGGTTTTAAATGATCACAAGGTAAATCTTTACACTAATGATGGAGGTGTACAAACTAGTAGTTGCTAATCATTTTTTAAAGAAAAAAGATGCAAAT
Organism: Pleurodeles waltl; assembly: GCF_031143425.1. NCBI lineage: Eukaryota > Metazoa > Chordata > Amphibia > Caudata > Salamandridae > Pleurodeles > Pleurodeles waltl. Next base: position 1,186,684 of record NW_027150406.1, on the reverse strand, counting down.
ACATACAGCAGACTTAAGGAGATGTAACTTAATAGATTGAATGACTTGAAATTTAGGAGGTATATGTTTAATTTGATAGAAATGACTAAATAAGATGGTCTGATGGGTTGAATGTGATTTCATTGAATATCATTACTAAAAACAATTTTACCTAAAACGTTTACTAGAATTTTTCAAAATTAATGACATTTACCATTTCATAGAAACATCTCATATCTTTTAAATACCATCTATCCCTAACCCATTTAATACCCCTTCACTGAAACTACACCCATCCTTGGACTCTAAAAGTCCTTTATCTCCCTAAACTATATGCATCCCAGAAACCTAAAAGCTCCTCACTACCTCTGAACTCCACTCATTCCTGAAACCTAAAAAACCCTTTCTTCACATAAACCCCACCCATCCCTGACCCCTTGACGCGTCTTATCACTCCAAAACTTCACCCATCACTGAACCCTAAAATAAGCCTTGCCACCCATCCATTACCCCTAAACATCTCTCAACACCCTAAACTCCACTCAGTTGTATACCCTAAAACCTTGCTACCAACCCTAACTGCTCCCCATTGCTAAACCTTCAAAATACTCCCCAACCCTATCCATTAACCCTAAAAACCTCTCAACACCCCCACATTCCACCCAACCCTGAACACTAAAAACACCATACCACTCGTTAACTCAACTCATCCGTGAACCCTAAAAACCTATCACCTCCCCTAAACTCCACCCATTCCTGATACCTACAAAATAATCAGCTCCTCTAATTTCCACCCATCCCTGAACCCTAAAAACACTTTCTACACCAGAACTGCACCTCTTCCTGTCCCTTAAAACCCCCTCATCATCCCTGCACATTACCCATTCCTAAACCCAAAACCCCCTCACCAATCCCAAACTCCATAGAGTTCAATGCAATTTTGAATGTTTTCCTTAAATGTATCTTTAATTTAAAATGAGTCCTTTAATTTTTTATTTATTTGTATTTCCTTAAAATGTGTTTTCCGTGATTTGGCTTCCTCCAATGTGGTTTCTCAGTTTCTATTTTTACATTAATTCACATATACCAGTTCTGATGATATGAGTGTCATTAAATGAGAGGGGATGCCAAATGTCAAACTAGGAGCCTATATGGCATATGAATGTTTACCCAGATGTAAGAGGAATGTTGAGATTTATCTAAGGACTTTAAGAACATTATAAAACTGAATAAATTAAGATATACGAAGGCTGTGAATTAAAATGCCCAAGGTCACATAATTAAAAAATAATAGAACTTTAAGTCTATTTGTAAAAGCTGGGCTGCTGTCCCCAAAGATGGGTTAAACGTTGTCCTTACTCAAACTCCTCCTACTTAAACATCACCTGCTGTTTTTCTAAAGTAGTCAAAAGGATCTGTGTGCTGTTCAGTTTTCATGTACCTAGGTCTTTGTTAATGTGATTAGAAATCTCAATGCCTATTCTTCCAATGCACTTGATTTTGTAGCCTTCTTCTTGTGTGAACTTCTGCTGTACCTACAAAGTTATTTGTGCCAAAGCCCTTTCCATGGTTATTGCTCTTCAGACTCTTTCCTTTTTTTTCTCCTTTAGTAACTTTTCTCTTTTAAGGCTGATGCTGGATAATCTTTCTCTGATTCCCTTATGTCTGTTGAAAAGGATTTCTGGCATCTCAATTTTGCTGGGACAATATGTTTATCTGAGCAAAGCTTTTTCTATGAATCCACATGAACCTCAATATGGTATTTACCACAGTTGCTGTTTTTGTAATGGCTCATCTTAGGGGTCATCCAGATAGATTTTTTTTATATTCTTAAACATGTGAATGGGAAGATTTGTATTTCCTCTAAAGAATCAACAATTTATGAATCGCCTAAAGACAAAGTCTGAATGGGACACCAGAATCATTAATGACAGTATTCACGTTTGCATATGTGGTGCTGCAGAAAAAGAATAAATTGCTTCAATCTACCTTCAGTATTATTCAAACATCACAATTATTATTCTTGCATCACTGAGCTTGGGAAGATTGACATTGCACCCTTCATTTTTCTGTAATATTTAGATAGCTACAAACTGGAGTCACTCTTTGACCCCTATGAAAACATACTCAGTGATCAGTGTTCAAATGGGTGCATCTAGCCTAGAACATAGGCATAGAATGGACATGGCCTGGTCAAGTATTTTGTACCACAATCAGCCATATAATTTGGGGAAACACCTTCAGAATTATCTCTTTGCAATATTTACTTGCATGTGTATGAGGTACAGATGGAACTCTAAAAGTACTTTACATTAGGAACATTTCCTCCTTTCTCCCTTGTTCCCATGTTGTGTTCAAGTCACCACAAAGGAAAGGGCTCAAAGGGTTTTAGACATACTATTTAGGCCTTCCAGTATGTGGGCCATTTTTCATCTGGGTGTATACAACAATCTGCTTTAACATGATCTTAAACACTAGGTAGATATTTCGCCTTTGCATGTGGCTCCTATTTGTTTCTCTGTTAGTTACTTTATTCAAGTTTCAGGTCTGAGGACTGGAGACAAGCACCTCAAGTTTGAACTACCATACTGACAGCAGCCTCATATGTAAAATTAGTATATCTTCTAAACTTGTATTTTTCAGAGTACAATGTCTATTGTAAAACCAATATTTCATAGCTCAAGATGAAAGTCCAAACTTTTGTTTGTCTTAACTGGTTATGCCAACTCAAACAAGGACCTATGTCTCTTCTACATCTATTTTGTGTGCAACTTGGCTTCCATGTAGGCAATTCCAGTGCTTCGGTATTACTGTTTGTGAATGTCTTTTCTTTTCTTTGGAATAGTAATGGGTCACATTTCTGCCTCACAGGGGTGGTTTCTGTTGTTGACCAATGGATGAGGCTCATGTTTTTCCCCAGGACTTTGGTACACATTGTAACCATTTTCTTTCTAGTTTCATGTGTGCCAGTGGACTTTGTAAAGCATTCAATGTTTGACTAATCACTAAGCTTTTGTTCTACCCTTTGGGGACTTTGATACCTAGTCTCTTATTCTGATGTTGTATAAGGGGTTAGTTGGAGTGCTTGATTTCTTCATATATTAATTCAGGTTTTAGTTGCCTGCACCAAGGACATTCACATTCTCTGTAGTTGACCACTTCTGGACATGCGCCCTCTAGGATACTTTAAAATCTCTCCTCTTGATGAATCCTTCAACTAATCTTCTCATTGGATTTTCTTTGATGTTAATGTTGCATGCTCTACCTCTCTGGCCTTCTTATTCTCAATGCCCCTTGGATTCCTTCACACTTTTGTGTTCAGGTGTTGGCTTTGCTGATTCTGCCTGTGCCCTTTCTAAAGATACATTTTCCTCTACTAGTATGGCAACACTTATCATTGACCTCTGGGGGATTGCCCTCCACACGATTCACCTACTGCCTTTGGGTTGTATCCATCAATTTTATCAGGGATGATATGGTCTCTCACCAAGTTAGTTTGTGTAGACATCAACACATCACATCTTTAATAGATCCCATTCCTACCTAATGCACATCTTTTGTTTTCCTCTCTTAGATTGCCTGTGTCACTCTTAGAAGAGGTGTCAAGTGAGTATCTACTACTATGTGGTTGATGAGCTCTTAAAGCAGCAGCATTTTTAACGTTCACTTTTGCTTAATTTTATTTCCCTAAAGCAGGGGTCTCCAAATGTTCTTTAGCGAGAGCTACTTCTGCTGAAGGACAGTCCTCCCGAGCTATTGATTTTAACACTGTAAAATAATGACCCCATGTTAACATTTCAGTATGAACATCCTAAGCAAGATTATCATTAGTGACTAAGAACTGTTACTGGCAGACATGGGTGGTCATTACAACATTGGTGGTAAGAGTCACTTAACGCCGTGCAGAAGACCGCCAACACACCGCCGCGGGAATCCTCCACAGCTATTATGACCCACAGCACGGAATCTGCCAAAATTTAGACACCCACACAAGTCCACCACACCAAAGGTCAGTGATAAACTGGCGAAAACAAAACCTCCATCGTCACGCCAACAGAAACACGCCCACACTATCACAACACACGAATCCACGCGGCTGTCTTTCAACCGTGGTATTGGCGGTATTGGCGGTACACACCACAGCGCTAAAAATACACACACACATACAAAACACAGCCACATTGGACAATTCGAAATTAACACACCTGATACACATACACACACCACACCCACACACCCAATACAATATAAAACAAACACCCACATCACCCGCAAGCCCCTATGACAACAATTGAGAAAGAAGCACAGAGAGAGACACCACCACTACAATACTAGCATCCACAAGCACACCAGACCATCACCCACATAACTTCCACGCACCTCACACAACACCTCACTACATATCAGCACACTTATCACCACACACACCACCCCACACATCACCCACACCACCCCATGGCACAGCAAAGACACCCCAGGTTCTCGAAGGAGGAGCTCAGGGTCATGGTGGAGGAAATCGTCCAGGTAGAGCCACAGCTACTCGGATCACAGGTGCAGCACACCTCCACTGCAAGGAAGATGGAGCTATGGCGAAGAATAGTGGACAGGGTCAACGCAGTGGGACAGCACCCAAGAAATTGGGATGACATCAGGAAGAGGTGGAACGAGCTACGGGGGAAGGTGAGTTCCGTGGTCTCAAGACACCACCTTGCGGTTCAGCGGACTGGCGGCGGACCCCCACCTCCTCCCCCACAACTAACAACATGGGAGGAGCAGGTCTTGGCGATTCTGCATCCTGAGTGCCTCGCAGGAGTAGATGGCGGAATGGACTCTGGTAAGTCAAATCTTAACTATTACATCCCCCACCCTACCTGCAAGCCATCACATACCCACACCCTCACCCCCATCACTCCAACTCCTCACAAATGTCCCAACATCACAAACCACACATCCCAACACCAAGCCCTGCATGTAACAACAAAGCATGGACACCCATCACCAAAGCATGCCCACTGCACAAACCCATACACCCCCCTAAACCATCATCACACAAGGTCCCACACAGGAATGCAAGCACTGGGGTACACCGTCACCCACCCATTGCACACCATGCCACACACAGATGTAATAAACATCCTTTTATACCCCTGCAGGACCCCTACCCAACGTCACCGGACAGGAGCGTCCACACATGTCCACATCACCAACAGAAGAGGCCCACAGTGATGACAGCAGCTCTGTCCAACTGGATCTAGATGAACAGCCAGGCCCATCGGGGCAGTCACAGGCCACTACAGAGCTTCCCCCCTCTGGAAACACCAGCACAGCACCCACCCAGCGGGCCCATACCTCTGTCCCCAGGACACGTCAATCAGCAGTGTGTCCACCACTACAGGGAACCCAGGCTAACCCACCACCCCAACAACAACAGGGATCTGGGGGCAGTGGCAGTGGCACACGGTCCAGGGGACAGAGGCCCAGGAACACAGAGGGACTGGGAGGGCTGCTGTGTGACAGGGGGAGGACAGGCCCAGGGAGCCCACTCTCCACGAGGCCCTCTCCTCCATCATGGGAGCCTACCACCACTCCCAGGAGACGATGGCAACGGTACTGGCCAAGTTTCAGGAGACCCAGCGCCTGCAGGAGGAACAGTATTTGGGCTTCAGGGAGGAACTCAGATCCATCAATTCCACCCTGGGCACCATCGTAGGGGTGCTAAAGGAAGTACTCAACACCAGGAGGGACACTGTGGCACAACAAGGGGCCCCTGTCACTACCCTGGACGATGAACTGCCCACCACCTCCGCCGGCGCTAGTGGACAGGAGGCACTGCCACAGGACCACCACACCAGCACACCACCCCCTGCAGAGGGAGAACCACCCTGCAAACGGTCCCTGAGACCCAGGACAAAGACAGAGAACGATGCCAAGACCCCCGCCAAGAAAGGCGACCACCCTGAATGTCATCCTTCTGTCCCACTTTGTCACCCTGTCCATCCTTAAACTGCCCCAGCTCCACTTCCTATGCCCATTTGGGCAATGCACCTGTGAGACTAATAGACATTCCTCCACCATCACCCCTCACCATTTTGCAACCCCTTCCAATATTTTGTACTTAAATAAACACCCCTGAAGCATAAAACAATCTGGAGTCAGCCTGTGATTTTCGGAACAGTGTATTAGCAATTACTGTGGCAAAATGCTCTTTCAATTGTAATGCCAACATACCTATGTCACACAGCTCTAGCCCATCTGTGAAATCGTAAGGGAAAGTGACAACTCAGTGACCATACACTGGGTGAAAACGACAGAGAGTAGAGAGGTAGTAGTGTTAAAGTACATGTAGTAGGCAGGTTTGTATTCTTACCTGTGTCTCACTGGAAATATTGCAGGATCACCGAGTCCCTGTTGTCCATGTCCTCTTCTGCTTCCTCGTCTTCACTGTCCACAGGCTCCACAGCTGCAACAACACCGCCATCTGAACCATCCTCCTGCAGAAAAGGCACCTGTCGTCGCAAAGCTAAGTTGTGAAGCATACAGCAGGCCACGATGATCTGGCACACCTTCTTTGGTGAGTAGAATAGGGATCCACCTGTCATATGGAGGCACCTGAACCTGGCCTTCAGGAGGGCGAAGGTCCACTCGATTATCCGCTGTGTTCGCCCATGGGCCTCATTATAGCGTTCCTCTGCCCTTTTCCTGGGATTCCTCACTGGGGTCAGTAGCCATGACAGGTTGGGGTAACCAGAGTCACCTGCAAATGGCGAGGGACAACTGTTAGACACACTCTAACCCGTTAGGGATAACCCAAGACCCAGACAACCATTCCCACTGTCTTGCTTCCAGGTGCTCACCTAATAGCCACACACTGTGCCTCTGGAGTTGACCCATCACAGAAGGGATGCTGCTATTCCGCAGGATGTAGGCGTCATGCACTGAGCCAGGGAACTTTGCATTCACATGGGAGATGTACTGGTCTGCCAAACATACCATCTGCACATTCATTGAATGATAACTCTTCCAGTTTCTGTACACCTGTTCACTCATTCGGTGGGGACCAAAGCCACATGGGTCCCATCAATGGCACCTATGATGTTGGGGATATGTCCCAGGGCATAGAAATCACCTTTCACTGTAGGCAAATCCTCCACCTGAGGGAAAACTATGTAGCTCTGCATGTGTTTCAGCAGGGCAGACAACACTCTGGACAACACGTTGGAAAACATAGGCTGGGACATCCCTAATGCAATGGCCACTGTTGTTTGAAATGACCCACTTGCAAGGAAATGGAGCACTGACAGCACCTGCACTTGAGGGGGGATTCCTGTGGCATGGTGGATTGCTGACATCATGTCTAGCTCCAGCTGGGTACACAGTTCCTGGACTGTGGCACGGTCAAGCTTGTATGTGATGATCACAAGTCTTTCCTCCATTGTCGACAGGTCCACCAGCGGTCTGTACACCGGAGGATGCCACCATCTCCTCACATGTACCAGCGGACGGTGCCTATGAAGGACAACAGCGAGCACAGAGTCAAACAACTCAGAGGTACGTACTCACAGCTTACACAGAACATGAATCCTAATCCGAAAAGTGGCCTGTATGTGTGTTGAATCTAGGCCTAGGTATGTGTGACGCAGTTAAAAATGAAGCCATGTGGGCCCCTGAAATGGCGGCTGCCTGACCTCTAAAGTGGGACAATGGGATGTGAGGTAACTGCGATGGTGTTGCACACCGTCGCGGTAGGCGGTCAAAGACCGCGGCGCAATGCTGCCTTGGTTAACATTGGACCCTATGGGTCCCAGGAGCCAATGACGATGTACACCGGCGGTGATCGTATGCACCCCCGCAGACCTGACCGCCATTTTCTATCTGTTCAATCACTCGATACCTGATCTTCGACAGGAGAGGACCTACACTGCAAGTGCTGCTGTGACCTCGGTCTGGAAGAGACAATGGCTAGAGTGTCTGGGGAAAGGGCCCCTGCCTTCACATCGGAGAAGTTGGAGAAACTCGTGGACGGGATCCTCCCCCAGTACACGCTACTCTACGGTCCTCCAGACAAACAGGTAAGTACACTGGGAGCATGCTGTATGGGCTATGCCTTTGTGGAGTGGGGTGGATGTAAGAGGGGGGGGGAATTGCAGCGTGCATGAAACGACGGTGAGTGCATGTGCCACATGGCAAGGGTAGGGATGGGGGCCAATGACTGTGATGGTGCAGTTGGTAATAACTTTTCTTTTCCCCATGTACAATTCATGTAGGTCAGCGCCCACCAGAAAAAATATATTTGGCGTGCCATCGTCAAGGACGTCCGGACCCTGGAGGTCTACCACAGATGCATCACCCACTGCCGGAAAAGATGGGAGGACATTCACCGCTGGAGCAAGAAGACGGTGGAGGCTCAGGTGGGGATGGCCTCCCAACGTGGGAGGGGTGCCTGTCGCACCATGGCCCCCCTGATGTTCAGGATCCTGGCTGTGGCGTACCTGGATTTGGATGGGCGCTTGAGGGCATCACAGCAGCCACACGGGGGTGAGTACACTCTCAACGTGCTGATTTTGTGCGCAGTGGAGGTGTCTGGGTGGGGGAGGTGGGCTGTGGGTTTCCCTAGGCCAGGGTGAGTTTAGTAGGCAAGGTCCCTCCATAAGGCAGGCCATGTGGCACCCCAGCCCACCTCTGTAGAGTGCCATGTACACCTAGACCTGTCCCTGTGTCATCCATGTGTGCAGATGTCGTCCGTAGCCTAGTAGGCCATTTCCCAGGGATTGAACAGTGAAGCCCAGGAGCGCGGCGTAGTGCAGGGGGCTTCTGTGTCTGTCGTGTCCACCAACGGTAGCGGTAATGCATGCACTGAACATGTCTTTCTTCTGTCCCCCCCCTTTTTGTGGTCTCCCTGTTCTTGTGTGCATTAGCATCATCAGGCTGAGGAGCAGTGGCACTAGAGCATGAGGGAGCTGCATTCCACATGGCCCTGGAGGGCAACACTACGGAGTCTGAATTCACCAGTGGGACAGAGGGCGAGGGGAGCTCCACGGCAGGGACAGGAGCTGAGACCAGCGACATGGACTCGTCCTCTGATGGGAGCTCCCTTGTGGTGGCGGCAACATCTGTGCCCCCCGCATCTACAGGTACTGCCGCCACCCCCCTACCAGCACCGCCCTCCCAACAGCCCCTCAGACTTTGCCCTGTGCCCGCTCTTTTCAGACTCTGGCCTCAGCACTGATGCAGCCATTGTCCCTGTCTCTAGCCTCCCCTTCCAACTTCCTTCACCCAGACCCAATCCCCTGTACCCCCGCCTATCCCAAGCTCACCTTCAGACCAGCATGCACACACGTCAACACACAAGGGAAGCTCAGGCAAACATAAGCACCATACATCCCACAGGCACTCACGCGAGCATCACACACATGCAGACACACCAACATCCATTGCTTCCACTGTGTCCCCCTCCTCCTCATCTCCCTCCTCCCTCCCAGTCTCATCAACACTCACACCTTCATGCACTACATCTACAGCCACTACTGCCATCACCACCACACCCCGCTCACGTGCAGTCACCACCCCACTACCATTCACATGTCCCCCTGTGTCCTCTCCCAGTGTGTCTGTGACCACACCTCTGAAGATACACAAACGCAGGCACACACCCACCCAACAGCCATCCACCTCACAACAGCCTCCAGCGCATGCGCCTTCACCCAAAGTCACCAAACGAACACATCCTACAACCACAATCTCTTCCTCCACTCCCAAACCCCCTCCAGCTACCCGTCCCAGTGTCTCCAAAAACTTTTCCTGTCCAACCTTGACCTCTTTCCCACACCTCCCCCACCCTGTCCTAGGGCCCGACTCTCCAAATCCCAACCTAGCACCTCAGCCACAACATCTCCGGGACCAGTGGTGCCTGTAGTTACCGGAATCTGTAGTGCACCAGCCACCAAGGCAGCCAGTGTGGCACAGAGCGACAGCACGGACAGTCCTCCACCTGTCAAGCATCAAAAGTTGGCCAGTGCCCGGCGGGAGAGGGGGTAGACTCCAGCCACCAAAGCCGCTCCCAGGGGTCCCGGTGGGAGTGTGGAGTCAGCTGCAACACCTTCCAAGGTGGGGAAGGGCCACAAGAAACCTGGAAAGTCTGGGAAGAGCAGCACGGTGAAGGAGACCGCCATCATCCCCGCTGCCCAGGAGGCCACCGCCATCATCCCCGCTGCCCATGAGGCCACCGCCATCATCCCCACTGGCCAGGAGGCCACCGCCATCATCCCCGCTGCCCAGGAGGCCACCGCCAGCACCTGCCCTGCTGCCCAGGAGGCCACCACCAGCATAAGCCCCGCTGGGCTACAGAGGACCGCCAGCACAAGCCCCGCAGGGCTAGAGAGGACTGCCAGCACAAGCCCAGCTGGGACAGAGAGGACCGCCAGCACAGGCCCCGCTGGGACAGAGAGGACCACCAGCACAAGCCCCACTGGGACAGAGAGGACTGCCAGCACAAGCCCCGCTGGGCTAGAGAGGACTGCCAGCACATGCCCCGCTGAGACAGAGAGGACCGCCAGCACAAGCCCAGCTGGGCTAGAGAGGACCGCCAGCACAAGTCCCGCTGGGACATAGAGATCACTGCAAAGGAGGGCACCGACTCAAGCACCGCTGAACAGGGCACCACCGCCTCATGCACCGCTGAACAGGGCACCGCCGCTACAAGCACCCCTGAACAGGGCACCGCTGCTACAAGCACCGCCGAACAGGGCATCACCGCCTCATGCACCGCTGAACAGGGACTGCCGCTACAAGCACCTTTGAACAGGGCATCACCGCCTCATGCACCGCTGAACAGGGCACCGCCGCCTCATGCACCGCTGAACAGGGCACCGCCTCCTCATGCACCGTTGAACAGGGCACAGCAGCTACAAGCACCGCTGAACAGGGCACCGCCGTCTTATGCACCGCTGAACAGGTCACTGCCGCCACAAGCCCTGCTGAACAGGGCACCGCCGCCTCATGCACCGCTGAACAGGGCACCGCCGCTATAAGCACCGCTGGCCCATGAGTGGCAAGGCCACTGACGCTACTGAGTCCATCACGAGCAGGATGAAGCACTCTGGGCACGGAGCCCCCTCCAGAACCAGTGGATATTCCCATCCACTACCTCTGTCCTTAGCAGGATGAAGCACTCTGGGCACCATGCCCCCTCCAGAACCAGTGGAGAGATACATCCACTACCTCTGTCCTTAGCAGGATGACGCACTCTGGGCACCATGCCCCCTCCAGAACCAGTGGAGACTGTCATCCACTTGAGAGACTGTGGCTTTGCACTCCCCAGGATGGAACAGTGGGCAACCCACCCACTGCAGAGACTTGAGAGACTGTGGCTTTGCACTCCCCAGGATTGCACAGTGGGCAAACCACCCACTGTAGAGACATGAGAGACTATGGCTTTTCACTCCCCAGGATGGAACAGTGGGCATGTGGCCCCCTCGTGGATTTGGCGTCGTGCACTCAACCGGCTGAGGTGCCCCCATTTCCCTCCCCCTGAGGTGCCTGTTTTCTTGCTCTCTGATGCCCCTGCAGTGTTTTCTCCGTCATGGTCGGGGATCTTGTGTGGGCCTCGCCCATACCGTGTGGGCCCAGTGTTTCACGGACTTCATTGGAGCACTACCTGGACTACTAAACTTGGTGTATATTTTGTTTATGGTGTGTATATATACATTTTTGCATACTTGATTTTAATATATTACAATTGTTACACTCATTTTCTTTTGTCTTTGCATTCTTCCATGGGGTTGGGGGGTGTAAATATAATGTATAAATATGTATTAGTGTGTGTGTTGTAGTGGGTGAGGGTGGAGGTGGGGGTGGGGGTGTTGCGTGTGTGTGTCCCTGTTTTTTCCCCTCCCCCTCCCCTGTGTCATATGTGCAGTACTCTCCTTTGTCTTTGCCGCCGGCGTTCGTGCTCCTGGTAGAGGAGCAAGAAGATGAGGGCTGGCAGGATGTGCAACTCGGGTTCCATGGCGTCCAGATTCCTCATGGGGTGTGTAGAGGTGAGCGTTTTCCCTTCGAAGTCCTGTTTCCGCCGTGTTTTTGTCCGTGGGGAATCTGCCACGGAAAATGTGGCAGATTGGTAGGTTGTGATACTGTGGGCGGTACTTTGTCTTCCGACTGTCTGTTGGCAGTGACCGCCAAGCTGTTTGTCTGTACCGCCATGGCGGTCGGAGTGTTAAAGTGGCTGTCGTTGTTGGCGGTTTTACCGCCACTTTAACACCATCCGCCAGGGATGTAATGACCAGCATGGTGTTAACATGCTTATCAATATTAAATGCCTTTACCAGAGCAATGAAGTAAGCCAAAGCATGGTCATGCTCCATCTGGCACTAATCACATAACCGCATCAATCTGTCTCCCCAACTCAGCTTGACTTATTACTTTAACTATCAACTTTAAATGTGTTTAGGAATAGCAACCTTTTGTCTTCATCAGCCTATCAGTTTTGAAAACACACACATTTTTCTCACAAATGGCACTTTCTATTTTGGCCAAAAACATCAATTTTGCAAAAGAAAAAACGTTACCAAAAACATAATGTTGCCTTTAAAATACCAGTTTTCTATTTTAGGAATACACAGGCACCAAATATAAGCTTGTCATTTTCTTCTAGGGCTTACATGTATAGACCCCTCACACGGGCAGTTTCTGCTTCAAAAGAACAGGCATTACACTAATAGGCTGTGCTTTCTGACCGTAACACAGAGCATGCCTGTAAAATGCCAATAATGCCCACCATTGTACCAGAGCCACCACTGTGCCAAGGCAGGCCACCATATATCAGGCATGGCCATTATTATGCAAGGGGCCGATACAATTATGTCAGGAATGCCAATAACACTCATAATATGTCAATGATGTCTTCCAGTATGCCAAACTAGATGACAGATACCCCAAATAGTCAAGGATAACCATTAATATGTCACTGGCACTATAATGCCATGAACAGACACATCAGTGCCAGAGATTAACCCCTTATGATGGGACCGGTTGGGTAGCATATACTTCTGACCGTCCTTGACACCAGACATGGCTTTTAGGGAGCAAAACTATTTATTGGGGTGGGGCACAATGTCAAGCAGACACACACATAAACAGATGAATGCTGATGAGGCTCTTAATCACCACCCTTCTGGATCCATATACCCCTCTCCTCAGCTCTTGGGCTGATCAGGTAAACACCTAACACATTTTCACTATAGCACCTGGAGACCTACACTTTGGAAATGTTTACTGTTCATGCTACTGCTGGCACTCATATTCATGGTGCATTGTTCACACACAATGAGTCTGACAGAGCAGGATCTAGAACATGGCCTGTCTCCTTGAGAATTAGCTAGATTGAGAGGGGAAACAGATGGTCATGTGGCAGACCCATAGGCAGACACAGTGTGTGTTTGAGTGTTTTCACAAGGCCCTGCTATTCGTGTGACTGGCTATCACTCTATGGGTCTTGAGAGAAGCATTGCTGCCTTCTTTAATATGCACAGACTCTCAGAATTAGATACTTGTCTTGGCTTCACCTCTGAGAGCTACTTTGAGGGTGCATGCAAGCTACCAGTAGCTGCTGAACTACTCGTTGGAGACCAGGGCCCTAAAGGGAGGTACCCGCATGGGCGAATCAAGTTTTTAAGTATCTTTATTTGATCATATTTCATTTGCCGGTCTCAAGGACTTCATGTTTGTTATTTACACAAAGGTTAACTTCAATTTGCTATCTTTTTTAGTCTTTTTAGATATTGTTTGTTGCTCTAGGACTTTTCTGTGTGTGGTCAAGCATCCTTAATATCTTCAATCCTCATTATATGGACTCGTTTTGCTTCTGCTACCCATTAGGCTGTTGCTGTGTGTAACCGATTTTGGCCCCTCCTTTTAACCTCTTGCACACCATAGTCATTTATTGAATACTTTTTACCCCATTTCCTCGCCTAGGAAGACTCTTGAAGGTTTAAGAACATTATAATATAAGCGCATGGAGGCAGGGTGAAAACTAACCTTACCAACACATATAATTGCTTATATGCAGTTCTTTTTTGCTTACCATTTAAATGTGAAATGATCAATTAATTTTCTATCACTGCTTTTGGAAGTACATCCACAGTTCTATATTGATTGGTTTGTGCCTAAGCCTCCACTCTGGGGACCTGAATTGGCTCTTGTGGCCTCTCTTGATAGACTCTCTAACTCCTGTTCCCTTTCCATTTTCATAATTGTATTGTTTTTTACCAGGTTTTGAACATGTGAAGTATAGAAACCCTCCAGCTCCTTACTTTCATTCTTATCCATGTAGCACCTCACACCAGTAGCATGGTTGTACACAACAACATTTAACTGTACCAAACCCCTTAACTACTTTTTTCTTTTAACTTCTTCATTTCATTTTCTTGATTTGGATCTTTCTCTTTTTGAAGCATTTTGGGTGGCTTAGGGCATGTACCCACAATTGCAAGGGGTATGTGCAGCATCTAATGCACTCAGTGACCTGCAGAGACAACAAATAAAAACAGCAATCTTGGAGTGGGGTATGGTTCCTGCACTACATAAAGAAACCTTGAGAGTGTTCTCCCTCTCAGATAGCACCTTAGAAAAATGCCTTGACATTGTGGAAATTGAGCCAATGCATATAATCCAAGGAAAAAGTAACTTTTTTTTTGGTGACCCGCTGGTTTGAACAATTTATGAGGCTATTATTGCAACTCAGTAAATGACAGGCAGGATCCTAGTATGTTCAATGTCAACTTTGAGGACATGTAGCAGGAAGAGATAAACACATGTGGACGGATATTTCATACAGAATGAATTTTGCCGGATGAACACATTCTTTAACACAGTATGTTAGAGAGGAAAAAAAGGAATTATCGATCCTCTGACGTATATTTACTCAAGTACAATGACCTGAAGAAATGTTTTCAACATCTCTACTATCCCACCTGCCCACTTTCTTAGGAATTGCTAAGATGTTGGAATACAGAGAACCAAAAGAAAACAGTAACATGACAAGACCTATAAAATGCTTACTCGGAGTCCATTGGCCAAAAAGAGAAACAAAAAATGTCTAAATGCATTGCTGGCAATACACAATTGAAAGGCAATTAAATGAAGTTGTATAGTTGCAAGTTAAATGTCTAAATACTGATCTCAGCACAGTAGTATCAATCCTTCACAAAAGCACAATTGCATAACGATCTAAAAAATAAATGATACATGAATACACAATGTAGGAATATAAACATCTACATATGCAGAGAATTATGTAATATTGCACTACAGTGAACAACATATTAGATCATACCACTAAACCTCTAGCTCCACCTTTACAAAAATCTTGGTATGAATGGACACTCTTACAGACCATTGGAATTCTCGTTCTAATATGCAGCTGGGGAGAGTCAGGTGGCAGGAACCCCCTCCCCTTTACTGTCTATTTCAGTGCATTGTAGATCCACTGTTTGTGACACACTTACAAACCTCTGGACCTCAGGTTCCAGCATGCAGTTGGGAGGTGTGGTGGTAGGAGACCCTTTCCCCCATTTCTGTCTATTTCAGCAAGTTGTTATTTACTCAGCACTAGAGGTGCCTGGTGAAGACCAGCCTAACAATGGGCATGTCTGCACCTATCAGAGTCCAGGGAGACTGGATTTGTCCATCACTTTTGTTCCTTTGATTTGGTTTGTAGGAGCTGTTGATTTACCAGTTTCATTATTGTAAAAGAAAAGCAACCTATAGTTCTTGGCACAAGAAATGCTCTGTTCTCACCTCTATAGATTTGTTTTTAAAAACTGCTGAAGCTAAAGAAAATGAGTTTCTTGTTCTCTGCATGATGTGAACCAAGCTATTGTAATAGAAACTTCTGCTATGTGTACAGCATATGTTAAAAATGCGTTGATAACCTTTTGACTAATCCTTCTATCATTAAACCCTCTTCTTCTGTGGAGAATAAGGTTCATATTGTGGAAATGCTTCCAAATCATCTTGATAAGGACAGAACTTCATTAGATTAGAGTATGATAATGAAAGTCTCTAAGTCTTACTTCTGATATTCAGTCACTGTTATGGACTATGTTATTATTTCAACGTTTTATTATTTAATCATAAATATCTTTTTGCCTAGCATTGTGACTTCTTTAAAGTTGTGTTTTTAACAGATTCTGTGAAGACTTTCAACTGTTGAAGCAAAAATCCTCAGACCAACTGAGGTTGGTGTGCTATTTTTATCTTTCTTTATATTGCTGGCCAATGCTTAGTGTATAGAAAGCTTACTAAGGAACTTAGTGCCACATGTAGCAAAGTCCGATATTGCGACTCGGAAATTGCTAGTCTGTCTGACTCGCAATTTCCGAGTCGCAATATCGGATGCAGAACGGTGTCTCAGACACTGTCTGCGACTCGCTATGGGGTCGCAAAGACCCACCTGATCAATATTAATGAGGTGGGTCGCATTTTGAGACCCCATAGCGAGTCCCTGCACTCACAGGGATGGTGGCCTGCTGAAGGCAGCAGACCTCCATGTCTGTGATTGCTTTTTAAATAAAGCAGTTTTTTTTTTTCATTTTGCAGCCCGTTTTCCTTAAAGGAAAACGAGTTGCAAAATGAAAAAACTTCCAAAACCATTTGTTTTTGTTTTTTCAGAGTAGGCAGTGGTCCATAGGACCACTGCCTGCTCTGAAAAAATATTTTTGTCGACATTCACAAAGGGGAAGGGGTCCCATGGGGACCCCTTCCCTTTTGCGAATGAGTTACCACCAGTGTGACACTGGTGGTAACTGTGAGTTGCTTTGCGACCGCATTCGTTGTCACAAAGCAATTCTGAATTGCAATGCGAGTCACAAATAGGAAGGGAACACCCCTTCCTATTTGAGAGTCGAATTCACAAGTTGTGAGTCGGTACTGACTCGCAATTTGTGAATGAGCATCACGTTAGGCTGTTTGCATGGCGCAAACTGCGATTTTCGCAGTTTGCACCATGCAAACGGCTTTCTACATCTGGCCCTTATAGAATTGAAAATGTAGGATATGGAATGTATGTGAGGATGCCAACTCATGTCAGTTTATCTCTTGCTGATGTAGTAGCTGGGATGTTTCCTATGATCAGCTGTTCTTTTATCAAAATCTTTTTGGACTCAAACCTTTTTTGCATAGCCATCTTCATCACATTGGCGATGATTTTGAATCCCATCACACCTGCCCCGTTTAGAGAAGCCATCCACTGTCAAGGATTCAGAAGAATTGATGAAATGTCTAAATACCCATTGACTCATATTTGGCAGCTACTATAAGGGTACTGTATTATATTTAGTGGCCACGGGTCCCGAACTGCAAGAATATTTGCGAGAGAAAGACTATTTTAATTAGTAGAGTTACTTTTAAAACAAGGAGTCCTGGCTTCAACGGATTAGGGAGCATTCAAACCTAGAGCGCATGCCTTTAGCCAAATATTCTGATGTGGAGCACAAGCTTTTGTCAGTGGCTAAGGCATTCCAATGCATGGCTCTACTCACTCACCTCTCACATGTTGTCTCACTTGCAGCTCATCCTCTTCATACTACAAGGCTACATCTTACTCCAACGCTCATCAGGTAAGATTCTACTGTAAATGGTCTCTGCCCGTCAGCTGATGCTACTATACTCATCTCTCCCCGTTGGGTGATGCTATTCTTCTCGGCCCTTCCCATTGGCTGTTCTACCTTTCTAGATGCTGCTCAACACAAACATTTATTGGTCTGATCGTTATGTCGACTTTATTGGTTGGCTATGAAGTTCTTCCTGGATGCTGCTCAGTACAGTATATGGTGATTGGACTACTTATCCTGGTGCATTTTGGGCCCTTTCTTATTCTGTCAGGTTCATCTCTCTGTACTATGAATGAAGGCATCTCATCAAGTGAGAAACCCTATCTAGCTGCATTGAATTTTGGCGAGCCCTGGTGAACTATAATATTTCTGTTTCCTAGAGTTAAGGATAGATTTGCGTGTCTCGTCAGACACCGGCGTTTCACTGAAGGACTGAGGGCCTTAGAGTTTGACGAAGGAGTTATTCCATCACAACAGGGACGGATGTCCTGACCACCAAAATATAACTTCCATCGGATATAATGGAATTTTTTACTTCAGCAAATGAGATATCTGTCACCATAGTGATGAAGTAACCCCTCTGCCAAACTTTGAATTAGGCCCTTCATTTTTATTCTGCATTTGGGATGACTTTCTGTATGGCTTGTAGCAATATTTTTTTCAAGGGAGAATATGGTCAGGTGTCTCTTTGGGCACCGGCATTCACACCATGCTGAACTTATATGTATATTAATAGACATTTAGGGCTTGATTACGATCTTGGCAGATGGGAAACTCCTTCACAAACTTGAGACTGATATCCCGTCCTCCGTATTACAAGTCCATTATATCCTATAGAACTTATAAAATGCCGGGTGGGATATCCGTCACGTTTGACACTAATGTGATTGAGTCTTCGATCCGCCAAGGTTGTAATCAGGCCCTCAGTGTTTTGTAGTTAATCTCCTTTACTGAAGGTAGTTTATGAGTTTATGAACAATCTTTTAGAATTTATTATTTCACTATTAAGGGTTCTTAAACCTGTGCATATCCACAGTTATTTCTTCCATGGGTGAACCCACTTTTAGGTGGTCCAAGTGGAAGTAGGTGTTTGGTCACCACACTCATGTATGTGGGACATCGTTGAGTGCTGAAAGGTAGACCTCTCTGCTTCTCCATTGTCTATGCCCAAAAGGCCAAGAAGTTTTTGAACATCTTCAGGAAACTAAAGATGGTGAAGCAGAAGGGGGTTAAATGAGTTTGACCTTTTAATAAAAAAATGTGACAGACACCACCTCCCTAAAGTAAGTACAATCCTGGAAAGGTACAACTTTGTTAAGAGACTGCAGGAACCTCAGAAATCCTTGAACAAATTACAAGTGTATGTAAGTTGGGGGGGCTACCTGCAACTTCAAGGGTAGCCTAGAACACATCCGTGACCAATTCATGCTAGGTTGTAACATTGAAAAGGTCAAGGGTGATTTGTGGCAAAAGGATGACCCAAAACCTGATGCGGTTTTGTTGAGTGCTAAAAAGATTGCACACTCCCTAGCCTGGGTTGATGTTATAAAGAAAGAACACAATCTTGTGCCTCTGGAAAAAGTACACACAGTGAGCAAAATGAAAATGAAAAATACAGACACTTCACTTGTGAACAAACCTTTCAATGGGAAGTGTCTTAGATGGGGTGCTTCAGGTAATTTAGCAAATATCAAAGGTTTCCCTGCCTTATTAGCCATATGTGGCATTTGCAGAAAAATAGGGCACTTTGCTAAGAATTGCAGGCCCCAAAATAAAAGTTATAACAAGAAGGAAGATTTGTTAGATGATGATGATGAGTATGATTACAATGAGTTATACTATGGGGAGGCGGTACTCCAAGTTGGTGGCAAAGTATTGAAGGTCCCATTGACAGAGTCAAGGTGAATGAACAATTGATTAACTTGCTGTTTGATTGCTGATGATAAAATCTTGTTGATACCCAGAGATTTTCATGCCTAAATCCTGATGGGCAGAGTCAAGCTCTTTAAATTAGATATTAGGCCTCTGGCCTAGAGGGACCGCCCTATAGTGTTACCTGGGTACTTATAATACAGAGGATGTCTCACAGCTGGGAAAATCTATGTCTCTTGTAAAGAGGATAGTACCATCAGCTAGTTCCACCAAAAATACCTAAATGTCATACTAGATCCTAACAGCGAACCTTGTATAATTTTAAAGCATTTACGTGCTGCTTTAGGCTCAGTTCATAATAATATTTCAACTACACATGGTGACAATGGTGATAAGGGTCAGAAGTATGAGAATGGTATTCCCTAGGATTTACATCAAGAATTTAAGGAAACCTGTGAAGAGAAGTTAAGATATTTGTATAATTATTCCCACAAAATTGTACAGAAATAAAATGCTTCTCCTGTTATGTGCAAGTAACGTGGTGTACCATTAGCATATAGACAAGCCATGCTCGCTGAACTGAACAAATTGGAGAAGTAAGGGAATCAAATATTAAACAGAAGCTACAGAATGGCTTGCTTCAGTAGTGTTTGCATCCAAAATGTCAGGTGATGTATTTTGATGTGTCAATTTGAGAGGACTCAATAGGGCAGTGGTGGAGATAGGTATCCCCTCCCCAACATCTCAGAGATCCTTGTCCATTTGGAGGGAGCCATCTACCTTGGACCTCAAAGAAGTGTTTCATAAGATTTGATTAGATGAAGACTCCATGGGGCTGATGTCCTTTATCATGCCATTTGGACTGTTGAAGTTCACCAGGATACCCTTTTACTCAATTCTACTACCTCAGTCTTCCAAAGGTTGGTGGAGGATGCCTTGGAAAATTTAGCAGGGGTAAAGATTTACCAAGACAATTTATTGATCTATGGGTCCAAGCAAGAGGGACATGATTAAATGTTAAGATTGGTTATGGCGAGATTCAGGAAGAGAGGTTTTACTTAAAGAGAGAACAAATGTAGGTTTAATCAATCAGAAGTGGAGAATTTAGGATATTGACTGTTCAAAGATGATGTGAAACCAAAGTAACAGTTAGTTCAAACTATAGAGAATTTACATGTACCTGTTCGTAAGGAGGAGGTAATAACATTTCTTGAAATAGCTGAATATTATAATAACTTTGTATCGTCCTTTGCCAGCTGTACACACAGTTTGAGAGCTCTTTTTAAAAAGAATGTGAAGTTCATTTAGTCTCTGCAATGTGATCTCAAGTTTCAAGATGTGAAGGGTGCTTTGAAAAATGCCCCTTCCTTGCAGAGTTTCGATGTTATGGGCATTCTATTTTAGTTACCGACACCAGCTCTAAAGGGCCTGGCGTTGTGCTCAAACAAGTGAAGAATAGAGTTGAAAGGACTATCATGTTCAATTTCAGGGTTTTGGTGAGACCTAAAAACAGATATTCTGTGATTTAACATAAAGAGCTTTGCATCTACTAGGCCATAAAAAAGCTGAAGTAATTCCATTGGGGGATGAATTTTGTTGTAAGGAGAGAGCATAAGTCCCTTAAGGATGTATTTTTTAAGTTTAGATACTATGGGTCAGATTTATGGTGGCCTAGAATCATTCCAATGCCACAATACCATCATTTTGTTTTATGCTAATGTGGTGTTGGAAGGGCAAAAAAATGCAGCACCATATTTACAAAGGGTGCAGTGCTTTCAAACACCCCAAAAAATACAGCTGAGGGGGTATTACCTGGGATCGGACTTTCTGGACTAAAGTTGACAAGCACCTGGGTTTTATAGCGGTTCAACTTATACGCCGAATATACACCGAATCTACTGTCTTCCTCTTCAACGCTGCCTAATGCAAAAGTGGGTTAGCCAAGTATACCGTGACACAATCTACAAAGGCTGTGATTTTGACTTTGGTACCATGAAAAACAAATGGTTGATTCTGATGAAGAGTCCGTAAATATGGCTCCAAGTATAATGCATTTAACAATAGGGAGAAATGACAATCCTGTCTAGTACCGCAATATATTCTAAAATGAACAGATGAGATTCCAGAGTGCACCAGCTGTGCACTAGGGTTTTTATAAAAAGGCCGCACCCATCTCTAGAAGCGGCCACTCAGGCCGAAAGCCCCCATACTGTTCCAAAGGCTCTCCCAAACCACCCTATCAAAATCCTTTTCTGCATCCAGGAGTATCATCCCCATATTAAGACCAGTTTTCTCCACCTCATTGAAAGCCACTATTGCAGTTCTAACGTGAGCTGTGGTGTCTCACCCTGGGAGATAACCATGCTGATAGTGTGACACTAATGCAGTCACAAAGGGAGCTAAGTGGGTAGCCAAAATCTTAGCAACTATCTTAGCATCAGCATTTATAAGAGAAATAGGGAAATACGAAAGGGTTCCTCAGGTGGTTAGTTTTCTTCAGAAAAATGGCTATCCGGGTTATATTCTACGATGTAGGACCCGTGCCACTATCCCCCATGTACTGTATAACTTTAACTAAAAGAGGTAAAATAATTTCCTTGAAAGTCTAATAAAATTCAATCGGAATGGCATTTTCTCTAGCGACTTTCCCTGCAGGTAACACCATTATTGCCTTAATTACTTTGCCATTTGTAATGTCCTCTTGAAGAGCTGAAAAGCAGATGTCTCCAGGAGGAGATATATTGGGGGCTATTACAACTTTGGAGGAGGTGTTAATCCATCACAAAAGTGACGGACATACCACCAGCCGTATTACGAGTTCCATAGGATACAATGGGCTCGTAATACGGCTGGTGGTATATCCGTCACTTTACCGTCACTTTTGGGACAGATTAACACCTCCTCCAAAGTTGTAATAACCCCCATTATCATCCCTAAGATAGCACTTAAACCCCAGCTCGTCAATAGTCCCACCAGGATCATAAAGATCCTGATAGAAAGCAGCAATTTGTCCCACTATTGCCTCAGAGCTGGTATATAATAGTCCACCCTTGTCTTTCACTGCTTGAATACGACATTCCTACTGCGGATCCACAATTTGATGCACCAGGATTCGCCCAACTTGTTCACCATACTTGTATTGAAGCCAACGGTGGCTAGTAAATTTCGCTGCACTCCTTTCCCTTCCTAACTTGCCCGATTTCCAATTAATGTGAGATGTAATTTCCTGAGATTATTGCCACCTGCAAAGACTTTCTCTGCATGCGATAGTCCCAACTGCCTTACTACCTGGCACAGTGACTGCTGAGCCTGTGAGTTGCTTCTGTTCTGACAATAAATAAACTGCTGGGTAATCCCCCGCATATATGCCTCCATTGCATCCTAGACTGCAAGTGGAGAGGTTGTGCCAATATTAATTCGAAAGTGCTCCGTCAGCTGGTTTGTTACAGACTATGCAAAATAAGGGTATCCTGAAAAAATTGATAAAGGAGCGGGACAGGAACAAACCAAACAGAAGAAAGAAGAAACCCACCTCCTATCTAGGTTCCAAAAATTAGAATCCCTAGAACAAGTTTTTAAACGTCAAGCAAAAAACATTATACATACAGAAACAATGATAAACATAATTGTATTTATTTAATTAATCAATAAGCAAAATACATTTTATGTCATCATGTGCAATATTGATAAAAATAGGACCTGAAAACATACTCACTACTACTCTCATACCAACATACTTGCATCATACTAACTAGCTAAAAACTAAGGATGACCAAAGGATCAAACAAACTGCATAGCAGGTATCTCTCAAGTGCCCCCCACCTGTAAAAAAGCATGGATATCAATAAAATGTATTGCACTGTAGTAAATTTGCAGGATTCAACCATATACAATTAGAACCCGCTCCAATTTGTGTAATATTCCTAGAAATTGACTGTATTGTACTGATTATTTCCTTATAGCGATCCACTTTTAAGTCCATAAATCCATCAGTGCAAGATGTACGGGATCCAAAGAGAGAGACACACAAGTAGCTTTATCTGGCCAGGAATCATGCCAACGCTCATTTCGGTGCCTAATGACCAACTAGTCATACACCTTCTTCAGGGCAGATGGGCCATCCACTGTTACTAGTTAAAAAACACTGGGGAGAATCTGGTTTTAAATCCAACAAATCTATAAATCCAAAGAAAACGAAATATCTAAATGCTTGATCATACTATAGTTAGGGGAGGGCTCCCCAACCCCAGCCCCTGCATGCTCTGCTTTTAGGTGCCTCCAAAATAGCTGAAGTTGGGAAATCAGAGCTTTGACCTCGCCTCTGGAGGCAACCTAGTCCTGCATGGGGCTACCCATTGAAGAGATACTCGCCATCTGGCTTCTTCATCGTTGGAAAGGCTCCCCTATTGCAGCTCCTTTTTGGGCCTGCCCACTTGTAAGGTTCCTGGTTGAATTTTTAAAAGTTCCCCAATAGAGCTTTTGCTTAGGCATCTGCTTAGACTTAGACTCAGGTTTAGGTTGAGGCAGACTGGCAGAGATAGATGCATCAGAAAAGCCAGCCATTGGTACACAAGCCTGCCCTGCAGCTGTCATGGCCCCCTCGTCCTGCTTCTGAGAGGTCATTAAGGAATGAAAAATAGGTTGCAATGTGGACATGTCAGCAGCATCTATTGTAAGGTTTAATTGGCTGCTGTAGTTGGTATTGGGTGGTGCAATCCTGGAGTCAGAATGTAAATATTCTATTACATAGGTCTAAGCTTTTTCTCGCGTTGTTGACTCCGAATGTAATTATTTGATGCTTGATGGTTTTGGACAAAATAAAAAATTATCTTTAAAAAAGGAAGGCTCTTTTGAGTGAGAACATAATATTAAAGGAGGTTATCAATTTGGTTTGTAAGAGGTGTGAGGGAGGGCGGAATGAAGTTTTGAAACGTGTCTGAGAGTGATGGGTTGTTATGGAGGGGTTCCAAATGTATTCCTCCCAGTAAAATCAGAGGAAAACCTGTTCAGTTGTGTAACCAAGGCCTTTTGAGAATCTCTAAAACCAAGGAGAGGATAAGGTTACATTTCTGGTGACCTCCCAGGTTGAGAGAAGTGTGAGAGAATGCATGGAGTGCTGGTCAAGTGGAAAACAAGAATTCATCCGATGCTTGTGAGAGATGCCCCAGGGAGAGTGTAGCAGGAGGTAGCTTTGGACATCCTAGGGCCAGTCATTTGCAGAGCTGGACAGTCATATGCATTAGTACTGATGGATATGTTTTCACGCTGACCAGGAATATGTGTCATGCAAAACATAAAGACAAGTAGTATGATTGCCTTCCTCAGAAATGTTTTCAGCAGGGAGGGACATTCAGACATTATCTTGACTGGCAATAGTGTCCAGTTAGTTTCTAAGGAAGTTGAAGAACTCTTTTTCCTCAGGAGGATTAAATTAAAAAAACAGTTCTCTGCATCATCTCAAAACCAACAGGATGGTAGAGAGGTTTATAGGGTTTTAAAGAAATCGATTCAGACTTTAAAAATTCAAAACAAGGATTGGAAAAAATGCATACTTGAAAGAGTTGAGGTTTAATGTTTAGTGCCCCATTCAGTCATGGATAAGGTACCCTTTGAGTTGTTTAGGAGCAGAAGGCCAAACACAATCGTGAAACCAATCTGGATGATGAGTAAGTCACCACACATTTGCTGCCTCACAAAGATGAATGGAAGAAAACTCAACAAGAAAAAGTTTGGAAAAGAAAACAAACTTTGATAACAGAAAGGATGTCAATCATACCAAAAGTAAAAGTCTTTGACATGGTGAAAGTGAGACTTCCACAGAAAAATGGACCCTCAAAGTTTTCCTCTCCCTTCTTGGTTGTTAAGTTGTTTCTTAGTTCAGTTAAACTTGACAACCACTGTATTTGGAATTTAAGCAGAATTGTTGTGGTACATCACTTCCCAGTTGTGAAAGTTTCCATTTGGGCGTGGGTGGTGACAGAGAACCAAGACATGGCAGACGTGTTGTAGTTCTACCTACATTCAAGAAGGATTATGTTTGAATGTTATTGAGTTTTCTGCCAGGATTTTTATTGTGTAATTTATTTATTTTTTATTTGTTTGTCTTGGTTGTTTTTTTCCTCCATCTTGTAAAAAAAATACAACTGTGGGAAGATGTGTGGTATCTTTATCTATCTTTGTACTGTTGACCCATGCTTAGCTAATAGAATGTTTCCTAAGGATCTTAGGGAACTGAGAATGTAGAATATGGAATGCATGTGAGGATGCCACTCATGTCAGTTGATGTGGTGGCTGGGACGTTTCCTGTGATCAGCTGTACTTTTAGTAGAATCTCTTTGGACTCCACCCTTGTGTGCGTTTCATCTTCATCACAGATGTTTTCGGTTATTCCTTGTTGTACTGATCACCTTCAAACGTATCACATACAAATGCCTTCTATCAAGTCTGTTGTGGAAATTGACACCCTAAATGTGCATGTTATTCATCCACTTTGCAGTCCTGTTTCAATGAACTTGGGCCAGATGTATCAATCTCCCGGTTTGCATTTCATAAATAGCGAATTTTAAGAAATCGTTATTTTAGAAATGCAAAATGGGATGTATCAAAATTGCGAGTCAGTAATAGAGATTTCTTAAAATTCGCAAACACAATTTGCAATTAGCAAATACTGAATTGCAAATAAATAGTGATTCAGTATTTGAAAATCACAAATTGCGAAAACGGCAAACTGGAACAGCCTGATGATATCACAGCTAGAAAGTGAGTCAGCCCATGCTGTTTCCAGGAGCAGACAGAGAGACACAGTTCAGCACCAGGGAGGCAGTTTTGTGAGCCAGCCAGGACCAAACTGCAACATGGCCAATGATGGGAATGTGAAGGAGAAAGGAGACAGGAAGCGCAAGCTCAAATTCAGTGAGCAGGAATTGGAGGTGCTCACTGAGGAGGTGGTCAAGAACCATAACAAACTATTTGGGAAGAACTCACTCCATGTACCTGAAAGTGAGAAGAGGAAACTGAGGTCAGAAATCCAGACCAAAATATGCGTAGTGGGTGTTGCGCAGCGCTCTGTTGAGGAGATACACAAGCGATTGTATGACTTGCGTTCCCGTGCCAAAGAGAGGGTAGCCAGCAGGCTAAAGGAGGAAAGGAGCACTGGAGGAGGACCACCCACCCAGACACTGTCCACACAAATATAAGACATGGTGGAGTCCACACTGCTTCCTGAAGCTGTCAGTGGTGTCACTGACATTGACACCGAAGGAAAGGCCAGCAATGATGTTTATCCCCATATGTGCATGTACCTTAGAAGATAGCTATTACTTAGATGCATTGTGATAAGTAGTCCATGCCACGTGTTACATACAACGCAGCTATGCCTTATGGGAGTGGTAGTCCACAACCCTAAAGTAAAAAGTACCACATAAATAGCAAATTAGTGTTCAGCCACATAGAGAAACAACACACACAACTCACAGTGATACTATGTCAGTGTACATTTATTACTATTGTGCAAGCTCTTGTGATATATTCATAAATGACATGCTGCACATTGTCGTTGCAGATGTCCCGGGCCCTGCTGCAGCAGAATGTGGAAATGTGGGGGATGTCGAAACACAGCCACAGTCCGACTCAAACAGCAGTGAGTCTTTCAGTATTGCACTAACTAGACACAGGGCAAGGGTGCTACATCTCCCAGAGTATAACCTGGACTCAGATGAAATGCCGTATCAAATCCCTACACCACCCCCAGAGGCTAGATCCACAGAAAGACAGCAGTCCCTGCTCCAGCATCAGTCAACTCCCCTCAGGAGGTGTCACAAACCAGGCAGAGAGTGCACAAATGAAGGAGAGGGGCCATCAATCTTTGGCGGCCTTGAAGCTTCTGTGCTAAAAGTGTAGCGCCTGCAATGCAAACACATGAGGTCAATGCACAGGCAGTTGGTATCAATCGATCATAACATGGGCACAATGAACAGGCAGTTTGAGTCTCACAATGACAATATAGGAGTACTGCACAAGCAGATGGATGCACTCAATGAAAACATTGGATCAACGCACAAGCAGTTAGAATCTCTGAATGAGGGACAGCAAACAGCAGCAGAAAATACAAAGGAGTTGACAAATGCCATTAGGGACCCCTGCACTGAGATTCAGCAGGAGCGTGTCAGCCACCGTAGGCGCCATCACCAATTTATCAGAAAGTTTGATGGGTTCTGCAGATCGGTCAATCGGCTTGCTAGCTCAACTGCCTTGATTACACAACGTGCTGCGGGCATACTGGTGGAGATGGCACATTGCAGTTGGGACGTTGCACAGGGATTGGTGCAAATAACCAATGTCCTGGATGCAATGCAGACAGCACGCAGTGCTAAAAATAGCGAACTGGGTGGGAGGGATAGTGAGGAGTTCTCTAGCCTCAGCAGTCTGACAGCCCCTGTGATGGATCCTAGGCGTCGCAGTACCAGACACAGTACTGCTTGTGAGCCCGCTACAAGAGGTGCAGTGAGGACACTGAGCACTCAAGTGGAGTGCGTGGACGTAGGAAGTAATGTTGAGGGCTACAGGGGACTACTGTAACATGTAGCTATACAGTTATACTATGATCTAATAGTGTTAATCACACATATTTGCCTATAATGCATGGCTATGTCCTATTGACACATACGTTACCTAAAGTCAAGGTAATAAAGTTGCTAACTACAGAAAAAGGGTTATGTGCACTCTGAAAAAGCGCTCCTGTCTCCTTCCCCTCTCCTCAAACCTGCGAAGATCCTCATTCTCCTCGCCATCACGTAGAGTGCAGACATTGTGGAAAAGAGGCTGAGTCATTCTGGGCCTCTTTCTGTAGGTTGCACCTGGTTACCCCCTGATTTCAATTCGTGGTAAATTGCATGTGCAAAAGCCCATTCTGTGAATATTCACAATTTGCGAATTTTTGATGCAGTGCATTGGTTTTGCGTGTAGCAATCAGCATATCACAAATTGCATCAGGATTTTCCGGATCACTATCTGTGATTCGCAAATCTTTGTGGCAGTTTGCATCACGCAAATAGCTATTTCATAATTCATGCTGCTATGTGCTATACGCTGTTTGCGACACGCAAAACCATGTCAGAGTCACAAATATTTGTTATTTTAGCAATTCCATATTTTCACACTGCGAATGCCTTTCATACATTGTGGAAGGCATTTTTGCATTTGCACCATTTGCTAATGCAAAAAAGTTTGATACATCTGGCCCTTTAAGCTTCTTGACTCTGTAGCTATTCATGCCCATGCTGGTATGTGTGCTAAGTCCAGTTTGATTGACCTTCCCCTTCTTCAGCTGCTCTCTTTGTTCTGGTTTTGAGTAATGTATCATTTCTGGACAAGCGTAAAAAATAATTGATTGCCCAGCTTAAAAACAAAATTGGACACTGGTTCCAGAAGCTGTGGGGATGGTAATCCTCACTGTTTGTTGGGATTGTTATTACTGGGTGAGTGTGCTGGGTGGGTGCGCCCACTAAAGAAAGTTCCGATGATTGCTTTGATATTAACTGAAAAAGTTATTTTCTTCTTTGTTCCTTAGTTAGTGCACTGGAGTCTGGGTGCCCATTTGGCAGCAGGATCATGGCAGTCCCACTAGGCTTCTTTGATAAACCCTCCGTTTTACCTTCACTTAGTGGCCAGTTTGTAGTTCATTCAGTAACCCCTAACTCTGTTTAGAAATTTGTTACCTGCTCAAAATTGCTTTACTCCTTTGGATAATAAGTATTAACTATTGTTGAATTGGGTAACAGTGAGAAACGTAGGGTCTGATTCAAAGTGTGGAGAATGGGGTGTACTCCCCCAGGGCGATTGAGTTTCATACTCTGTTGCCTTGATGGAATATATGTCTTATGCATTTAGAAAGATCTACTAGCCCTGTAGACATGTCTAGTAATTAACAGGAACTGCTGATTTTATTTGGTCCACAGGAGAAAATGTCTTGTTCCTGTTCTTAGAGGAGCCAATTTTGTTCAATGCTTTTCTTTATCTGCAGATGCTCAATAGATCTTTAGTATGTTTCTCTGTAAGGTAATTTCTTGTCAGTTGCTATTAACGTAAGGGACTTCTAAATATTTTATTGTGTTTTATTCTGTTACATTTTTTCTGTCTGTATTGCTTTTAATTTTTTAATCGGCTAAATAATTAATGATGATGGATTGATACCAAGGGCCTGACTTAGAACTCAGCGGATGGGTTACTCTGTCACAAAGGTGACTGATATCATGTCCACCAAAATCTAAATTCTGTTCTGACCTATGGGATTTAGATTTTGATGGATGGAATATCCGTCATCTTTGTGATGGAGGAACCTGTCTGCCAAGTTCTAAATCAGGCATTAAGAATTAAGTCTCCACAATGGTGAGCTGTTCAGCTATCAAGTGCACAGAAATACATTTGACTCATTCATCTTTTCCTAAAGTGGGTGAAAAGGTTGTGAAATGTTGCGCCAACATGTTATCTTTGGATAATAGAGACCTAATATCTTCATCAGACTCACCAATTGCAATGTAGCACAAACAGTTGAAAGGACATTCACATCTGCATCATAGAGGCTTCACTTACAGTTATGGAAATCCACCTGCACAATACATCATAAATTGAAACACATTACCTGATAATAGTGTGCTATGTCATCTTGTCGCACTGCATTGTAGTTCACATCTCCCTCTTAGGCCCACTGAAAGAGCGTAGCTCATAAAATCTATATTTACGTGAAATGTTTATGAACTAATGTGTGATAATGCCGCATAGAAATGTGCACTTGAAAGTGACCAGGGAGAGTGGCCGTCAATGTATATGGGGACTAATGAAAATGACTAATGTTTTGTTAAGGAATGGTTTTGTACTAATTATTAATGATTATGTTATTAAAGATATGCAAAATAAACCTTGCAGGCCTTAGTCATATTACATGTGTTTTTCTAAACGTACAGTGTGCTGACTCGCAAAAGGACATGACCTCTTGTTTTCTTCAAACTAGAAGCTGAATGTAACTATAGTGGATCCGCTCTCATGAAATTCATATTGCTTGTAGAAATGAATTAGCCAAAATGCAACAGTGTAGATTAATGTAATGTACAAGGTTGTTTAAACCGGTGAAGAAAATGGAGCTACTGACCAAAAGACATGCAAAGAATTACAGAAGGATGAAATCATACCGGACGTGCTACCTCTGAAGACGCCAATCATGTGGACCAATAAAACGCTTGTGAACTAATGTGGGGTGAAAGATTAATGACATAATCTGTTTTTTAATTGGCTAGAGATAATGGGGTGCAACCCCTTAGCCAATTAGATTTACAATGTACAATGAAAAAGGGATAAAAACCCAGGACACAGGGAGCCTTAGAGAGGTGTTAGGGAATGCTATTGATTTTATCCAGAAACTCTGTCACTCTGTTTGGTAAATTATATGGTTTTAATTAAACCATCCTTTCTTAGATTGCCCATTTACACTTTGCCTCCTTATGAGGGAAGTGGCCCTTTTGCCCCAGAGCTGAGTTTTGACTGATGGCGAATCAACTGATGTCCTGAAGACGAAGACTGAAACCTGAGTGCTGACCCAAACTTTGGAGGGTAACTATGACAATGAAATTGTGATTTGCCTGTTTGCTTTTCCTTTCTAGGTACCAACTGCTTACGTTTGACAGAGACCATAGCTAAATGTTTTCCAAATTGGTGTTCTAAAATGTTTTGCATGAAGCCCAACATGCCAATGCTAATCAGTGGTTAGGACAGGGGTTCGCTAAACTGACGCAAATACTGTAGACAAACGACTGCATTCATGCTTTGTTGAACTGATGCGTTAATGATATTTTACTAAAGTTGATCTATGTTCACGCTGTGTTCTGTTTTGATGTTTGTGATTCTTGCCTTAATGAAATCTTATCAGAGTTGCCATATTGTGACTATGCTATTTTGTTTCTTGGTTTTGAGATTAACACACTTACTCTTAGAATTGTAATTAATAGGGAATAAAACTCATAAACTTCTACCAAACTGGTGTGGTTATTCATGATTGCCAGGTCATGGTGGCGTCTTGAATTGATTGATGTCTTTGACTTAGGTGAAATGCATTGTTGTAATAAATATTGATGACATTATTAACGTATTGATTGACATATTGATTAGCTATCTCGTCCTAAGGTGTCTGTCAACTGGGTGAAAAGATTAATTGGCCTAAAACGTATCCTGATGTGTAATAAATTATCATAAAGGGACGCATTAAAAGTTTTAATAGCAGAGCGACGGTTAGGCCCTTTGGGGCCCTGGGACGAAGAATTACTGTTTAGATTGTTTTTCTGAGATAATGTAAGTTGGAGATATGATGTGTTTCTAAATTCCTCATGACTTTCCCGGGATCTCGGAGCTTGCATAAATGAGTTGGGAATGTTCTCGGCATCTTAGCATGTGTGGTATAGATTTGCGCTTGCTCAGCTTATGCATATTGCAGTTGTTTTGTGAAGATTATGGGGGTCATTCTGACCTCCGCGGGCGGCAGAAGCCGCCCGCCTGGCGGGAACCGCCAGAAGACTGCACCGCGGTCGAAAGACCGCGGCGGTCATTCTGAGTTTCCCGCTGGGCTGGCGGGCGACCGCCAGAAGGCCGCCCGCCAGCCCAGCGGGAAACCCCCTTCCATGAGTATGCCGGCCCCGAATGGAGCCGGCAGAGTGGAAGGGGTGCGACGGGTGCAGTTGCACTCGTCGCGATTTTCAGTGTCTGCTTGGCAGACACTGAAAATCTTGGTAGGGCCCTGTTAGGGGGCCCCTGCAGTGCCCTTGCCATTGGCCCTCAGGGGCCCCACGACACCCGTTACCGCCAGCCAGGTTCTGGCGGTCAAAACCGCCAGAGCCAGGCTGGCGGTAAGGGGGTCGGAATCCCCATGGCGGCGCTGCCTGCAGCGCCGCCATGGAGGATTCCCTTGGGCAGCGGGAAACCGGCGGGACACCGCCAGGGTCAGAATGACCCCCTATGTGTGTTTAGGCCAGGTAAATGTTATTTTAGTAAAAGTCGGCGTACTCCACAGTATGAGAGTAGGGAAGTCGGCGTACTTCATATGAGTGTGGCGCTTTATGCTCCAAAAAATTATCCACGTGGTTGGTTGTTAATGTACGGACCAGTCGTGGTCTAAGACTCCTGAGTACATTGATAATGTGTAGGAGATACTTGGGTTCATGTTGTAATTTGTGCGGTTTAATAGGTCAATCGGGCGTGGTTGACAAGTCGAGTTTGAGTCTAAATGTGTGAGTGAAACCGTCAATGGAGATTTGTCAAGTTCTATAGTGCACTTGAACGAACCATTGACAAGTCGAGAGTAGGATTTGCAGGTCGAATTCTGCTTGCGTATGCGGGAACTGAGAAGGAGAGAGTAGCGGCCGAGGCTTCAAGTGAATTCTCTGTAAAGTTCTGAAGCGGTTGTGTACCCTTCCTGTAGTAAACCGGAAAATTTGAGTTGTTGTTGTTGTTAAAGGTGCTCGCAGTAATTTTGCATTAGTTTGGTGTGAATCCAGTAAGGGGCGGACGAGCCGCAAGACTTTGTCAGCTGCAGTGTGCGTGAGTGTGACGTCAGTGGTGCCGCGATGGGATAGGTCAGTTACCGAGAGGGGTCGCGCACGGATTGGCAGCCGTCCGAGAGAGGCAATAGGTTGAGAAAGGTGGGTAAAGAGTGTCCTGTGAATTAAAGTCACTTCCTGATCAAATACAAAACAAAAGAAAAGTCGCAAAGATGATTTTTATTAAGGTTTTTAGGAGTGCTCTGAAAGGAGACACATACATTATGGCGAGTGAAGGGGAGCCTACACCGCCCAAGGGTACTCCAGCTTATAAAGTAATGGAGGAAAAGGGAGTCGCGCCTTGCTTATGGATGAAACAGTGGCGCAAATTGACAGAAAAGGAGGGATGTTTGGCGTTTCCGGAACACAGAACGTTCAATACAAGAATTTTGGAGATTTTGAGGTGGATATTAAGTGTACAAAAGCCACCTCTGAGGCCAGCTCAGTAGGAGGCATTAGCAGTCTGGGATTTTCTGGCTATTAAACAAAGACAGCTGAAATTTGAGAGAAGAATGAGGAGGGCAGAAAAGACCC
Organism: Pleurodeles waltl; assembly: GCF_031143425.1. Taxonomy (NCBI): domain Eukaryota; kingdom Metazoa; phylum Chordata; class Amphibia; order Caudata; family Salamandridae; genus Pleurodeles; species Pleurodeles waltl. The sequence goes on along the minus strand of NW_027150406.1, from coordinate 1,153,113 downwards.
TAGCCGAGCCTAGATGGGACAATGAAAGCAAAATGTGGAGAAGGGGAATAGTTGATGGACTTAAACTGTTCCCAGCAATAACACAGGGAGATGAAACACAGGGAAAGAAAGCCACCAGCAAGACAGACAAAGGCCCTCATTACGACCCTGGCGGTCGGTGGTAAAGCGGCGGTAAGACCGCAAACAGGACGGAGGAAAAAAAATGTGAATTATGACCGCGGCGTCATCCGCCACTTCACCATTCCGACCACCATGGCGGTGATGACCGCTGGGCTGGAGATTTCGGTCTCCAGCCCCGCGGCCGTCATTAGACCGCCAACGGTATCAGGACCCTGCATACTGCCATGGATTTCGGGTGATTGGGAGCTACCATGAGATCCATGGTGGTAGGCACTATCAGTGCCAGGAAATGTCTTCCCTGGCACTGATAGGGGTCTCCCCCACCCCCACCACCCCCACGAGTCCTCCCCCCACACCCCTGCCCCCCTGCCATCCCCCAAAGGTGGCACAACCCCCCTCCCCACTCTCACCCCAACATGCACATATACACATATACACACCCCTACATGCACACACCCCAACATGCACATACACGCACCCCTACACGCACACACCCCCAACATGCACATACATGCACCCCTACGCGCACACATACATCACAACAACACATACCCGCACACATACAAACAGACATGCACACCGACCGACCTAGACACATTTCCCATACACTCAGCACCCCTGCACGCATACACGCACTCACACACCCCCTCTACACACTCACACGCATACCCCCATGCACGCACACAACACACATCACCCCCCCACCCCCATCCCTAACGGACAATCAACTTACCTTTTCTGTTGGCCCTCTGGGAGGGGACGGGATCCATGGGGGCAGCTCCGCCACCAGCACACCGTCACCAAAACACCGCCACACCAAATCATGGGACGTGATTCTGTGGGGGGTATTCTGTTGACGTGGCGGTGGAGGTTGAGCAGTCTCCTCTTTCCCGCCGACCGCCAGTATGGCTGCTGGCGGCTTTCCGTACGGAAAAGGATGGAGGGCTGCCAGTGGTCATAATACGCAGCGCCGAAGACCGCTACCACTGGCGGTCTTCAGCACGGCAGCAGCAGTCTTGCGAAAAGACCGCCGAGGTCGTAATGAGGGCCAAAGGCTCTAATAAGCCTAAAGAGACTAAGAGGTCCTGGATAGAAGAAGATGACTCAGACGATGAAGAGTTTTTTAATCAGTTGTTGCATGATCACCCGCCACCTTATGCAGTAGACGACAATGCCCCTAGCACTAGTGCAGGTCCTGGGAACCAGACGCAGGATAAGGGAGTTACAGATACAGTACAGGCTGGTAAAACGGGTTTGATACAGAATGGTGTCAGTGTACCCACTGCACCAGACATACCGATACAGTTGCAACCTCCAACGCAGATACAGAGAATCTTTCCAGACGTCCCAGTACTAGAGACTGCCACAAATCTAATAGTGCCGCCTGATCCGATATATACGAAATCGAGGTTAGTGCAGATTGAGCCAACTCTGCAATTGCTGCCCCAGCTGCAGCAACAGCTGATTCCAAGTTATAGTCCAGCGGCAAGATCCCCATTCATACCTACACCAACCACTGGGAGCCAAGCTTTGGAAGTTGCTGCTCCACGGAGTTTGGGATCCGGGCAGACACCAGCTGCCATATCATTACCAATTACTGTTGGTCCACCTGTACCACTGTATGCACAGGGTAAACCTGACACATGTGATCAAGGGGTGGGGACCCAGGAGATAATGAGAGAAGGATTTACAGGAACCCCTTGATCAATATCACCAAGATCGCAAACGACCGAACATCTCAGATCCCTGTTAAGCCTTAGCCCAATTGGGGCTCCTTTAGAGGCAATGAGACAAGTAGGGTCAAGTGTATTAGCCCCACAGACAATGAGTTTGGATACATCACAGACACCATTAATGCAGGCAGGAATTATCTCGTTGCAAGGCTTTTCTGTGCAGAAACTGAACGAATGGCTGGGAAATAACAAAACTACACAACCTGCTACAGTGATGGCAGAGAGATCAGGGAGAGATGATTACCTAAACTTTGTAAGACTGGGTGTGGAAGCTGCTGAACTAGTGGAAGGGACAATGGGGGTGAACAGATTAGAGTCATACACAGAAGCAGAATTGGGATATTTGTGCCCCAAAATCACTAAAGAAGTAGGTAAGGTACATCAGAGGTTGGCAAACCTGGCAGACAAATACAATATTGATATTGAGAATACTAAACATTTGAAAAGAAGCTACAGATTAGACTTTGATTCTAAGGACTTTGAACACATGAAGTCTGCCGATATAAAATCGCATCTTAAAGAAATACTGCGAAGTGCGCAGATCTGGGGAGCTTTAGAGAAATGGGAAGGCAGATGAGCAAAGAAAAGAGATAAGGAGAAAAGCGACAGTCCGGGATCAAGTCAAGCTAAAGCTTCACCAGATACGGGATCAGTAAAGATGTTACCAATGAGAGAAACAGCTGGTGTGGTTCTAAGCCATGTACCGTGGTCTAGGGGAGACATTCTGTCATTTACAAATGATTATCCCAGGTTGAAAGAGAAACCGATAGAGTTGTATCAGCAGACAGACAGGTTTGTGAAGCTTGCAAAGTGTCTCTGGGAGGACTTGAATACCTTGTTCGAGATCATTGTTCCACCTGATTTGTGGCTTGAGTGCAAGAGAGGTGTGGACTGGCCGACACAGGAACCGGCAAGGGAATAGGTGACTGGAGCACCATCTGAGGAGGTAATGAAGTACTATCATAAAGTGATTGAGTTTTTGAAGCAGAAAGTGTCACCGAAAGTGACTGATTGGCAGAAAATTGACCGGACCTCACAGGAGGTTAAAGAGTCAATCCATGCTTATTATGAGAGGTTTTTGAAAGCGTTCAAACATTACAGTGGCACTGAGACTATTGAGCCGAAAGACATGAACCACCTTGTGTTCAGATTTGTTGAAGGGCTGAGACAAGAGGTTAGCCAGATGATTAAGAATAATTTGATCTGTTGGCAGGCGAAGCCAATTGATGAGGTGTTGCAGTATGCGAAATACTGTATTGACGAGATTGAGCTGAAGCAGAGAAAGTTGAAGGAGAAAGTGATGGTGATGCAGATTAAGGCGGCACAGGCAGGTATGCAGGGAAATGGAATCCAACAGATGGTACAGCAGCAACCGCAAGGGAATAGCGTGTTTCAGGCACATTCGAGAGGCTGAGGTTTTGTGAATCAAGGTCCAGACTTGAATTCTGTTGTCGTTAAAAATGATGCTCAGGGGATGAAAAGATGTCACCATGTCATGCGTGCGGGGGCGTGGGGCATTGGAAGCGGGAATGCCCAAATGTGATGAATGATGGTGTTGTTCAACAAAGCACTGATGTTGGTACCTTTCAAAATGTGAGGGGTCCAAAATTGAGAGGTCAAAATCAAAACTTCCAGAATAACATGGTTCAGATGCAGGGGTTGCAGCCCATGCAACAAATACAAATGCTGCGTGTTCAACCAGCACAAATGCAGCAGGTACAACAGCAGGTTCTCATGGTACCTAGACAGCAAATGCAATTACGATTAGGTCCAATGGGACAGCAACAGGTGATGCTTCCTCAGCAGATCACAGGTCAAGTGATGAGCCAAAATAACACAGTATAGCAATTCCCATTGCATGGTGAAGATGGAATGAATGATGAATGGTCGGATGACAGTTCAGACAGTGAGGAGTGCAGGCTTGCACCGTCCCTAGAAGTAGATCAGAGAGGACCCTATGTAGAGGGAAAGGTGATGGGTCACAAGGTTTCATTTTTGGTTGACACAGGAGCTACACGCTCTACAGTCAGAAGTGCAGAGGTTCCGAAATTACCACTATCAGGGCGCACCATAAGAGTGGTAGGAGTGGCAAACATGTACCTGACAAATCCGATTACTGACCCAGTCCAAGTTGAGATTGGCAACTTTCAGGGACTGCATAAGTTTGTAGTCTGTGATTCGAGTCCCGTATCCCTACTGGGGAGAGACTTACTGTGCAAGACCAAATGTTCGATTACCTGTTCTGATGAAGGGATTGAAGTGCAAACCAACAGTGATGATGTGGGAGATGATGGGCAGTTTTCAGAATCAGAAACAGAGACCGCAAACAAAGACTACCCTCTGATAACCTTATTCCCAATGCTTACATTAACTGATTTGCCAGCTGAGCTGCAAGGAACTGTGACAGAGAAAGTGTGGGACCTGACAGGAAAGGAAGTGGGACTGATAAAAGGAGTAGAACTGGTTAAAGTACAAGTGAAGCCAAATGCAGTGTTTCCCTAGGTGCCACAGTACCACATGGCACAAGATGTTCTCATCCAGGTATCGCAGATAATTGCGGACTTTGTAAAGCAAGGAGTCCTGAAAGAAGTATTGAGCAGCCCATGTAATTCACCAATAATGGGTCTGAAAAAGCCTTGTGGGAAGGTTCGAATTGTACAAGATTTGAGGAAAGTAAACGAGATTGTGGTAAAGTGTTGCCACATAGTGCCAAGCCCAGCAGTGATTATATTCCAGGTTCCATGTCATGCAGAGTGGTTCACAATTGTAGACCTGTCACAAGCATTCTTTTCAGTACCTCTTCATGAGGACAGCCAATTTTTATTCAGTTTCAAATTCCTGGACAAGGTGTACAGTTGGTGCAGAATTCCTCAAGGGTTTTCTGAGTCACCTTCCATCTTCAATCAGATATTAAAGAAGGATTTGGAGTCGCTAGAATTGCCTTTTAGTTCGACTCTAGTGCAGTACATTGATGAGTTGCTGATTGTGTCCAGAACAAAAGATGACTGTAGGTATGACACAATTGCCTTACTGAACCATTTGGGAAAGAACGGACATAAAGTGTCCCCAAAGAAGCTGCAGTACTGTCAGAAAGAGGTGAAATACTTAGGGCACTTGATTGAGAAAGGGTCCAGGAGAATATCAAAATAGAGGGTGACGGCCATACTGCAGATGAATCCCCCGACAACAAATAGAGATGTCAGAATGTTCTTGGGAATGGTGGGCCATTGTCGTCAGTGGAATCCCAACTTCTCGATTATCTCTAAACCATTGATAAAACTGTCAGGCAAGGAAACTAAGGATAAACCATATACCATAATTTTGGCCGAGGAAGAGCTTGAGTCATTCACGGAATTGAGAGAGTGCATGTGTAGGGCACCAGCCTTAGGTATGCCTGATTATACTAAGCCTTTTCTACTGTTTTGTCATGAACGTGATGCTTCTTCTCTGTCTGTGGTAACACAGGTCCATAGAGGTGCAAACCGCCCTGTAGCATATTTTTCAGCTACTCTGGACCCAGTCGCAGCAGCCTTACCGGGTTGTTTGCTCGCAGTTGCAGCAGTTGGTCAGATCCTCACATAGTGTGAAGGCATAGTGATGGGACATCCCCTAACAGTAATGGTTCCACATTTGGTTGAAATTCTGTTGACCGAAACTAAAACTCAGCACATGACAAATGCCTGACTTACCGATATGAGACAATTATTTTGGGGTCACCTAATGTCTCCTTGAGGCGATGTACTGTATTGAACCCGGCAACTCTACTTCCTGTTGAAAACACTGAGATTAACAATAGAGGAAGTGGAGCACGACTGTCTTGAGGTAACAGAACTATGTACCAAACCCAGACCTGACATTAAAGATACGCAGCTAAGAGAAAATGACTACATTATGTTTTTGTTTATGGATCATGTTTGAGAAACTAAGTCGGAATTCTGAGAGCCGGAAATGCTGTGTGTACAATCACCGGTATTATAGAAGCCTCCTGGCTCGAAAGAGTGTATTCTGCACAAGTGGCTGAATTAATTGCCCTTACTAAGGCATGCCATGCAGCTGAAAATCTGAAAGTTACTGTCTGTACTGACAGCAGATGCGGATTTGGAATTGTACATGATTTTGGCCAATTGTGGTCACAGAGGGGTTTTATGACCTATTCTGGTTCACCAGTGAAAAATTCAGTTGCCTCTTGAAATTGCCGTGGTGAAATGTAATGCTCATGTTAAGTCACAAGACTTTGTGTCAATGGGAAACGGTTATGCAGATCAAGTCGCAAGGTTTTGCGCATTGAACTGTATATCGTTCAAGGATCAGTGGGAATTGTTACCACAAACTGAAAATGAAACGTGCTTACATTTTGCATTAAGAGTTGTTGACACATTAGATGAGCTAAAATCACTACAGGGCCGTGCTAGCAGAGAGGAGAAACGCTCCTGGCAGAGAATGCAATGTGTACAAAGAGCCGACGACTTGTGGGTCTCAGAGGAGGGGAAGTTGGTTTTACCAAACAGTCTTTTGTCACAATATGCAAGGCTTTATCATGGACAGGCACATCTTGGGAGATCGCAATGATCAGATTGTTCAAAATTGATTTGTTTAATCCAAAATTCAGACAAGCCGCAGAGGTTACCTGTCACAGGTGCATCATCTGTCCACAGATGAATGCAGGAAAGGGAACTGTGGTGACTTTGAGCCACATAGGGAGAGCTGGAGGTCCGTTTAGCAAGATGCAGATGGATTTTATTGAGATGCCTGTGTGTGGAGGCTTGAGGTACGTGTTGGTGATTGTGTGTGTTTTCAGTCACTGGATTGAAGCTTACCCTACATGTAGGAATGACAGCCTCAGAGTAGCAAAGCTATTGCTTAGAGAGTTAATACCAAGGTTCGGATTTCCAGTCTCTTTAGAATCAGATAGGTGCAGACACTTCGACAATGAGGTGAGAAAGCTCTTGTGTGTCGCATTAGACATTGAACAAAAGCTGCATTGTAGCTATCACCCAGAAGTATAAGAACTAGTGGAACAGATGAATGGTACCTTGAAGTCGAGAATGGCAAAAATGTGCGCAGCTACCAGTATGAAATGGACAGATGCATTGCCTTTAGTGCTGATGTCAATGAGAAACACACCTGATAAGAAGACATGACTATTTCCCCATGAGATAATCATGGGCAGAGCTATGAGGTTGCCCGCAGTACCTGCAAATGCTCTTGTGAATATCACAGATGATATGGTGTTGGACTACTGCAAGGGTTTGGCTGACGTGGTCCGCTCTTTTTCCCACCAGGTGGAGGCCAATACATTGCCACCAATCAGTGATCCAGGCTCACTCTACAAGCCGGTGACTGGGTGGTTGTTAAGAAGCACATGAGGAAGTCGTGTTTGGGGCCGCGCTGGAAGGGGCCATATCAAGTAATACTGACAACAACCACTGCTGTGAAGTGTGCAGGAGTTCCAAACTGGATACATGCAGTCACACAAAGAAGGTAACATGTCCAACTGATGAGGAACTTGAAGTGCCCAAAACAACAGCTCCAGAGAGGGAAGTCTCGGGCCGGAGAGTATTCAAAGGGAAACTGAGACTGTAGGAGAGCCCACTGAGGACGGCCTAGTCCCTCAAACAGTAAATGAGTTTGAGAGAGGTGACGGTGAGCCTATCTCAGTAGAGGCAGCAGGAGAACCGCAACAAGGAGAGGTTCTCCCAGAAGTAGATGGATACGGGTTAGAGCTTGAACCCGTCACAGACCCAGAAGACGAGGGAGAGAGAGCAGAAGGAGATCAAACCACAGAGAAACCTCCTGAGCCAATTGCAGGTCCGTCAAGAGAAAACACCATAGTACAAGAGGAGGGTGCTGTTCAGCGTCCAGAGAGGCCAAGCAGGAAGAAAACGCATAAAGATGATAATTGGCCAGAGAAACAAGCTGCAAGGGAAAAGGTTGTCACTTGTGAAACAATAGAGGAAGAAATTGATACAGCCAGAAGGGAGGATCTTAGTGAAGGAGAGTTGCAAAGCAAACGCAGATTGAAAAGAAAAAGAGTCGCAAACAGAAGGTACGTAGGTCCTGAATGGGCATATGCAACGACATCTGAATGGCAACAAGAATTCTTATCATTTTGCTTTGATCGAGAAGTACCAGGCCAATACTACGGTACCTGATTTCAAACAAGAAAAGACTGTGTTAAAATTGAAATTGAAATCGAAAGCTGAAAGCTGAGAGCTGAGAAAAGAGACTTATAAAATTACCATATATTAAACCATGATTGACTCTGAAAAACCGATTATGACAAGCTGCTAAACCTGATTTGACAAAAGGGTCCTGGGGTGAGTGAAACGCTGTAAGTACACAGAGAGAGAGAGAGAAGAGAGACTTTGGGGGTCATTTTGACCCTGGCGGTCATGGACCGCCAGGGCCAACGACCGCGGGAGCACCGCCAACAGGCTGGCGGTGCTCCCATGGGCATTCTGACTGCGGCGGTACAGCCGCGGTCAGAAACGGGAAACCGGCGGTGTCCCGCCGGTTTCCCGCTGCCCAAGGGAATCCTCCATGGCGGCGCTGCAGGTAGCGCCGCAGTGGGGATTCCGACCCCCTTACCGCCAGCCTGGCTCTGGCGGTTTTGACCGCCAGAACCTGGCTGGCGGTAACGGGTGTCGTGGGGCCCCTGGGGGCCCCTGCAGTGCCCATGCCAATGGCAAGGACACTGCAGGGGCCCCCTAACAGGGCCCCACCAAGATTGTCAGTGTCTGCCAAGCAGACACTGAAAATCGCGACGGGTGCAACTGCACCCGTCGCACCCCTTCCACTCCGCCGGCTCCATTCGGAGCCGGCATCCTCATGGAAGGGGGTTTCCCGCTGGGATGGCGGGCGGCCTTCTGGCGGTCGCCCGCCAGCCCAGCGGGAAACTCAGAATGACCGCCGCGGTCTTTCGACCGCGGTACGGTCTTTCGACCTCGGTACGGTCTTCTGGCAGTTCCCGCCAGGCGGGCGGCTTCTGCCGCCCGCAGATGTCAGAATGACCCCCTTTATCTTAAAAAAAAAAAAAAAAAAGGAGAAAGAGTTTTTAATCGTCCTCAAGTTGATTGTTTGTTTTGAGTTATTCTGCTATCTGATTCTTTACAGATCATGGCTTACACTAAAGGTAGTAGCAAAAAGGGTAAAGTGTGTGGTTGGTTAAGTGCTGTATTGGGTATTGTGTGTGCAGTAATAATTGTAGGTGTGATTGTGGGGATGACGTGGTTGGATAAGAAAGTGACTAACAATGCTTCAAAACCTGAGACTGCTACACTAACACCATGGGAGAAGTTCGAGCAGGATACTAAATATTTGCATGAGGGAACTAATTCAAAGGGGGAACTTTCTACTAATGTCTTCTATCACCTATTGAATGAGTATGTTGATACTATGGATGTGAGAAATTCTTATGTGTGCACAAAGATTCCTTCATCAGTATAAGAAGGGGTCACCTACCATAGTCTTCCATTAACATACAGGATAAGCTGTAGTTTGCTACTAACAAAATTCTATGACCAGGAACATGTGCAATATTTTTATTCAAATCTGGATGTAGTGTTTTACTTTGTGCCTGTGATTGAGTTTTTGAATAAGTTAGCTAAAGAGCATAGTATAAAATTAGTTAGAGGTTTCTTTGAGTCGACACTGACATTTGGGACAGCTTATGCACACCGCAACAATCTGACCTGCTTCTTAACACCTGTAGAGAAAAGCTTCTTAGATCACACTGATGATAGACGCAAAGCACTGAAAGAAAGATTAGAAAAAGGGCTAGAGAAACGCACATATGCAAATGATTTTGCTTACACCGCAATAAAGACGCAGGGCAAATTAGCTATAGATGCATTGCATGTAGGTAGGCTTTGTATATATAGGCCGAAATCTGATCATGACACTTCAGAGTAAATGGACATTCATGTTAAATGGACAGGATCCAGCGATCCCTGGGATCTATTACATCTGTGGACTTAATGCTTATTACCGTCTCCCTAAGGGATGGTATGGGACATGTTATTTGGGGATAGTTTTCCCAAAGATTTACTAGATTGATGACTTAAAGGAAATACCTAAAATATCTGAATTACAACATGCTAGACAAAAACGAGAGACAGCGGCTGCTGTCGTTGGTGACATATTTGGAGCCATAATTCCTTCAGTAGGGGTTATTTTAAACTCCATAAAGATTCGAAAGTTGTCTACTATTGTGGATAACATGCTGACAAATTTCACAGGGGCTATACTCCTGATAGATACTGAACTTGCTGCGGAAAGAGCTATGACTCTTCTAAATCGGCTTGCTTTAGACATTCTTTTAGCAAAGAGCGGCGGAGTCTGCAAGATGCTGAACGAGCGTCATTGCTGCTCGTTCATTCCGGATAACAGTAAAAAGATTAGAGGTATGCTTACTAACCTAAAAAGAGATAGTGCAGATTTGAAAGATTTGAAGGAACCTGGAGTTTGGGAGAAAGTTGGAAAGGGAATTGCCAGAGTAGGGAGCTGGTTTAGCAATATTTGGAATGGGGTGCTTGCAAAAATATTAGGGGGTCTATTAATTGTCCTAGTCTGTTTATTGGGTTTATGGGGAGCATGCAAAATAATGAGAGAAATAGAAGAAATTGGACCAAAAGAAATAGAAGAACCGAAGAAAATGAAAGGGAGAAAATGTTTAATGAAATTTGTGAGAGTTCACACAAAAGACAAGGTGTTGAAATGTGTATTATGCGCAAAGTGAAACATTAAAATTGAAAGGTCGAAAGGGAAAGGTTTGTGTGATGACGAATATCATCAGAGGAGGGACTGAGAGAGCGTAGCTTATAAAATCTATATTTACGTGAAATGTTTATGGACTAATGTGTGTTAATGCCACATAGAAATTGTAGTAGTATATTTTGCTAAAACGTGCACTTGAAATGTGACCACGGGGTGTGCCCGTCAATGTATACGGGGCCTAATGAAAATGACTAATGTTTTGTTAAAGAATGGTTTTGTACTAATTATTAATGATTATGTTATTAAAGATATGCAAAATAAACCTTGTAGGCCTTAGTTAGCAAGAGTCGAAGCTTAGCTTCCTGGCTCTCATATTAAATGTGTTTTTCTAAACGTGCAGCGTGCTGACTCGCAAAAGGACATGACCTGAAGAACCTGAATGTAACTATAGTGGATCTGTTCTCATGAAATTCATATTGCTTGTAGAAATGATTTAGCCAAAATTCAACAGTGTAGATTAATGTAATGTACAAGGTCGTTTAAACCGGTGAAGACAATGGAGCTACTGACCAAAAGATGTGCAAAGAATTACAGAAGGAAGAAATCATACGGGACGTGCTACCTCTGAAGACGTCAATCATGTGGACCAATAAAACGCTTGTGAACTAATGTGGGGTGAAAGATTAATGACATTGGGGGTCATTACAACAATGGCGGTATAAGGCGCTTACCGCCGTGCAGAAGACCGCCAATACACCGCCGCGGCCGCAGTAGACCACCACAGCTATTATGACACACATCACTGAATCCGCCCAAATTCCGACACCCACACAACACCGCCACACCAAAGGTTAGCGATAAACATGCGGAAACAAATCCTCCACCTCCACGCTAACAGAAACACGCCCATGCTATTACGACCCACAAATCCACGCGGCGTTCTTTCAACCACGGTATTCCATTGGCGGTACACACCGCCGCGCTCAAAATACACACACAGCTCCAAAACACCGCCACATTGGACAATTCCAAATACACACACCTGAGACACATACACACACCACTCCCACACACCCAACACAATATAAAATACACACCCACATCACCCACAAAACCCCTACAACCAAAAATTCTGAGAGAAGGCGAGAGATAGAGCACAGCTATTGACAACCCCATCACACAGAGGCACACAACACCATCACCGACACAACATCCACGCACAAAACACCACATACCACTACACTCACCACACTCATCAACACATACACCACCCCACACATCACACACACCACCCCATGTCACGCCAAAGACACCTACGGGTAGAGCCACAGCTATTTGGCTCACAGGTACAGCACACATGAATAGCCAGGAAGATGGAGTTATGGCGCAGAATAGTGGACAGGGTGAACGCCGTGGGACAGCACCCAAGAAATAGGGAGGACATCAGGAAGAGGTGGAACGACCTACGGGGGAAGGTGAGTTCAACGGTATCCAGGCACAACATCGCGGTACAGCGGACTGGCGGCGGACCCCCACCTCCTCCCCCACAACTAACAACATGGGAGGAGCAAGTCTTGACCATCATGCATCCTGAGGGCCTCGGAGGAGTCGGTGGAGGATGGGACACTGGTAAGTCAAATCTTAACTATTACATCCCCCACCCTAACTGCATGCTATCACACACCCCCACCCTCACACCCTCCCCTATCACCCCAAATCCTCACTAATCTACCCATGACACCAACCACCCATCCCAATACCAAGCCCTGCATAACACAACTAAGCATGCTCACCCCTCACCAAAGCATGCTCACTGCACATACCCAGAACACCCCACCAACCATCATAAAACACAAGCCCCCACACAGGAATGCCTGCACTGGGGTTCACGTACACCCACCCATTGCACACCATGAAACACACACATGCAATAATCATGTTCTCATACCCCTGCAGGAACCCGAAGGAACGTCACCACACCAGAGGGTCCAGACAACACCACTCCACCCCCAGAAGAGGCCCACAGTGACGACAGCAGCTCTGCCCCACTGGATCTTGATGACCAGCCTGGACCATCGTGGGCCTCAGGACAGTCGGTTCCCCTTGGCCAGCCACAGCCCAACACGGAGCTTCCACCCTCGGGTAACACCAGCACAGCACCCACCCAGCGGGCCCAAACCTCCCTACCCAGGACAGGTCAATCAGCGGTGTGTCCACCACTACAGGGCACCCAGGCTAACCCACCACCCCAACAACAACAGGGACCTGGGGGCAGTGGTAGTGGGCACACGCTCCAGGGGACGGAGGCACAGGAACACAGGGGAACTGGGAGGGCTGCTGTGTGACAGAGGGAGGACAGGCCAAGGGAGCCCACTCTCCACGAGGCCCTCTCCTCCATCATGGGAGCATACCACCACTCCCAGGAGACGATGGCAACGGTCCTGGACAAGTTGCAGGAGACCCTGAGTCTGCAGGAGGAGCAGTATTTGGGGTTCAGGGAGGAGCTCAGGACCATCGGCTCCGCCCTGGGCACCATCGTAGGGGTGCTGACGGACATTGAAAAGATCTTGCGGGACACCGTGGCAGTCCAAGGGGCCCCTGACACTAGCCAGGATGACGAACTGCCCACCACCTCCACCGGCGCTAGTGGACAGGACGCCCCGCCACAGGACCACCATATTGGAACTGCCCCAGCTCCACTTCCAATGCCCAGATGGGCAGTGGACCTGTGAGACTAAGACTGGACTCTGCCATGGACATTCCTCCACCATCACCCATCCCCATTTTACAACCCCCCTTCATTTTTTGAGCACTTAAATAAACACCCTTGAAACACAAAAAAATCTGGAGTCAGTCTATGATTTGGAACTTTGTATTATCAATTACAGTGTCATAATGGGTTACCCATTGTAAGGCTAACATACCTATGTCACACATCACAAGCCCTTCAAGGATGCAAGCAGTTGACACGTAGGTTACCACACTTGTGAAACTGAAATGGAAGGGTACAACTCAATTAACAAATATAGGTACAGGATAGAGGTAGACGTGTGAAAGTTAATGTAATGTTAAACCAGAAAATGTTCTCACCTGTGTGTCACTGGAAATATTGCTGTATGACTGACTCCCTGTTGTCGTTTTCTTCTTCCTCAGCTTCATCCTCATCACTGTCCACAGGCTCCACAGGCTCCACAGCTGCCACAACACCGTCATCTGGATCATCCTCCTGCAGAAAAGGCACCTGGCGTCGCAATGCCAAATTATGGAGCATGGAGCAGGCGACGATGATGTCGCACACCTTCTTCGGTGAGTAGAATAGGGATCCACCTGTCATATGGAGGCACCTGAACCTGGCCTTAAGAAGGCCGAAGGTGCGTTCGATTACCCTCCTAGTCCACCCATGGGCATCATTGTACCGTTCCTCTGCCCTGGTCCTGGGATTCCTCACTGGGGTCAATAGCCAGGAAAGGTTGGGGTAACCAGAGTCCCCCAATAGCCATACATGGTGCCTCTGGAGTTGAGCCATCATATCAGGGATGCTGCTATTCCGCAGGATGTAGGCGTCATGCACAGAGCCAGGGAACATTGCATTTACCTGCGAGATGTACTGGTCTGCCAAACAGACCATCTGGACATTCATGGAATGATAACTCTTCCTGTTCCTGTACACCTGTTCACTCCTGTGGGGGGGGGGACCAGAGCGACATGGGTCCCATCAAAGGCACTTATGATGTTGGGGATATGTCCAAGGGCATAGAAGTCACCTTTCACTGTAGGCAAATCCTCCACCTGAGGGAATATGATGTATCTCCTTACGTGTTTCAGCAGGGCAGACAACACTCTGGACAAGACGTTGGAAAACATAGGCTGGGACATCCCTGATGCCATGGCCACAGTTGTCTGAAAAGACCCACTTGCAAGGAAATGGAGCACTGACAGCACTTGCAAGTCAGGGGGGATTCCAGTCGGATGGCGGATTGGTGACATCAGGTCTGGCTCCAACTGGGTACATAGTTCCTGGATTGTGGCACGGTCAAACCTGTAGATCACGATGACATGTCTTTCATCCATTGTCAACAGGTCCACCAGCGGTCAATACACCGGAGGATTCCGCCATTTTCTCATATGTCCCAGCTGATGGTGCCTAAGAAGGACAACAGCGAAGAACCAGTCACTATTCCTCCAGGTGTGTACCCACAGTTACACACAAGACTACACCAGACAATAAACCATTCCTGTATGTGTGTTGAGTATAGGCCTAGCTATGTGTGACGCAGTAGTAACTGAAGCCATGTGGGCCCCTGAAATGGCGGCTGCCTGACCTCTAAACTGGGACAATGGGATTGTGGGGTAACTGCGCTGGCGTTGCACACCGTCGTGGTAGGCGGTCGTACACCGCGGCGCACTGCTGCATTGGTTAACATTGGACCCTATGGGTCCCAGGAGCCAATGAACAGGTGCGCCGGCGGTGATGATGCGCCCCGCCGCGGATGTCACCGCCGCGGACGTCAATGCCATTTTCTATCTGTTCAAACACTAGATACCTGACCTTCGACAGGAGAGGACCTACACTGCTAGTGCTGCTGTGACCTTGGTCTGGAAGCGACAATGGCTGCTGCGTCTGGGGAAAGGGCCCCTGCCTTCACTGCACAGGAGTTGGAGAAACTTGTGGACGGGGTCCTTCCCCAGTACACGCTACTCTACGGTCCTCCAGACCAACAGATTAGTACAAAGGGAGCACGTTGTATGGGCTAGGCCTGGGTGGAGAGCACTGGGTGGAAGAGGGAAGGGGCCAGAGTTCATAGTACATTAATGCATGGGAATGAATGGGCCACATGGTCAGAGTAGGGAGGGGGCCACTCACAACGACGGTGCAGTTGGTAATGACTGTTCCTCTTCCCTTGTGCATGTCATGTAGGTCAGCGCCCACCAGAAGAGGGACATTTGGCATGCCATCGCCAAGGAGGTCCGGACCCTGGGGGCCCACCAGAGACAGGGCACCCACTGCCGGAAGAGATGGGAGGACATTCGCCGCTGCAGCAAGAAGACGGCGGAGGCTCAGCTGGGGATGGCCTCCCAACGTGGAAGGGGTGCCCATCGCACCATGACCCCCCTGATGTTCCGGATCCTGGCGGTGGCCAACCCGGAGTTGGATGGGCGCTTGAGGACATCACAGCAGACACAAGGGGGTGAGTACAACCTCATTTTGCGGACTTTGCGTTCAGTGGAGGGGTCTGGGTGGGGGAGGTGGGCTGTGGGTGTCCCTAGGCCAGGGCGAGTTAGGTAGGCAAGGCCCCTCCGTTATGTAGGCCATGTGGCACTCTACCCCACCTCAGCAGAATGCCAAGTTGAGGTATAGTTGCCCCTGTGGCATCCATGTGCGCAGATTTCCACCATTGCCATGTAGGCCATATCCCAGAAATTGCATGTGCAGAGGTCAGGGGCACGGCGTAATGCATGGTGCTGCTGCGTCTGTCTTGTCCGCCAACGGTAGCGGTATGCCATGCACTAAAACTCTCTTTGTTCTGTCTCCCCCCCTTTTCCTGCTCTCCCTGTCCTTTTGTACATCAGCATCATCAGGCGGAGGTACAGTGGCACCTGAGCACGAGGGAGCTGCATCCCACATGGCCATGGAGGGCCACACCACAGACTCTGAATGCACCAGTGGGACGGAGGGCGAGGGGAGCTTCACGTCGGCCACCGGATCACCAACCAGCAACACGGACTCGTCCGCCGATGGGAGCTCCCCTGTGGTGGGAGCACCATCTGTTTGCCCCACTTCTACAGGTACAGCCGCCACCCCCCCTACCAGCACCGCCCTCCCAACAGCCCGTCAGCGTTCGCCCCGTGCCCGCTCACCCAGGAGGGTGGGCATCACCTTCGCCCCAAGCACCTCAGGCCCTGTCCCTGTCACCCCTGCTGCCCTCAGTGAGGAGGCCATTGACCTCCTCAGGTCACTCACTGTTGGGCAGTCTACCATTGTGAATGCCATCCAGGGTGTAGAACGAGAGTTGCAACACGGTAATGCATTCCTGGAGGGCATTCATTCTGGTCAGGCTGCCCTTCAGCGAACACTGCAATCTCTGGCCTCAGCACTGATGGCAGCCATTGTCCCTGTGTCCAGCCTCCCCCGTCCAACTTCCTCCACCCAGACCCAATCCCCTGTACCCCAGCCCATCCCAAGTACACCTACAGACCAGCATGCACACAAGTCAACACACACAAGTAGCTCAAGCAAACATAGGCACCACACACACCACAGGACTCACGCAAGCCTCACCCACATACAGACACAGCAACATCCACTGTCTCCACTGTGTCCTCCTCCTCCTCTTCTCCCTCCTCCCTCCCAGTCTCGTCTACACACGCACCTGCATGCACCACATCTACAGGCACTAGGACTTGCACCAGGATACCCAGCACCACCACCTCCACTGCCATTTACACGTCCCATGTGTCCTCTCCCAGTGTGTCTGTGACGCCCCCTCCCAAAGTACACAAACGCCGGCAATCACTCACCCAACATCCATCCACCTCACGACAGCCTACAGTACCTGCACCTGCACCCAAAACACCTAAAGTGACACCTCCTACAACCACCTCCTCTTCCTTCACTCCCAGACCCCCTCCAGCTACCCATCCCAGTGTCCGTCAGAAACTGTCCCTATATCAAATTGACCTTTTTGCCCCCTCCAATTCATCAGTCCCATCGTAGCGCCTCAGCCAAAAAGCCTCCAGTACCAGTGGTGCGTGTTCCAGGTTTTTTGAGTGCACCGTCCACCAGGGCAGGCAGTAGGACCCGGAGCCAAGGCACTGGCAGCCCACCCCCTGTAAAGGCTCTGAAATTGGAAAGTGGACGACGGGACCGTTTTAAGACTCCTGTTGGGACAACAAGTGACATGGGATCGAATGCGATTGGTGAGTCAGCTGTAACTCCAAAAAAGGTGGGAAAGGTCCAGAGGAAGTCTGCCCAGCCTGTTGTGAGTGTCACGGCGGAGAAGTGCGCCATCATTTCCGGCGGTCCAGACACAACCGCCAGCACCGTCGTCACTGGTCCAGAGACCACCGCCAGAGTCACAGCCCAGGAGGGCCCAAGTATCGTTACTGGTCCAGAGACCACCGCCGGAGTCACAGCCCAGGAGGGCACAAGTATTGTTACTGGTCCAGAAACCACCGCCGGAGTCACAGCCCAGGAGGGCAGAAGTATTGTCACTGGTCAGGAGACCACCGCCGGAGTCACAGCCCAGGAGGGCCCAAGTATCGTTACTGGTCCAGAAACCACCGCCGGAGTCACAGCCCAGGAGGGCACAAGTATCGTTACTGATCAGGAGACCACCGCCGGAGTCACAGCCCTGGAGGGCACAAGTATCGTTACTGGTCCAGAAACCACCCCCAGAGTCACAGCCCAGGAGGGCACAAGTATCGTCACTGGTCCAGAAACCACCGCCGAAGTCACAGCCCAGGAGGGCACAAGTATCGTCACTGGTCAGGAGACCACCGCTGGAGTCACAGGCCAGGAGGGCACAAGTATCGTCACTGGTCAGGAGACCACCGCCGGAGTCACAGCCCAGGAGGGCCCAAGTATCGTTACTGGTCCAGAGACCACCGCCGGAGTTACAGCCCAGGAGGGCACAAGTATCGTCACTGGTCCAGAAACCACCGCCGGAGTCACAGCCCAGGAGGGGCCAGGATGCCACAGCCCCGCTGGGCAATGATGGAACGTCATGCCACACACCAATGCCCATTGTAGGGATCGTCATGCCACACACCAATGCCCATTGTAGAGATCGTCATGCCCCACACCAATTTTATACAAGCAGGCCACAGCACACAGAATGTAAAGTTCAATAGTGATGCAGGGATAGGTAGCCCTGGTAGTGTGTTGTTGGAGTGAAATAGTTCAATGGAGTCCCGGGTCTGGTTTGCAGAAGATGACTTTATTTGTAGAAGCTAGAAATCAGAGTATCATCAATGAGATACAGCCAATGTCCAGTGTGGAGATCGTCATGCCACACACCAATGTCCAGTGTGGAGATCGTCGTGCCACACACCAATGTCCAGTGTGGAGATCGTCATGCCACACACCAATGTCCGTATCAGAACCGCCACGTCAAAATACCACTGAACAGGGCAAAGACCGCCATGGTAAAGCACCGCTGAACAGTCCTGAACCGCCATGTCAAAGCACCGCTGAACAGGGCAAAGACCGCCATGGCAAAGCACCGCTGAACAGTCCTGAACCGCCATGGTAAAGCACCGCTGAACAGGGCAAAGACCGCCATGTCAAAGCACCGCTGAACAGGGTAAAGACCGCCATGTCAAACCACCGCTGAACAGTCCAAAACCACCATATCAAAGCACCGCTGAACAGGGCAAAGACCGCCATGTCAAAGCACCACTGAACAGGGCAAAGACCGCCATGTCAAAGCACCGCTGAACAGTCCTGAACCGCCATGTCAAAGCACCGCTGAACAGGGCAAAGACCGCCATGGCAAAGCACCGCTGAACAGTCCTGAACCGCCATGGCAAAGCACCGCTGAACAGGGCAAAGACCACCATGTCAAAGCACCGCTGAACAGGGCAAAGACCGCCATGTCAAAGCACCGCTGAACAGTCCAGAACCGCCATGTCAAAGCACCGCTGAACAGGGCAAAGACCGCCATGTCAAAGCACCGCTGAACAGGGCAAAGACCGCCATGTCAAAGCACCACTGAACAGTCCAGAACCGCCATGTCAAAGCACGGCTGAACAGGGCAAAGACCGCCATGTCAAAGCACCGCTGAACAGGGCAAAGACCGCCATGGCAAAGCACCGCTGAACAGGGCAAAGACCGCCATGGTGAAGACCGCTGAACAGGGCAAGCACCTTGTTGGAATGAATAGGCCACCACATCAGGCATCCTTATCCCATGTGCAGCTGGGACAGTGACAGGACAGGAACTTTCACGGGGAGACTCATCCAGTCTGGGCACCAGTCCCACCCAGTACCAGTAGAGAACTGCATCTACTTGAGAGACTTTGGCTTTGCACTCCCCAGGATGGCACAGTGGGCAACCCACCCACTGTAGAGACTTGAGAGACTGGCTTTGCTCTCCCCAGGATGGCACAGTGGGCATGGAGCCCCGTCGTGGATCTGGCTTCGCATTCATGTGGCTGAGGTGCCCTCCCTTCCCCCTGAGGTGCCTGTAGTGTTTCAATCTGATGCCCCGGCAGTGTTCTCTCCAATTTTGGTCAGGTATCTATTGTGGGCCTCACCCATGCATTTTTGGATTGTTGGTGCACGGACATTGTTGTGTACATATCTGCACTACTTCTCGGATTGTATGTGTAAATAAGAGTGATTTTGAGATATATATCTGTATATTTTTGTATGACATGTATATTGGCACATTACAATGTTTGCCCGAAATTCGCATTGTCTTTGCATTCTTCCGGGGGGATTGTGGGTTGTTAATGTGATTTTTGTGACTGCATTGGTGTGTATGTTGTATAATGCGAGGGTGGGGGTGTTTGGTGGGTGTCCCCCTGACTTTTGCCTCCCCCCTCCCCGTGTCATAGATGCAGTAGTCACCGGTATCTTCTGCGCCTACGTAGCTGTTGGTCATAAAGGAGCAGAAAGACAAGGGCAGGGAATATTTGTAATTCCGGCTCTATGGTGTCCTCGTTCCTCGTGGGATGTGTTCAGGTGAGCGTTTTCCCATTGCAGAAACTGTTTCCGCCGTGTTTTTATCCACGGTGAATCCGCCCCGGAAAAGGTGGCGGATTGGCGGGTTGTAATAGTGTGGGCGGTACATTGTCTTCCGCCACGCTGCTTGTCTGTACCGCTGTGGCGGGCGGTGTGTTAAAGGGGCTGTCTTTGTTGGCGGTTTCCGCCAGGGTCATAATTCAATTTTTTTGTCCGCCGGCCTGTTTGCGGTATTACCGCACCTTTAACACCGTCCGCCAGGGTTGTAATGACCACCATAATCTGTTTTTTAATTGGCTAGAGATAATGGGGTGCAACCCCTTAGCCAATTAGATTTTAGGGGAATGTACAATGAAAAAGGGATAAAAACCCATGACTCGGGGAGCCTTAGAGAAGTGTTAGGTAATGCTATTGATTTTATCCAGAAACTCTGTCACTCTGTTTGGCGACTTATATGGTTTTAATTAAACCATCCTTTCTTAGATTGCCCATTTACACTTTGCCTCCTTATGAGGGAAGTGGCCCTTTTGCCCCAGAGCTGAGTTTTCACTGGTGGCGAATCAACTGATGTCCTGAAGACGAAGACTGAACCTGAGTGCTGACCCAAACCTTGGACGGTAACTATGACAATGAAATTGTGATTTGCCTGTTTGCTTTTCCTTTCTAGGTACCAACTGCTTACTTTTGACAGAGACCATAGCTAGATGTTTTCCAAATTGGTGTTCTAAAATGTTTTGCATGAAGCCCCACATGCCAATGCTAATCAGTGGTTAGGACAGGGGTTCACTAAACTGACGCAAATAGACAAACGACTGCATTCATGCTTTGTTGAACTGATGCGTTAATGATACTCTACCAAAGTTGATCTATGTTTACGCTGTGTTATGTTTTGATGTTTGTGATTCTTGCCTTAATGAAATCTTATCAGAGTTGCCATATTGTAACTATGCTATTTTGTTTCTTGGTTTTGAGATTAACACACTTAGGGGGTGATTCTGAGCTTGGCGGGCGGCGGGAGCCGCCCGCCAAGCGGGAACCGGCAGAAGACCGTACCGCGGTCAAAAGACCGTGGCGGTCATTCTGGGTTTCCCACTGGGCTGGCGGGCGACCGCCAAAAGGCCGCCCGCCAGCCCAGCGGGAAACACCCTTCCACGAGGAAGCCGGCTCCGAATGGAGCCGGCGGAGTGGAAGGGGTGCGACAGGTGCAGTAGCACCCGTCGCGAATTTCAGTGTCTGCTAAGCAGACACTGAAATTCTAAGTGGGGCCCTCTTACGGGGGCCCCGGCAGGGCCCATGCCATTGGCATGGGCACTGCAGGGGCCCCCAGGGGCCCCATGACACCCCATACCGCCATCCTGTTCCTGGCGGCCGGAACCGCCAGGAACAGGATGGCGGTATGGGGGTCGGAATCCCCATGGCGGCGACCGCCGACTTTCCGTTTCTGGCCGCGGCTGTACCGCCACGGTCAGAATGCCCAAAGGAGCACTGCCAGCCTGTTGGGGGTGCTCCCGCGGACCACGGCCCTGGCGGTATTTACCGCCAGGGTCAGAATGACCGCCTTACTCTTAGAATTGTAATGAATAGGGAATAAAACTCATAACATTCTACCAAACTGGTGTGGTTATTCATGATTGCCAGGTCATGGTGGTGTCTTGAATTGATTGATGTCTTTGACTAAAGTGAAATGCATTGTTGTAATAAATATTGATGACATTATTGACGTATTGATTGACATATTGATTAGCTATCTCGTCCTAAGGTGTCTCTCAACTGGGTCAAAAAATGTATTGGCCTAAATCGAGTCCTGATGTGTAATAAATTATCATAAAGGGACGCGTTAACAGGCCCTACATCTTTGTTTTTTTCTCCATTTTGATTACGTTACTAAGTTCCATCCAGTCACATTCCATGTGCCGCTTTTCTCCTGTTTTGTGTACATTAGTGGTCTGCTGTCTGTTGGCGCTAGAGAATACTCTACTTCCTCCTGGCGGTCTGGGTCAGTGATTTCTGGTCTTCTCCTCCTCTGTTCCTCAGGGCTACTTCTGGGAGGAAGCTAGTAGGGCCATACTGATGCTTTCCAATTATATAAACGTACTTCTTTAGGGATACATAGTTTAACAACAGTCCTTCCTGAAGTAGTGAGCTATGTTTGTACAGATATGTTCTCCTTAATATTGATGTCTTCAGATAGAAAACCCACAGTCCTGTGTTCTGTTTACTTTTCTTTCCTTTTTTCTGAGGCCTGCTACAAGCCCCCGTACTTTCTGTTCCCTTTAAAGGAGGATTGAGGTGAGCATTTATTTTTTGTTCATATTATTCATGAAATTCTGACACGAATAGGTGGCTAAGGCTTACAACTCCAAGCAAACAATCATTCAGTCACAGTCCTCCTCATACGTTATAATGGGCTTCATTGATTGGATGAAAAATACTGAACAAGTTTCACCTTGTTGAGAAGATATCATTAAACAAACCTTGTGAAAATGATTGTGTAGTGTCTGTTTCAAAAGGAACAATACAAGGAGTTCCAGAATGTGAAATCTCTTTATTTTCTATATAAAATGCTAGCGCCACAACATTACTGCAATAATCCCATAGCCATCTTTTAATGCCTAAACTATTGGTTTACTCCGCATTGAGCAGGCATATTCTATGTAAAAGTACATTTATAATAAAAGATAAATGTTAAAAGTAGTAAATTAACCTTTTGGGCATGGTCACCAAAGATTTTTCACCTTTTCTCCTTTTCCTAGACACTATTTTTGCTGGTTGTTAGCTCTCTGTACTTTACCCCTGCTAAACAGAAGTAGAGTGCCTGTGCTTCCCCCTTCAACATTAAATTGGCTCATCCTGATTGAAATATTTAACTTGCCTATATGTCCCTAGCCATGACATTAAATGCCATCTTTCGACTGCAGCACCACAGTGCCATCCGCAAGGTTAGCCTGTGAAAAATGACTTTAGGCCTACCATGTGTAGCTTGTCTACTGCAGCCTAAAAACGTACTGTCAAACCTCTCGAAAAAATCCTTTTGACAGGTGAAAATCTCTGCTTTTAAATATTCTTGTCATCCCTAAGTATTCTTTGTCACCGTCAAGGTAGGGTGTCTGATTCTTAAAAGCAGAATATGAGCACAATTAGTGTTGGCATGTTCCTTCAGTGGCTAGTCACCAAAACCTATTTTCACTGGCAGGGTAGTAGCTGGATCCCGGAAAATGTCAAAGTACAGAATATAAAATGTAATCTGTGAAATTTAGGATTGAACAGCTAAAATATGAATTTAAAGACTATTATCTTTGTTTATTAAAAGTCACTTCATTTGATGGGATGGAGTGGGTGTTGGGTATATGATCTCTATCATCTCTCTATAATATCTCAAATCACCTCGGGAAAGACAGTTGAGGTGGATCCTGCAACTTCATTAACTTGGAAGAAACAGAGGTGAGGACTTGTCAGGCTTACACATTCATATTTTACTGTAAGACTTGACCTGAAGAAGGGAAAGCCCTAGTCCCCAAGGCCCACACTGGCCAGGCTGGCTCTGAACCCAGTAGAAGGCACACTATTCCAGGACTTGTTTGAAGTGAGAACAGGACAAAGCCTTGCTCATTTCCCTGCCAACCTCTCTAGGTGGACACAAGAATTCTGCACAATGAAAGAATGGTTCCCCTAGCTTGGATATTAGGAGTGTGGGTCATTGTGGGATTCTCTACTGAAGGACAAACAGGATCTGTTGAAAAGTTGGGTCGAGTAGTTCCTGGGAACTTTTACCCTATTAGTTAAGGAGGTTTCTGGTGTCATCCACATCCTCCAGCTAGTACCAATCATTACTGCGGTGTCTCAAGACATTCTCATCAAAATATTTTGAGGACCTACAGAAGATTAGAAGAGGACTGGCCCTGCTCTCTGTGACCTGAGAGGAGCCCTGAAGGACATGACCGGCCCTCTGTTGTACCCAGGACAAAAAAGTGTAATACAAGGGTGAGTTGGTTGCCCTATGTTGCGATAGTTGCACAATAAGGTACCAGATGACTTTTTCCTGAAGAGACCAGTCGATCAGTATCAACTGGATCTGGACTGGACTTTGCTAGTGGCCTAAGCTCAAGTGGGTCCTGGCCCCTGAGTGCTGTCCCTGAGGTCCTGGGAGCATTGGCAGTGTACCTGAGGAGCCTATCCAGAAAACCTGAAAAGTGGGGACTTATGTTTGGACTTGCGATACCTGCGGAGCCATCAAGGAGACTTCATGACAAAGGTATCCAATATCAATATACCTTCCTTTGAAACCGCTTCAGACTTGCCCCAGTGGGGGACTTTGTGTTCCATAAAATGAAGGTAACATTTTGACCAGGATAAACTAGCTTATGTTGAACATACTTCTCTGGACTGCATTCACTCCGATGGAACATGTTTAGAGTCTGTTAAAGAAGTATTAATTATCACTGATGCTTTCTTTAAAAAAGCAAGAATACCAAAAAAGTGAAAAGAATCTTTAAACAAGTTTTACATTACTGCGAAAGTAGATTTGTTATGTGCAATGTACCCAATTTTTTGAGTCAGAAAAGCCTTTCTGATGCGCAAAATGGGTTTTGTGGTCCCTCGAGAATCACAATTAGGTGGGGGCATGAAAGTAACATCCACTCCTAATTGTGAGTTGCAAGATATGTATCAGTTGCAAACCATTGACCAAGTACCAACACCTTAAAGGCAGTTGTAAAAAATTTTTAGGGGGCTGTCACCTTGGCACCCCTTTTCCGGTGTGAAACATGTTGAGCGTCCATGGGGGGAATAGGCAATGGACTAGGGAACCACTATATGCTTCCCCTGATGTATTTCCAAATGGGAAACCTTTTTCCAAAGAAGCTCTAGTTCCTTTAAGGAACACCAGCTGCTTTAAAGCAAAAGGTTTTAGACCTCTCTGCCTTAAGGTGGTCTTACCCCAACCTTTTCATATTATTCTGAGTGTTCAAGGAGCCATCAAGGAGACTTCATGACAAAGGTATCCAATTTCAATACACCTTCCTTTGAAACCGCTTCAGACTTGCCCCAGTGGGGGACTTTGTGTTCCATAAAATGAAGGTAACATTTTGACCAGGATAAACTAGCTTATGCTGAACATACTTCTCTGGACTGCATTCACTCCGATGGAACATGTTTAGAGTCTGTTAAAGAAGTATTAATTATCACTGATGCTTTCTTTAAAAAAGCAAGAATACCCCAAAAGTGAAAAGAATCTTTAAACAAGTTTTACATTACTGCGAAAGTAGATTTGTTATGTGCAATGTACCCAATTTTTTGAGCCAGAAAAGCCTTTCTGACGCGCAAAATGGGTTTTGTGGTCCCTCGAGAATCACAATTAGGTAGGGGCATGAAAGTAACATCCACTCCTAATTGTGAGTTGCAAGATATGTATCAGTTGCAAACCATTGACCAAGTACCAACACCTTAAAGGCAGTTGTAAATAATTTTTAGGGGGGTGTCACCTTGGCACCCCTTTTCCGGTGTGAAACATGTTGAGCGTCCATGGGGGGAATAGGCAATGGACTAGGGAACCACTATATGCTTCCCCTGATGTATTTCCAAATGGGAAACCTTTTTCCAAAGAAGCTCTAGTTCCTTTAAGGAACACCAGCTGCTTTAAAGCAAAAGGTTTTAAACCTCTCTGCCTTAAGGTGGTCTTACCCCAACCTTTTCATATTATTCTGAGTGTTGTGATGTCACGTTATGCATTGGAATGTTGGGGGGTCACTTGTCTGGTTAACAGCAGTTGAGATTTCACGTTATGCAATGGAATGTTAGGGGCCACTTAGTTGATTAACAGCAGTTCATGGTAAGCTGTTTCCAGGACAAGATGCTACACCATTGCGGTCTCTAAATTATCAAAGAAATTCACCTATTTACTTAACACGGCTATGGTAATTACTACAAATGAATTGCCAACAAGTTACTGGTAGAGACCACAGAAACAAAAAGAACCCATGTTGGCAGCATGGGAAAATAATTGTTGGATCCAGTTTTCTCAACTGAGGGTCTACTAAAACGGAGCTCTTGGTTTCCACTTTACCAACCCCATTTGTGTCACTCAGTTGTGGTGGCAGCAGCAGTATCCTGTGGGCAAATAGGTGATGAAGTACAGTATAAGTGGTCGGTGTATATATGCTAGAGGCACAAAGTAAGTACTAGCGGTTAAGGGTCACTGCACATGTATTGCATTCATGTGGGAGCATAGTTAAAGCAGTTAAAGCAACAGCATCAAGTCATACATGTCAACGTACCACCATCATAGATTTATAATTTATTGTGTGCCACCATTTTGAAGTGTAAAAATCAAGCACAGCGGTACCGGTTTTATTCATGCAACTTACATTGTTTACACAGATGTGCCACCATCTTGCATGCATTCTGCAATCTGTCACATAGACGCAGTGGTGCATGCTATTTCATGGTGCAGAACAGTATCAGATCAAACATTCTATCAAGGTGAATCTGAGAGGAAACACATGGTGTATGTGTGCATCACGGTGATGTGCACACCTGACCTGCATCGAATATATGGTAATATTTAAGTCTGTCTATAGTTGGCTTTTATTATTTTACCTCTAGCGCATTGTGGTGATGGGCACACCTTGTTACAAATACTAATATAATTGTTAACAGAATGGTTATTGTCATGGACGTTGTAGGAAAGTACCATCATCCTTGGCATGTTACCCCCATTTTTACCTGTATGTCAGTATGTTTCTGTTGGTCTCACTGGGATCCTGCTGGTCAGGACCCCAGTGCTCATAGTTTATGGCCTAATGTGTCTGTCTGTATAGTGCTTGACTGTTTCACTGAGGCTTTGCTTATCAGAACCTCAGTGCTTGTGCTCTCGCTGCTTTTACATTTGTCACTGTAGGCTAGTGACTTAATTTACCAATTTCAATTGGCAAACTGGAGCCCCCTTATAAGTCCCTAGTATATGGTACCTAGGTACCCAGGGCATTGGGGTTCCAAAAGATCCTTAAGGGAGGCAGCATTTCTTTTGCCACCCATAAGGAGCTCAGACAAAACAGCCACTGCAGCGGGGGGTGAAATAATGCACACGTTATTTCACAGCCATTTTCATTGCACTTAAGAAACTTATAAGTCACCTATATGTCTAACCTTCACTTGCTGAAGGTTAGGTGCAAAGTTACTAAGTGTGAGGGCACCCTTGCACTAGCAAATATGTCCCCACATAGTTCAGGGTCATTTCCTGGGACTTTGTGGGTGCGGGGACGCCATTACATGCATACACTACATATGGGTCAATACCTATTTGTAGCTTCACAATCCCAACTCTGAATATGGCCATGTAAGGTGTCTAAGATCATGGAATTGTCCCCCATTCCAAATCTGGTATTGGGGAGCCAAGTCCATGCATCCTGGGGGCTCCACTATGGACCCCTAGTACTGCCAAACTAGCTCTCTGAGGCTTGCACTGCAGCTACAGCTGCTGCCACCTCTAAGACAAGGTTCTGCCCTCCTGGGGTATGAGAAGCTCAGTCCCAGGAAGGCAGAACAAAGCATTTCCTCTAAGAGCAGGGTGTCACAGCCTCTCCCTTTGGAAATAGGTGTTACAGGCTGGGGAGTGGTAGCCTCCCCCAGCCTCTGGAAATGCTTTGAAGGGCACAGATGGTGCCCTCCTTGCACAAGTCAGTCTACACCAGTCCAGGGACCCTTTGTCCCCTGCTCTGGCACGAAACTGGACAAAGGAAAGGGGAGTGACCACTCCCCTGTCCATCAAGACCCTAGACGTGGTGTCCAGAGCTCCTCCATTGTGTCCCAGATTTCAGCCATCTTGCTTTGCAAGGTGTGGGTGCACTCTGGAGGGCTCTGAGGGGTCAGTGCCAGCAGGTGACGTCAGAAATCCCTCCTGATAGGTCCTTACCTGATAAGGTAGCCAATACCCCTCTCAGGGCTATTTAGGGTCTCTCCTGTGGGTTCTCTTCTGATTTTAACTGCAAGTTTCCAGCAGGAATCCTCTGCAACTACTACTTCCTCCTCTGATCTCAGATCAACCGCAGCCAGCCTGCTCCAGGAACTGCTGTAACAGCAACAAAGTATCCACAAGGGATACATTTTGTCTGCAACTTCAGCTCCAGCCAGCAACTGTAACAGTTTCCACAGTGTGCACGCTCTGAGGACTCCCTGTCTTCATACTGCACCAGAAGGACTGAAGAAATCTCCCGTGGGGTGATGGAGTCACTCCCCTGCTCATGCAGGCACCTTACCTGTCGATGACCCGTACACCTGGACTCCTCTCACAGCAACAAGCATGCTCCTAGAAACACAGAGGGTGGACCCCATCGATACAGACTGTCCTGAGGTCCTGCTGACGCAATTTGGAGGAGGTAAGACCTTGCCTTCCCTGAGAGTGACAGTACCTCTGTGAACCACGTCTTCTTCACCTCCTTAGGCATCTGTGCTTTATTTGCAAAATTCCTTCATGTACAGCCTGGCCCAGGTTCCCAGCACACTATCCTGATATGCTCAACTCGCTGAGTTGACCTCCGGCAGCGTGGGAACCTTCTTTGTAGTGCTGCACCAACCACATTTTGCACCTCCTTTGTCCCTGTGTCCTAGGACTCCTGTGGGTGCATCCTGGCATCCTGAGGGCCCTCTAAAGTGCTGAGAGCCGCCTCTTCCTCCTCACACAGAGTTGAGGCCTCCAGGTCCCTTCTGGGTCCAGCCAGTGCCATTTAGATGCAAAACGCAACTTTGTCGTAACCAAAGCATTTTGGCGACTTGCAACACAAAATCACATCTGCATCCATCTTCACGTCATGGGACATCCTTTGCATCATGCAGGAACCCACTGGCATCTTCCAAGGGTGCATTCCTCCAGTCTTCGTCCAACCGGGGACTCCTCTTTTGCACCCTCTTCTTGGTTGGCAGGGGCTGCTGTCCTTCCTGGAACTTCTTTCGACTTCTGGATTTGGTCCCCTTCTTTTGCAGATCTTCAGGGCCAGGAATCTACCAGTTGTTGTTTGCAAACTTGATTGGTTACTGCAATAATCCATATCACGAAGTGTAGTGTGTCCTAATGAAACTTGCAGTACTTTACTCCAGCTTTTCTAGGCTCTGGGGAGGGGTAATTTACGTAACTTTACTGTATTCTTACTCTCCAGCGATTCTGCACACACTACAAGTGTTTAGGGGGGAATTGGTGATTTGCATTCCACTTTCTTAGTATATGGTTTGTGTTGCCCCTAGACCTATTTTCTCCCATTGCATTCTATAGCATTTCTTGTTGCTTGTACTATCCTATGTCTAATTACTTACCTTATTTTGGTGTCTATTGTACATATTGTGCATGATACTTACCTCCAGAAGAAGTATTTTGTCTAAGATATTTTTGGCCTTGTGTCACCCAGATAAATACCTTTATTTTTGGTAACACTGAGTATTGTCTTTACTTGTGAACTGTGTAACTATAAGCGGTATTTCATGAGCTTTGCATGTCTCCTAGTTCAGCCTAACCTGCTCTGCTATAGCTACCTCTATCAACCTAAGGTGCTAGAACACCACTACATTTCACTAATACAGGATAACTGGACCTGGTATAAGGTGTAAGTACCCAAGGTACCCACTACAAACCAGGCCAGCCTCCTACATTGGTGGTGCAGTGGTGGGATAAGTACTTGCAATTGCTTTACTGCTTTGTTACTGGTGCTTTTCACAAGAAAATCTTGTTCCAATACATAGAGCATACATAATGTATACCTAGAAGTAATTTTCTAATGTTCTAAAAGTTATTTTAAACTTTGCAAAAGTTTTTACAAAGTTCTGAAAAGTTTTCTCCTTTTCTCTAAAATGTTAGTTCTGTTATTCTACTAACTTTTTACGCACTTAATTATTATTTTTTTCTCTTTCAATATGTCTTCTGTAGAAGCTACGCCTAGAGTTGTGAAAACAACATATGAAAATCTTAACTTTGAGAGTTTGAGGGGTCGCTGTATTGAAGGAAGTTTGGGGATTGGGAAGAACCCCAATAAGGAGTTTATCTTAAATCTTCTCCAAGATGACCAGGGACTCAGCACTGGTCCAGATCAGACAGAGATAGAGGATGATTCCAACCACGAAGGCTCAGAGGAGCAAACTGACAATCCTAGGGAGGGTACTTCCAGGGATCCATCTGTCAATAAGCCACTTAGTACAACTGGTAGTGGGAAGGGTTTACACACCAGTAGAGCTCCCTTCACCCCTAGCGGCCAGGTCACTAGAGTGGCCCCTGTTAGAGATAGATCTACCTCTGCACATTCCCATGTTACCACTGTTTCAGAGGCATCCCACACATCTAACCATGAGGACCAGTCCCTAGATAGGGAACTCAGAAAGCTGAGGTTAGAGGAAGCCAGACTGAGGCTAATGCAGCAATAGTTGGCCTTAGACAGGGAATCCCTGGATGTGGTGTTGAAAAGGAAATGCAGGGTTTGGAGTTAGTTCCCCATGGTGGCAGCAGCAGTTTTAGTAATTCAAATGTTAGGGAACCTTCATTTGACTCTAGAAATCTGCACAAAGTTGTGCCTCCTTACAAGCATGGTGATGACATTTACAAGTGGTTTGCTGCACTTGAGAGGGCCTGTAAAGTTCAGATGGTCCCTCATGTACAGTAGGCTACTATCCTTTGGTTATCCTTCTCTGGTAAAAGGAGAGACAGACTCATTATTGTCAGAGAGGATGATGCAGGCAAATATCATATTCTGAAAAATGCACTCTTGGATGGTCTGGGCTTAACCACTGAACAGTGCAGACTTAAGTTCAGAGAGACCAGAAAGGAGTCATCAAAGACTGGACAGACTTTGTAGACTGTTCTGTGAAGGCCCTAGAATGTTGATTAAATGGCAGTAAGGTGACTGACTATGAAAGCCTATATAACTTGATTCTGAAAGAGCATATTTTGACTAATTGTGGGTCTGACCTGTTACATCAGTATCTTGTGGACTCAGATCTGATCTTTTCCCAAGAATTGAGAAAGAAGGCAGACAAATGGGTCAGAACAAGGGTGGACAGAAAGGTTCATACAGGGGGTGACAAGGATGGCAAGAAGGATGGTAAGTCACATAACAAGGATGGGAACAAAGATAAAAAATCATCAGAGTCTTCATCAGGCCCACAAAAATCCTCTGGGGGTGGTGGGTCCAAATCCTCTTCTCACAAAGATAAGAAACATTGGTGTTATTTATGTAGAGCCAAATGCCATTTGGCAACTGACAGTCATTGTGCAAAAAGAAACACCAAACCTCCCACAACCACAACTACAACCACTAGTGCCCCTAGTAATAGCAGTGGTGATGGGAAAAGCACTACTAATAGCCAATCAAAGGGTGTAGCTGGGCTCACCATTGGTAATGTAGTTGGGGTTGGTCTTGTTAAGGAGATCACTGAGGCTGTATTAGTTTCTGATGGTGGCATTGACCTAGCAACTTTAGTTGGTTGTACCCTTAATATGGATAAGTACAAGCAGCAAACCCAATTAATAGTGTTCAGGTTGAGGCCTACAGGGTCACAGGTGCCAGTGTCACAATGGTGATAGACAAACTGGTTGCCCCTGGGCAGCACCTACTTGGTCACCAGTACCAAGTCACAGATGCCCATAGCAACACTGTAAGCCACCCCATGGCTGTTGTGAATCTCAACTGAGGGGGGTTACTGGTCCAAAGAAAGTTGTGGTAGCCACTGATTTACCTGTAGAATATCTGCCAGACAATGTTTTGGAGACTTCAGCTTGGGCTGAAGTTGAGTTGGAGGCCCATGCAGCAATGCTGGGCATTCCTTGGCATATCTTTGCTCTTACCAGGGCTCAGGCCAAGAAGCAAAGAGGACAGGGAAACTTGGATCCTGGAATAATGAACCAAGCGCTCCCAAAAACTAGGGCAAACCCTTGTCCACTATCCCTCCCTCCACAGATGATTCCCCTTTTGAGGAAGAGGAATTCTCTCCCTGTGCAGAACCTACACCAGAGGAGCTGGAAGCTGATACAGCTGAGCTTTTGGGTGCAGGGGGACCAGCCAGGGAAGAGCTGAGTGTGGCACAGCAAACCTGCCCAAAATGGAGGGTCTCAGACAGCAAGCTGTCAAGCAGCAAAATGTTGATGTCACTGACACTCCCAGAGTTTATGGGAGAATAATCTCCTTTATACTGAGGCAAGGGACCCTAAACCTGGTCCCACCAGTAGATTGGTCATCCCCCTTTAGTACAGGGAATTCCTCCTAACTCTGGCTCATGACATCCCTTTAGCTGGGCATTTAGGCCAGAGTAAAACATGGGACAGATTTGTTCCACATTTTCACTGGCCCCATA
This sequence comes from Pleurodeles waltl, assembly GCF_031143425.1. Lineage (NCBI taxonomy): Eukaryota > Metazoa > Chordata > Amphibia > Caudata > Salamandridae > Pleurodeles > Pleurodeles waltl. The sequence continues at coordinate 1,120,537 of NW_027150406.1, read as the reverse complement.
TGTCAGAAGACACAAAGGAGTTTTGTCACTCCTATGTCACCTGCCAAGCCAGTGGCAAGACTGGTGGCACCCCAAAGGCCCCCTGGATCCCACTGCCATTGGCTGGGGTGCCCTTTGAAAGGGTAGGGGTTCATATTGTTGGCCCCATTGACCCTCCAACAGCTTCTGACAATAGATTCATCCTTATGGACCATGCCACAAGGTATCCAGAAGCTACCCCCTTAAGGACCACTACAGCTCCTGCAGCGGCAAAGGCCATCCTGGGAATCTTTTCCAGGGTGGGTTTCCCTAAGGAAGTGGTGTCAGACAGAGGTAGTAACTTCATGTCTGCATGAGCAAGTGCCCTCGCTGGATTGACCTCTCCACCCCTCCATTATGACGCTTGCAGAGGGAATCCTGAGGACCACCCTGACAGGGAAAGCTCCAGATGAAGATATCCAATACTTAAGGGCCCACTGAACCCGCAGCCCCCAGGCCTTGGAGAGACCGACCTCCGGTGCAGCAGCGTTCAGCAGACTGCCCTCCTCCCTTTCCAGCCTGTGTTTTGCCTGAGACGACCTACTGGACCTCGCCTGTAGCCTCTGAGTGACCACTGGGGTACCCTTATAGGGAATCACTGAAGACCCAACACCTTGTTTGCACCCTGCACCTGGCCACCCCAGCACCCTTAGGGGTGTATGTTTGGTGCCTACTTTCCATTTGGTGTACTACTCATCCAATACCAGATCACACAACTAAATTCCAAAATTGCCTGTAGAAAACTGATTTTTGAATGTGGCATATTTTTCAAAAAATTTAAAAGTCCTGCTGAGGCCATGGCCCTCTTTGCATCTCTTTTTTAGATTTAAAAATAATTCTTAAGTAGATAAATATTTTTTTCAGATTGTGTATATTTCTAATTATGTATAGTTTCTTTATAAAATATGTGTCGCTACTATGTTATAACAATAAAATACACACACACTCTTTAAACCTGTTTGACTAAGTATATTTTACCCATGGTTCTAATTATATATTGTATGTGCATATGTGTGTGTATTTATATATATATATATATATATATATATATATATATATATATATATATATATATGTGTGTATATGTTGTTTCTGTGCTTGGCATGTTCGTGGGTCATTGCATGGCTCCTGGGTGGGTTGTTATACTAGATATCTATGAATTCCTGCTCTCATCTTATCACACTTATCTACCCATCATCATATGTCATGTCTCTATCAAACTATCCTCCATTCTCACTCTGACTCATCCCAAATCCTTTCTACTACTTTCATCTCCTAAATAACTCTGCCTAAGCTCTTCCCTCAGCTTCCACATCTAACTCACCAAACCTCACTCTACTACTGTGACCTCCCACACAACCCTACTAAATTCTCCTGCATTTATCTCACCCTGCTACTATGCTCTCCCTAACCCTATCACATACTCTTCCCTCCTCCATCCCCCTTACTCATCCCAAGCCTTTGGGTTGAGTAAATTAAGGATATACTCCCAATTAACACTTCTGGATTTCTTTCCTCCTCCATCCCTCCATTACTCCAGTCAATCTAACTAACAAACTCTCATATCCGCGGCTCAAATTAAATCATAATAATACTAAAACTGTACTCATTATTTCCCGATACTAATTCATCACTAATTCTTGTTGGGTTCCAGAGTAGCGTGCTACTCACCGAAAAGCGCTCCGACGCCTCGTCAGGGTAGTAAGCGCTATATAAATACGATTACAATACAATACAATACAATACCTAAAAGCAATGTGGATGGAGTGTGGAGTTACCTACAAGTTCACCACCCCTTATCATCCACAAACTAACGGATTGATTGAGAGGTTTAATAAAACTCTCAAAGGCATGATTATGGGACTCTCTGAAAAACTCAGAAGGAGATGAGATGTCCTATTACCATGCCTCCTTTTCGCTAAAGGGAGGTGCCCCAAAAAGGAGTGGGCTACAACCCCTTTGAACTCCTATTTGGTCACCCTGTTAGGGGTACCCTTGCTCTTGTTAAGGAAGGTTGGGAACTGGGGTGTGGTCTGGCCATGGACGACGATGGCCACCTGAAAGAGGAGCTCCACAGGACGGTGGGACTGGAGCCAGGGGGGGCGTGGTGGAGATGCAGAGCCTCTCCATTGGAGCTCGGGAGGTGAGGAGAGAGTCCTGCTGCTGGGGGACTGGCCTTCAGGGCCGGTGCAGAACTGTGGCCCCTTGCCTACTGGCATTCCGGCGGCCTGGAGATGAGGCCTACATAGAGGGCCCAGACCGTGGCTTCCAGTGTTCCCGACCTCCGACGTGTGAGGGATTGGGGCGGAGTCAGTGTTGGCTTGGCAGTCTGCTAGGGACCTCCGATTCCTCCCTCCCCCCACCACCCACTTACTAATTGACCGGCGGAATGCTGGGAGCATCAGCGGAGCCCAGAGAGATGCCTTTCCGGACGGCCTGCCGCTTATCTGCTGGCAACACACCGGGGAGCTTGCAGAGGAGCCGATGCTGGGACCCACATCATTCTTGCGCTTGGCCGTGTGGAGAGACACGAGGTGACAAGAGGTGAGCTGAGCCTCCACCTGAGGCTACACCTTGACCTTCCTTTGTTCACCCTCCATTTCTTTTGCTCGTCGGGGGCCCCTCCCCCCCACACGGAGAACTTGAGGCCCAAAAACACCATCCTGGACTGCCTGGGGAAGGAGGGACTGGGGTCTGCTTGAGGGGACGAGCTGGTCCTCTTCTCCCCTCTATCCACACGAGGAGACCCACCCAACTAGGATCCGAGAGTCAGTAGGGGGCAGACCCCCCATTTCTTGGTCAAGTAATAGCCACCATGCCCAGGGGACCCAGAGAACATGATCCCCATCGTCACAGGGCACGACGCCGGGGGCTGAGGGGTAAGAGTTGCCCCCACGGGCAGAACGCTATCTTCATTGGCGGTGACCGATTTACTCAGTGTGGGGATGCTAACCTGCTGCCTCCTTGCCCATCCTCCTCTTGTGTACTAATTTTTAGGGGGCGCGCCGGCACTTTGGGGGGGCCTTCTGCTGCATCCTTGGACACTGCTCACGCTCCCCCTGCCTTTCACTTCTCCTTGAGCGCGGAGTAGGCTGCATCAGCTGTCGGGACCGGACTCACAGCAAACTGGGTGACAGATATCCTTGGGCACACGGGCGCCCACACCCTCTTGGATGCAGAGAGAGGGCTTCCTCCTGATGGTGTGACCCAGGTGTGGCCGCCGGCCATCCGTTCCTCATCGGTCCGAGGCTTCCTTTGTTCTCGAGGACATGTACTGCGCTGAAAGCTACGTTTGGAATTGTGCCAATTAGCGGAAGCCCAGTTGCGGTAGCGGAGCCCCCCACATCCCTTCTTCCTCTCATTCTGGAATGCAAGCTCTGATCAACCTTACCAGCCCAAGGCGACGGCCCGAGGCCCTAATCTCTTACAATACTGCATTTGGACTCATTGGTGGGACCAGAAATGCCAGGCGGTATGTCGTCGACCAAGAACTCAGGCAAACTGGCGAGGCAGCTGCTCTTTTCGGAAGCCTTACTTCTCTCAAAGGCGCCATCCTCTTCCCCGATGGCCCAGCCACCTGTGCAGCACCATAATACGTCAAACACGGCCCAGGAGTCCACCATGGACCGTATCCTCCAGGAGATATCAGCGGTGGGCCGGAGATTGGAGGTAATGGACAACGCAATGGCTTGATTAACAAATGAAACAAAATCCATCCGTTTGGATACTGCCGGCTTACAATCACATTTGCAGGGGCTGGAACGGTGGGTGTCACTAGTTGAGGCCCACACCGCCTCCTCCCAGGATCGGGACCAGGAGCTCCTATACCTCCGTAGCAAGGTGACAGATTTAGAGGACAGGAGTAGGAGAGACAATGTCCGATTCCTAGGATTCCCTGAAGCAATTGAGGGCGAAGATATGCACTTGTTCTTGAGAGAGACACGGCCCAGACTCATGGGCATAACCTTTGACCCACCCCTAGAGTTTCAAAGGGCACACAGGCTCGGTCCAAAGAGACCCGACGCATCCGCTCACCCCCAGGTGTTTATTGCCTGTTTCATCCGCCATACGCAGGTCCGACAGATTATACAAAGAGCACGTGCCCACGGATCCTGTCAGATGGATGGTCAGGAAATTCGGATATGGCGGACTTTTCCAAAGAAACTAGTGTGCGCAGGAGGGCATTCCTTGCCCTTCGCCCCAGATTAAGACAGATGGAGGTGAAAAATTGCCTGTTTGAACTGGTGAGAATGTGGGTTACAAAAAACTGAGTGTCCCAAGACTTCTACGATCCGATCTATGGACACTTCTGCCTCGCTCTCATGCCGAGACGCACCTATATCGGACCAGAATACTATGTCCCAGAGACCCGCACCATGAGGGTCGGGAACAGACCGTCATTCTACAGTTCCTAACCCCAGAGGTCGGGACCTGGAGCGCCTCGTGACTAGCCACGATGACAGAGGGCAGGTGCTGCACGCGACGGCACTACATACACAAGTGGCGGACAAGGACAAGTCTTGTTCCCCTCTGAAGCCCCCAACAGACATTTCTTGAACTTGCTGTCTCTTCTTGAGATGCACAACGCTACGGGGCTAGAGACCTCTGAAATCCTCACCATAGGAGTGTCTGCCCGTCTACCGCTCTAAAGAATGGATGAGTATTGATTCAAAATGCTATTTAATGTTGATTGTGTAGCAATTGTTAAGCCATGCTCTTCTGTGGGCCTCTGGGAGGTCTCAAAATGAGATAACTAAGTTTCTAAGGACGCCTTGTTCTTGTTGTGATAGTTTGTGCATTGGTCCTAAGTCCTTTCTGGCCCTAATGACCACCTGATTAGTTCATTTGTGAGCTACTATTATGTTGATAACTGGATTACTGTTTAATGTTTACTATTGTCAAATATCTACAGTGTTTAAGCGGTGTTCCTGTGATGGGAGCTTCTATGACATTGTTCCATTGATCAGGCTCCTCTCTGTCTCTTCTCTCTGCCCGTGCTCCGCTACGTTCTGCCCTCCCCCCTTCTTCCTCCCCTTCTCTCCACCTCCCTCCCCCCTCAGTGTACATGTGGTGTTACCGCCATAGTAGAGGCTCACGGCGTCTCCCCTTCCCTCCGCCACCCCCCTCCTCTTTTCTTACGGGGGAATTATTAAGCTGGCCATAGCACGCCATGATGTGCTGGTCCTCTCGTGGCACAACGTTGTGCCGCCCCCATTGGGGCACCATTGCATAGAAGGCTCCTGGTCCCTGGGTTACGGGACACTTGTGCACATAGGCAGATATGGGCCCCCGCTGAGCTTCCCCCCCCCCCCGGCTGGAGTCCCGCTAGCTGGGTATGGAGGTTCTTAGGGTTCATGCGTTTACCCGCAGACAACGGTTGAAGACTTTGGGTCTCTTTTTTAGCTCCACATCTCTTCCCCTTTCTCTTCTCTCCTCTTCTCTCCTCTACAGCTTTCCCTTCTCCTCTTTTGTTGGGACTGGCACTACCATCCTTGTTCCCCTAGTCTCACCTTCCTTGCCGCCCTCCCCCAATCTTCCACCCTATTGTGTTTCCCCTTTTGGTTCTTCCCTTAACTCCGCTCCTTCTTTCTTTCAGTCTTTGGCCCTCTCCTCCCTCCCCTGCTCACCTACCAGTCCTATCTTTTGCACTCTTCTACATGAACACCTACGCTCTCCCCCTCTCTTCTCGTCAGGTGGAACCCCTGGGATATTCCATTCCCCTCCTCTTTTCTACTGCCCCGTGTTCTCCCTCCCCCACACGCTCCCTTCCTTCGTATCGGACCTTCCATCCTACCCTTCTCCTTCTCCCTCTTCCGCATGTCCCTCTATTCTGGTCGTTCCTTTTAGTACTTTCTCATGGCGGAACACTCGTCCTCCTCCTTCACCCCATTGCAGGTCGTCTCCTGGAATGTTCATGGCCTCACTCAGTACATTAAAAGAAAGAAAATACTCTCATACCTCAATACTAAGCGGACAGATGTGGCTCTCTTACAAGATGCCTATCTGAATAGCGTTGAGTGTGATAAGTTGCGATGAGAGTGGGTGGGAACAATGTTGTCTAGCTGTAGCCCTCCCCCACAGACCACCGAAGAGACTACGCCACGAAAGTGTGGTGTCGTGATTCTCTTACGGAAAAGCATACCTGCCACTGTCACTAAATCGTGGGTTGATCTGGAGGGGCGTTACATGTTTGCAACACTGAAACTAGGAGGCTCTTCGATCTGTGTGGGATCTGTATATGCCACAACCGGTTCAAAAATGCAGTTTTTCTTACGTATTAATCGCCTCTTGAGAGATAGGGGCTGCCCGACACATAATTGGGTGAGACTGGACCCTAGCTAGGGACGCAATACTGGACAGGACCGGACCTTTAGACACCGCTAATAATGGAGACAGGGCCTTACAATCTGATGTCATGTGGGATAATGTAAACTAATTAGGGGGGTGAGTAGTGAGTGTCAGGCGCTCCTACTCTAAAAAGATAATATTGGACACAAGTCTAAAACACGGTGCAAAGGACTGGGGTTACACCCTCTATATACCCCAAAAACGATAACAAAAAGTTATCTACACAAAGAACTTTGCCTCTGCACACATGAGCAATATGAAATACTCCAAAATCATTTAGGTTAGAGTACTTAAAGTATATTACATATCATCACAATATTGACATTCAGATATTTGTAACAGTACACTCATATCCTCCTAACATATAAGTTCCAATGTATAAAGTCCTTGATTCAACATCCATTAAAGTTCATTTCGGATTTTCCTCCAAAGTCCAAATAATCTTATCCACAAATCCAGTATGTATTTCCTACGTGATTGATCCCAAAGATTAACAATTCAGTCCATCGTCATCGTCAACACGTGTTTTATCTGGGGAGTACCCCTCGGACTTCTTCAGGACCTCCTCAAATCCATTTATACTATAGTGGTAACCACTATAACAAGATTTGGATGTGATTTAGAATATACACACAAATTTGCCGGATATATCAGAAACTAGGATATTCTAGGATACACTATTGTGTTTATCTGTCGAGTATAAATGGATTTGAGGAGGTCCTGAAGAAGTCCGAGGGGTACTCCCCGGATGAAACACGTGTTGACGATGACGATGGACTGAATTGTTAATCTTTGGGATCAATCACGTAGGAAATACATACTGGATTTGTGGATACGATTATTTGGACTGTGGAGGAAAATCCGAAATGAACTTTAATGGATGTTGAATCAACGACTTTATACAGTGGAACTTATATGTTAGGAGGATATGAGTGTACTGTTACAAATATCTGAATGTCAATATTGTGATGATATGTAATATACTTTAAGTACTCTAACCTAAATGATTTTGGAGTATTTCATATTGCTCATGTGTGCAGAGGCAAAGTACTATATCATGCGGGATAATGGTCTAGTGGATTTTTGGAGATTAAAACACCCGGAGGATCAGGAATATACCATTTTATCCCCAGCCCATGGCACTCAGTCCCGATTGAATTACTTCCTTATCTCCCATAGCATAGTGGCACATGCGCAGGATGCTCGTATATTAGATGGGGGTTTATCGGATCACTCCCCGATCTTTTTGGCCGTCTGACTAGGCCTGAAATCCCCTAGGCCCAAGCCTTGGCAATTTGCTGTCCACCGCTACCGCACCCCTCAAGGGAAAGCGCAACTGCAGGCACATGCATCGACTTACATCCGCGACAACCTCGGCACGGTGATGTCCAAAAGGGTCACATGGGAGGCGGCAAAGGTGAACTTACGAGGCAAAATGATGCATGACGCTGCACTGGTGACTAGGGAGAGAAAGGCGCGGCAAGCGGCCTTGGAAACTGAAATCAGGAGCTTGACACATCAATACACAGACCACCCTTCCCTATCCGTCCGTAAACAGCTGGAGAGAGCCTGAATGGCTCTCAATGAGCTCTTCACCTCTCAGGCCAAATATGCGCTGCAACGCCTGCGTGGGAGACATTACGAACAGCGGGAGAAGGCCGGGTGCTTGCTGGCAGCTCAGCTCCAACAGCGGGAGGCAACACTAGCTATACCGGCCATTAGGGCAAGTACGGGGGTATCCTCATGCACCCACAGCAGATAGTAGAGGAATTTGTGACCATTTACCGTCACCTCTACACACCAGAATCGCATTCCTCTCCTGCCCAGGTAGACTTTTCTTAACAACCTTACTCTTCCCTCGCTCTCTGATGAGGACCGTTGCTTATTGGAGGGGAATATCACCGGTCAGGAGCTTCAACAAGCAGTAGCCAACCTCTCCTACCATAAGTTGCCCGGAAAGGATGGCTTCCCGGCAGAATTTTATAAATGGGATGGAGAAGACACACTCGATGTCCTGCATGAAGCGCTATAAGGAAATGCCTCCTTGGCATGGTTACCCCCTGACTTATTGCCTTTGCTGATGCTAAGTTTTGATTTGAAAGTGTGCTGAGGCCTGCTAACCAGGCCCCAGCACCAGTGTTCTTTCCCTAACCTGTACTTTTGTTTCCACAATTGGCACACCCTGGCATCCAGGTAAGTCCCTTGTAACTAGTCCCCCAGGTACCAAGGGCCCTGATGCCAGGGAAGGTCTCTAAGGGCTGCAGCATGTCTTATGCCACCCTGGGGACCCCTCACTCAGCACAGACACACTGATTGCCAGCTTGTGTTTGCTAGTGGGGATAAAAAGACTAAGTCGACATGGCACTCCCCTCAGGGTGCCATGCCAACGTCACACTGCCTATGAAGTATAGGTAAGTCACCCCTCTAGCAGGCCTTACAGCCCTAAGGCAGGGTGCACTATACCATAGGTGAGGGCATAAGTGCATGAGCACTATGCCCCTACAGTGTCTAAGCAAAACCTTAGACATTGTAAGTGTAGGGTAGTCATAAGAGTATATGGTCTGGGAGTCTGTCATGCACGAACTCCACAGCACCATAATGGCTACACTGAAAACTGTGAAGTTTGGTATCAAACTTCTCAGCACAATAAATGCACACTGATGCCAGTGTACATTTTATTGTGATATACACCCCAGAGGGCACCTTAAAGGTTCCCCCTGAAACCTTAACCGACTACCCGTGTAGGCTGACTGGTTTTAGCAGCCTGCCACACACCAGACATGTTGCTGGCCACATGGGGAGAGTGCCTTTGTCACTCGGTGGCTAGTAACAAAGCCTGTACTGGGTGGAGGTGCTTCACCCCTCCCCCTGCAGGAACTGTAACACCTGGCGGTGAGCCTCAAAGGCTCACCCCCTTTGTTACAGCACCCAAGGGCACTCCAGCTAGTGGAGTTGCCCGCCCCCTCCAGCCACTTTTGGCGGCAAGGCCGGAGGAGATAATGAGAAAAACAAGGAGGAGTCACTGGCCAGTCAGGACAGCCCTTACGGTGTCCTGAGCTGAGGTGACTCTAACTTTTAGAAATCCTCCATCTTGCAGATGGAGGATTCCCCCAATAGGATTAGGGATGTGCCCCCCTCCCCTCAGGGAGGAGGCACAAAGAGGGTGTAGCCACCCTCAGGGCTAGTAGCCATTGGCTACTAACCCCCCAGGCCTAAACACACCCCTAAATTCAGTATTTAGAGGCTCCCCAGAACCTAGGAACTCAGATTCCTGCAACCTAAGAAGAAGAGGACTGCTAAGCTGAAAAACCCTGCAGAGAAGACGGAGACACCAACTGCTTTGGCCCCAGCTCTACCGGCCTGACTCCCCACTTCTAAAGACACTGCTCCAGCGACGCTTTCCACAGGGACCAGCGACCTCTGAAGCCTCAGAGGACTGCCCTGCATCTAGAAGAACCAAGAACTCCTGAGGACAGCGGCACTGTTGAACAAAGACTGCAACTTTGCAACAAAGAAGCAACTTTGAAACAACTTGCGTTTCCCGCCGGAAGCGTGAGATTTGACACTCTGCACCCGACGCCCCCGGCTCGACTTGTGGAGAACAACCACTTATGGGAGGACTCCCCGGCGACTACGAGACTGTGAGTAGCCAGAGTTGACCCCCCTGAGCCCCGCAGTGACGCCTGCAGAGGGAATCCCGAGGCTCCCCCTGACCGCGACTGCCTGCTTCAAAGACCCGACACCTGGTAAAGACTCTGCACCCCCAGCCCCCAGGACCTGAAGGATCCGACCTCCAGTGCAGGAGCAACCCCCAGGTGGCCCTCTCCCTTGCCCAGGTGGTGGCTACCCCAAGGAGCCCCTCCCTTGCCTGCCTGCATCGCTGAAGAGACCCCTTGGTCTCCCATTGATTTCTATTACAAACCTGACGCTTGTTTGCACACTGCACCCGGCCGCCCCCGCTCCGCTGAGGGTGTACTTTCTGTGTGGATTTGTGTCCCCCCCGGTGCCCTACAAAAAACCCTGTTCTGCCCTCCGAAGACGCGGGTACTTACCTGCTGGCAGACTGGAACCGGGGCACCCCCTTCTCCATTGAAGCATATGTGTTTTGGGCACAACTTTGACCTCTGCACCTGACCGGCCCTGAGGTGCTGGTGTGGTAACTTTGGGGTTGCTCTGAACCCCCAATGGTGGGCTACCTTGGACCCAAACTTGAACCCCGTAGGTGGTTTACTTACCTGCAAAAACTAACAAACTCTTACTCCCCCAGGAACTGTTGAAAATTGCACTGTGTCTAGTTTTAAAATAGCTATATGTGATTTATGTGAAAACTGTATATGCTATTTTGCTAATTCAAAGTTCCTAAAGTACCTACCTGCAATACCTTTCATTTGAAGTATTACATGTAAATCTTGAACCTGTCGTTCTTAAAATAAACTAAGAAAATATATTTTTCTATACAAAAACCTATTGGCCTGGAATTGTCTCTGAGTGTGTGTTCCTCATTTATTGCTTGTGTATGTACAACAAATGCTTAACACTACTCCTTTGATAAGCCTACTGCTCGACCACACTACCACAAAATAGAGCATTAGAATGATCTCTTTTTGCCACTATCTTACCTCTAAGGGGAACCCTTGGACTCTGTGCATACTATTCCTTACTTTGAAATAGTGCATACAGAGCCAACTTCCTACAAGCGCTCACTGAGGCGTGTCAGACGAACTCCCTAGGGGTGATCTCCAACACCGCTATCATTGCCATTATACCAAAACAAGGTTGAGATTCCTTGCTCTGTAGAAGCTACCGACCCATTTCACTCCTGAATGGAGATATCAAGATTCTGGCCAGCATCCTGGCAAACCGCTTGTGTAAGGTCATACTGTCTCTTATACATCAGACACAAGTAGGGTTTGTGCCGGGTTGAAACTTGCGTAACCATCTCCGTACCCTATGCCATACCCTCTGGAAGGTTCAGGACCTACCGGAGGCTGCGCTGGCATTGTCCCTAGACGAGGAAAAGGCGTTCGATCGCATTGAATGGCCATACTTATTTGTGACGTTGAAGAAATTTGGACTGGGCGACCAGTTTATATCCAAAATCCGCTTGCTGTATGAACACCCTACGGCGTGGGTTAATTGTGGGGGTTTCCTCTTGGATCCCTTCCCTGTTCGCAGAGGAACCTGACAGGGATGCCCTCTATCACCCCTTCTGTTCCTTTTGCCGCTAGAGCTGCTGGTGTTGGGTCTCCCCCTTCCAGGAGGTACTTCATCTGTACGTGGACAACGTTCTGCTTACACTCACTGACCTCAAGCGCTCCTTGCCATCTTTAATGGAGATTATAGATGACTTTGCTCCCCTCTCTGGGTATCGGGTAAACTGGGACAAAAGTGAGGCCCTCCCCCTTTCACAGGAGACGACGAAAGCAGGGCTCACAGGACTCCCATTTCAATGGACCCCAACGCACCTCAAATATTTAGGAGTCTTAGTCAACCATGGCCTTGAGCAAATGGCGGCAGACGATTTAGATCCCCTTTTGGAACATATGTGACTGGACTTTGATAAATGGTCCCAGCTAGGCCTTTCCATGTGGGGCAGGTTACAGGCAGTGCGAATGGTCACGGTGCCGTGATTCACCTATATACTAGGACTCCTACCCCTTCAGATCCCTCTCCTCATGCTGCGTTCTATCAACGCTGCAGTCAGGACCTTCGTGTGGGTTACTATGCACCCTCGGCTGGGGCCAACCAAACTCATAGCATGCAGATCTCATGGTGGAATGGGGCTCCCCAGTGGAGCATTATGCCCTCGCTCTCCACCTGTCCCCAATAATAGCCACCCTGCCAGGTCCCGCGGAACCACCATTATAGGTCCCAGTAGAGACAGAGATCCTCAACCATGCTGGAGGCCTCGATGGGTTCTATCGACTGACCCCTGTACCCCCTTATGATTGAAACCCGATACTGAAGGCGATGCATGTGGCATGGCAAAGAGCTCACCGTCTCTTAGGGGTTCACCCCTTCCTACACGCCCAGGCCCCCTTATGGCACAATGATAGTTTGCGCGTAGGCGGAAAGCCCCTTAACTGGTCAGAGTGGAGAGATGCTGGGATAGACTGTCTAGCCCAGGTGTTGGAAGAAGATAGGCTCAAACCCTTTGCCAAGCTACAAGAGGAATTTCACCTCAAACAGGGGTGGAAATACCACCAGGTCCAACACTGCATGAGCCGACACACGGACGTTATCCAACGAGGTCTACAGCCCTCACCCATCCTAGGATATATGAAGACATGGGGGAAAGACAAGGGGGTTATGGCTGGCCTGTACGGACTCATTACAGGTCATCTTCACTCGCACCCAGTACTTGATAACTTGCGTTTACAGTGGCAAGCTCACCTCCACCAAGTCTTTGACGTGGAGGACTGGGTAGACATGGTGGATGCACTGGATAGAGGCACGCGAGAAGCACGTCTAAAATTCTGCCTTTTCAAAACACTACATAATTGGTACTGGACCACTGCGAAATTACACAGAGCTGGCCTTCTTCCGCATGCGATGTGCTGGCGCTGTCCAGAAGCACACTGCGATCTGATCCATGTACCCAGTGGTTGTCCGTCGGTCTGCCCTCTGTGGAAGGCTGTGGAGGACACTCCGTCAGATTCCATGGTCCTACCATCCCCCTTCCCTCCCTCTGTTATTATGTTGCATGACACTGCTCCCCTTCTGGCCCTAACGCGACCGCAAAAAAGACTATTACACACTGCTCTGGCAACAGCGAAAGTGTGTATCTTGCAGTGTCGGAGATCTGTTACCCCGCCCGCACTTGAGGAATGGATAGTGACAATGACTAATGTAGCCCGGCATGAAAGAATCATCTATAATCGTCAAGAATCCCGAGGCTCCCCCTGACCGCGACTGCCTGCTTCAAAGACCCGACACCTGGTAAAGACTCTGCACCCCCTGCCCCCAGGACCTGAAGGATCCGACCTCCAGTGCAGGAGCGACCCCCAGGCGGCCCTCTCCCTTGCCCAGGTGGTGGCTACCCCAAGGAGCCCCTCCCTTGCCTGCCTGCATCGCTGAAGAGACCCCTTGGTCTCCCATTGATTTCTATTACAAACCCGACGCTTGTTTGCACACTGCACCCGGCCTCCCCGTGCCGCTGAGGGTGTACTTTCTGTGTGGAATTGTGTCCCCCCCGGTGCCCTACAAAACCCCCCTGGTCTGCCCTCCGAAGACGCGGGTACTTACCTGCTGGCCGACTGGAACCGGGGCACCCCCTTCTCCATTGAAGCATATGTGTTTTGGGCACAACTTTGACCTCTGCACCTGACCGGCCCTGAGCTGCTGGTGTGGTAACTTTGGGGTTCCTCTGAACCCCCAATGGTGGGCTACCTTGGACCCAAACTTGAACCCCGTAGGTGGTTTACTTACCTGCAAAAACTAACAAACTCTTACTCCCCCAGGAACTGTTGAAAATTGCACTGTGTCTAGTTTTAAAATAGCTATATGTGATTTATGTGAAAACTGTATATGCTATTTTGCTAATTCAAAGTTCCTAAAGTACCTACCTGCAATACCTTTCATTTGAAGTATTACATGTAAATCTTGAACCTGTGGTTCTTAAAATAAACTAAGAAAATATATTTTTCTATACAAAAACCTATTGGCCTGGAATTGTCTCTGAGTGTGTGTTCCTCATTTATTGCTTGTGTATGTACAACAAATGCTTAACACTACTCCTTTGATAAGCCTACTGCTCGACCACACTACCACAAAATAGAGCATTAGAATTATCTCTTTTTGCCACTATCTTACCTCTAAGGGGAACCCTTGGACTCTGTGCATACTATTCCTTACTTTGAAATAGTGCATACAGAGCCAACTTCCTACAAGCGCTCACTGAGGCGTGTCAGACGAACTCCCTAGGGGTGATCTCCAACACCGCTATCATTGCCATTATACCAAAACAAGGTTGAGATTCCTTGCTCTGTAGTAGCTACCGGCCCATTTCACTCCTGAATGGAGATATCAAGATTCTGGCCAGCATCCTAGCAAACCGCTTGTGTAAGGTCATACTGTCTCTTATACATCAGACACAAGTAGGGTTTGTGCCGGGTTGAAACTTGCGTAACCATCTCCGTACCCTATGCCATACCGTCTGGAAGGTTCAGGACCTACCGGAGGCTGCGCTGGCATTGTCCCTAGACGAGGAAAAGGCGTTCGATCGCATTGAATGGCCATACTTATTTGTGACGTTGAAGAAATTCGGACTGGGCGACCAGTTTATATCCAAAATCCGCTTGCTGTATGAACACCCTACGGCGTGGGTTAATTGTGGGGGTTTCCGCTTGGATCCCTTCCCTGTTCGCAGAGGAACCTGACAGGGATGCCCTCTATCACCCCTTCTGTTCCTTTTGCCACTAGAGCTGCTGGTGTTGGGTCTCCCCCTTCCAGGAGGTACTTCATCTGTACGTGGACAACGTTCTGCTTACACTCACTGACCTCAAGCGCTCCTTGCCATCTTTAATGGAGATTATAGATGACTTTGCTCCCCTCTCTGGGTATCGGGTAAACTGGGACAAAAGTGAGGCCCTCCCCCTTTCACAGGAGACGACGAAAGCAGGGCTCACAGGACTCCCATTTCAATGCACCCCAACGCACCTCAAATATTTAGGAGTCTTAGTCAACCATGGCCTTGAGCGAATGGCGGCAGACAATTTAGATCCCCTTTTGGAACATATGTGACTGGACTTTGATAAATGGTCCCAGCTAGGCCTTTCCATGTGGGGCAGGTTACAGGCAGTGCGAATGGTCACGGTGCCGTGATTCACCTATATACTAGGACTCCTACCCCTTCAGATCCCTCTCCTCATGCTGCGTTCGATCAACGCTGCAGTCAGGACCTTCGTGTGGGTTACTATGCACCCTCGGCTGGGACCAACCAAACTCATAGCATGCAGATCTCATGGTGGAATGGGGCTCCCCAGTGGAGCATTATGCCCTAGCTCTCCACCTGTCCCCAATAATAGCCACCCTGCCAGGTCCCGCGGAACCACCATTATAGGTCCCAGTAGAGACAGAGATCCTCAACCATGCTGGAGGCCTCGATGGGTTCTATCGACTGACCCCTGTACCCCCTTATGATTGAAACCCGATACTGAAGACGATGAATGTGGCATGGCAAAGAGCTCACCGTCTCTTAGGGGTTCACCCCTTCCTACACGCCCAGGCCCCCTTATGGCACAATGATAGTTTGCGCGTAGGCGGAAAGCCCCTTAACTGGTCAGAGTGGAGAGATGCTGGGATAGACTGTCTAGCCCAGGTGTTGGAAGAAGATAGGCTCAAACCCTTTGCCAAGCTACAAGAGGAATTTCACCTCAAACAGGAGTGGAGATACCTCCAGGACCAACACTTCATGAGCCGACACACAGACGTTATCCAACGAGGTCTACAGCCCTCACCCATCGTAGGATATATGAAGACATGGGGGAAACACAAGGGGGTTATGGCTGGCCTGTACGGACTCATTACAGGTCATCTTCACTCGCACCCAGTACTTGATAACTTGCGTTTACAGTGGCAAGCTCACCTCCACCAAGTCTTTGACGTGGAGGACTGGGTAGACATGGTGGATGCACTGGATAGAGGCACGCGAGAAGCACGTCTAAAATTCTGCCTTTTCAAAACACTACATAATTGGTACTGGACCACTGCGAAATTACACAGAGCTGGCCTTCTTCCGCATGCGATGTGCTGGCGCTGTCCAGAAGCACACTGCGATCTGATCCATGTACCCAGTGGTTGTCCGTCGGTCTGCCCTCTGTGGAAGGCTGTGGAGGACACTCCGTCAGATTCCATGGCCCTACCATCCCCCTTCCCTCCCTCTGTTATTATGTTGCATGACACTGCTCCCCTTCTGGTCCTAACGCGACTGCAAAAAAGACTATTACACACTGCTCTGGCAACAGCGAAAGTGTGTATCTTGCAGTGTCGGAGATCTGTTACCCCGCCCGCACTTGAGGAATGGATAGTGACAATGACTAATGTAGCCCAGCATGAAAGAATCATCTATAATCGTCAAGATCAGGTATCCATATTTACTCAGGTATGGGCCCCCTTCCTGTCAGATGTTCCCCCCTCCACCTTCAGCCCCTCTCTCTTTTTCTTTCTCATCCTGGTATCCCTCTCTCTCTCTTTTTGTTTCTTTTCCCCCCTCCTGTGTGTCTCCTCTCCCTTTCCCCCCTTTCCCTTCCTTCCCCTTCTCTCTTTCTCTCCCCTTTTCCCTCTCCCTAGAGATCATCTGGTTCCCCTTCCCTCACTTCTCCCCCTATCCATCTCTCTTTCTTTCTACCCATTCTTACTCTCCACCTTTAGCCCCCCTTCCTTCTCCTGACCTCTCCACCATCCCCCTCTCTCCCTTTTCGCCTGTCCCTTCTTTTCTTCTTTTATTTTCTTCCAGCCACTTCTGTATTGGTTGGGGAAACTCCAGTTATCTCTGTCTATGCAGACTTTTTGTAGGACCCCTCCATTAGGGGACACTTGAGTGTCAGGATTCTGCTCCCCCCGCTCCTGTACATATCTTACAGGACTGGCTCTGCCAGGTGGCAGAGAGCACTAGCAAAATGCTTGTAGAGCCTTTTGTACATGTTGACGCTTACTGAAGGGGGAGGACAGTGTCTAGAAGCTCACAGATTGCTGCTCACTGATCACTGACTATACACCATGGACATATACTCGACCGGGACCCAAAATGGTGATAGGTATTTTCTTATGGGGCATGCCGATCCACAGCCTGCGCTCTTTGTGTCTTTTCCCCTCCTCCACCTATTACCCTGTTCGGACCGTAGGCCTCAACATTGCCATCCTTGCCATCTCCCATTCTCTTTATCTTTCTTTCTTTGTATCTCTTCCTTTTCTCTCTTTTATTATTGTGTGGATAAACACAAAGAAGAACAAGAGTGCATTGTGGTTACCCGGATTATCTTGAATAGACGTATCTTGAATAGAAATGTATTTAGTTTGTCGGTTATGGACACCAACAGATGGGACTCGCAATCTGTTGTTCTTTGTTTACTATCGGTGTATCGCAATGTACTCCTGCTAGCATTCTCAAAATAATAAAAAATGACAACACAAAAAAAAGGAGGGTTGGGAACAATCTTTAAAAGCTCCAAAACAAGACACTGTTGACTATGTACTTGGCCTAAGAAGTAGAATGGCTGAGTACATGAAAAAGGCCACTAAAAACCTTCACACCAACCAAGAGCGTCCAAAAGCAATGGTTTGACCAGAAGGCTGTCCTGACAAAGTACCACCCAGGACAGAAGATGTGGGTATTGGAGTCTGTGGCCCCAAAAGCACTCCAAGACAAATGGAGTGGATCGCATCTAATTGTAGAAAAGATAAAGGTGAGGTCACTTACCTGGTGGACCTGGGCACTGCCAGAAGCCCTCTTAGGGTGCTGCATGTCAATCGCCAAAAGCCTTACTATGACAGGGCTGACTGAACCCTGCTCATGGCTACAGATGAGGGACAGGAAGAAGAGAGTGACCCTCTCCCTGATCTCTTCTCCAACACTGAAGCTGATGGCTTAGTAGAAGGAGTGGTTCTGGCAGAATGCCTTACTGCTGAGCAGAAGGAAGACTGTAAAAATCTCCTTGATCAGTTTACTGAACTCTTCTCACTCACACCTGGTACAACTACTTGGTGTGAACATACAATTGACACTGGAGACAGTTTACCTGTCAAAAGTAAAATTTACAGGCAATCTGACCATGTCGGAGATTGCATAAAAGCAGGAGTTCAGAAAATGTTAGACCTTGTAGTTACTAAGCCTTCTGAAAGCCCCTGGGCCAGCCCAGTGATGCCTGTCCCCAAACCGCATAGCAAAGAAGGAAAGAGAAAAATGCAGTTTTGTGTGGACTATAGGGCTCTCAATACAGTAACCAAAACAGATGTTCACCCTATACCCAGGGCAGATGAGCTAATAGATACACTTACCCACACATGATTACACATACACACACGTTCACACATTCTCGCTCACATAAACACACTCTCACCCAAAAACATGCATGCATCAAATATTTCAAAGCTTTTTTTACTTACCTTAGCTGCCAGATAGGGTCATATGTCAGCAAATTGTAAACAAATATGCAATAATATTATTCAGTATTTGTGTTGTTAGACCTGGTATTCTTGGCATTGTCTCCCCTGTCTTTTTGCCTCTACTTCCTATAGTTTGACTCTGTGCTAGACTCTGTTTTTGCTGTTTTTTAATACTCTGGGCACTCTACTACTGCTGACCAGTGGTAAAGTGCAAGTGCTCCTGTGTAAGTTATATGAGTAATTGGCTTTTCCATGATTTGTATATTTGATTCACTAGTAAATCTCCAGTAAAGTTCACTAGAGGTGTCTAGGGCCTGTGAATCAAGTGCTACTAATGGGCCTGCAAAACTGGTTGTGCCACCCAACTGAGTAGCCCTGTAAACATGGCTCAGACATGCCACTGCAGTGTCTGTGTATACAGTTTTAAACTGCCAATTCGACTTGGCAAGTGTACCCACTTGCCAGGCCAAAACCTTCCCTTTTTATACATGTAAGGTACCCCTAAGGTAGACCCTAGGTAGTCACATGGGCAGGCTGCACTGTATGTTAAAGATGGAACTTTTAGTGAAGTAGATTAAATGTCCTAACAGTGAAATAGTGACAATTTTGTTTTTCACCATTGCAAGGCTTACCTCTCTCACAGGTTAACATGGGGCTGCCTTTAAATATTCTTAAAGTACAGTGTCCCTTTGAGAGCAGATAGAAAGTTGGAGTTTGGGGTCTCTGGATTCACTTTTTAAAAATACAAATTGTTTTTATATTGTTAGGCCCATATTTATACTTTTTTAGTGCACCATTAGCGCCATTTTTTGACGCAAAAGCGGGGCAAACGTACAAAATATAATTGTATTTTGTAAGTTTGCGCTAAAAAAGTATAAATACTGGCCTTAGTTTGAAAATGGCACTTTTAGAAAGTAGGCGTTTTCCTTCCTAAAACATTTCTGTGGCTCTGCCTGTTTCGGGATTCCCTGTCTGGATCAGACTGACAGTTGGGCTGTTTGTAAATCTCCTCTAGACAGTGACACAAAGGGAGCTGGGGTGCAGCCTGCATATCATGATGAGCCATCTCGGCTGGAGTGGAGGGAGGAGTGGTCACTTACACCTGAATGGGCTATGCCTGCCCTTACACAATGCAGTCTCCAACCACTTGGAGTGTGTCTGGGGACTGGCCTGGGCAAGGCAGGATCATGTGAACAACCGAGACTTTCCTTTGAAGTTTGCCTACTTCAATGGCAGAAAGGGGTACAAGTAGTGGACCCAAAACCCCAGACCTTAGATCACTTCTGGATTCAAGAGGAAACTCTGCCAAGGAGAAGAGCTGAAGAGCTGAGGAGCAGTGCTGCCTTTGACTGTTCTTTGTTGGGTTTTCCTGCAGTTACTGCTTCTGCCTGTGAAAGGGAACAAAGACTGGACTTTGTTTTGGTGTACATTCCTGCTTGAGAAGAACCTCCAAGGGCTTCGACTGAGCTTGCCTCCTGTTTTGAAGTCTCAGGGCCATCAAAGACTTCCTCTGCAAGCACCTGGACTCTCTGCTGAGACTCCTGCCCTGCCAAGTGATGCCCCATCCAGTTCCTGGGTCCCGGAAAGGTGAAGTTGACAAAACAAGAACTGAGATCCATGCACAGAACAACATGCAGGGAGATTTTTGATGCACCACCACATGATGCTGAAAAATAATGTGCCACCCACTTTGCAGCTAGAATCAATGCTCCACCTGCATCGCGGCTGGGAGATAGACGCATCGCTGCTGGAGAAACAATGCAACACCCATTTGCGGCTGCTGATAATGACACAAACCCCACGTTGCACATTTTTCTAACACCGTGTGACCGGATTTCTCACGTAACATCGCTGGGAGTCAAAGTCATTGTGATTCTGCATGGAACCAAGATGCCCTGTCCAGAAGTCGACGCATCGCTCTCTTGCAAGGGAGAAAAACAATGCATCACCTACGTGACAAGAAAAGAAACGACGCATGCCCTCACTTCAGAGGAAGGAATCGACGCACCTCTGACTTTTCCGATCCATGCTCGCCTGTGTGGCTTTATTTTTTACGCAAACCAGGTACTTTATGTAACAGCAACATTTCCATTGTTTCCTATTGAGTAAGACTCTTATTATTTAAAAAAAAATACATATCTTGACCTGTGAATGTTGGATTTGTGTTGTTTTGGTCATGTTAGATTTAGATAAATATTGCCTATTTTTCTAAATTGGTGTGCTGTCAATTTTGTAGTGTTTTCACTGTATTACTCTGTGTGTTGGTACAAATACTTTACACATCGCCTCTGAGATAAGCCTGACTGCTTGTGCCAAGCTACCAAGGGGGGAGCAGGGATTATCCTGAGTGTGTATCTCCAATGCCCTGACTAGAGTGAGGGTCCTTCCTGACTGCCAAGCAAAGACCCAAAGTCTGACATGTGTAAAATGAAATCGACAAAACCAGGAAAGTGGAGCCCCAATCGAGGAGAGCTACTTCTGTGTTCATGGAACTGATTTTGCCACCTCTGATGCTGGTGGTAGCAAAGCCAGTTACAGGGGTCACAAGGCGCAACTCAAGGGCCACTGCTGCAACCCCAGGTGACCCCTAAATGACGTCCATGGTTACCAGTGTGTACCTCTATAACTAAAATACAGATATAGGGCATGAATGAATCCGATATCCACTTTTAGAGAGAGGTTTACAACATCTTGCAGTACAATCCCTGCTTTATAATGAATGTTGCATACATTACGTATTGATATATATTCTGTGCATATTTGAACGTAAATAATTAGTTTAACTTGTTTGGGGGAGGTGGAAAGGAAATATCATGTCTCTAAACAGCTTTTCATAAGAATTATACTAGCTATTGGCAGAAGTAATATCTAAAAGCTTGCAACTCAGCACAAACAATTATGCTACATTTTTAGGACTGACGTATTTACTTTTATAGACCTCTTCTTGTCTTCCTTCTATTTCTTCCTAAAGCGTTTAATGTAAATGCACAGAGAGGGGTATAACCATGTCTAGATTTTAGAACAAGATCACATCATTTTGAAAATTGTGTCAGTAATTTCTTTAGATACATACAGAATTGAAATAACATGGGAGAAAATAAAGCCCTGAATTACACAGACCTTCCCAGCCCCTTGGATATTGTAGCTACCTTGCAATTAGCATGGAAACGGTAAGCAAGAGACTGAGTGACAGGAGCCCAGCAGGGCTTTTTACGTAATTGCAACAACGTTCAATCCCTAAGAGCAGATAAATGACGAGGGAGCCAGCGAGAAGAACAAACAATGAAGCTGCAGTAAATGGTATTAGATTGGCAACATTACATGCTAAATACAGAGTATGAAGAAAGAACATTTCCCTCTGTCGAATTCAAAATTCTCATGACATTTGCAACGCAGTAGTGGGGACATAAATGTGCATTTTATCTCACTGGGAAAATATTCGGCCAGAACCGGTGTCTTCCGGCAAAGGACAGCCAACAGGATACAACTTTTCATCGAAACATTACTTTATTTATTTAATCTTCAATGATCTGCATCCATTAGGACTCAGAAGTGAATTTCTCAAATCGCAAATACTTCTTAATAACTAGAAATATGCGAACGCTGCGCAAAATTGTATTAGTTCCTGCCACGGCGTTTCTTTCTGACATATATTAATTTATCAAGGCATTGTAAGGTACATTAATCGTAGATTACGATTACATACTTTCGTAATTGAATAAACTTGCCTATCCTAATAAGCATAAATTATAATAATGAAAATGGAAAAAATAATAGCTTTATGGTATGTAGGAAAAACACTGACTTGTTTCCTAGACCCTTAGGCCCTAGGTTTACAATCGAGTTGCTTGGGTACTAATGCAATGTCATCATCATCATCATATAGACCATAGGTCATAAAAGTTACATATTAAATTGTACAAAAAAGGTACGTTTTCTTCATTATACTTTTAAACTGGATGAAAATAGTAAGGTTTAGAATAGGAAAAGCTTCTATAGGCAATGGCCTACTATAATCCACCATTGATCCCGATACATAACTTAACATTTAGATACCAGGGTTTCTGAGACAATTGCTTCATAACGTTAAAATAGTACAAATATTTAAAACTCTTAAAACAATATGGGGTGATTTCAAAATATATATTTCCCAGATGGTATCATCATCAAGATAAATACAAACTATCCGACCCAAGATGTAAAAATTTAAAGTGCTGATTTGATGTTACATAATAATATAATTCCTTAATAATTTAGATGGCATACTTTAACAAAAAGAGCCTACTACCGGCACAATCATTTGGCAAATTTAAGCACTGTCAAGTCGTTAAGACACAAGCACAGTGTGATAAAAAGCTTATATATTAACTTAAAATGGTTATCGGATTCATGTTAAAATGGCACGAGTACCAGACAGATGCATAAAAAATAGCTCTTTATGGCTAAAACTAGTGTTAAAATGGCAGAAACACATAATGATTACCTACATAATGTCTGAAAAATCTATTCCAAGCCCTATCCAACCCACTTCATCCAGATCATCTTCATCATCAACTTAGTTCATCAATGACCATAAAAGCACATAAAACAGAATATAATAATTCTTAAGTAAATAAATAAATACATGTCTGTAAATAGGTGTAAAATATTAAAACAATAACTTGATTTGCACATATGGCTCTAAATCTTACCTATATAGAGATAAGACCTTAAATAACTTTTTGAAGATGGCAACGTATGCGCCAAGCTGTTGCTAAATACTTACTTACTGAAAGAATTACGTCAGCTGAATTATGGCTTTTTAGAACCCGTAGAGCCAAGGAGCAATTCTTGAATCCCATGTCCCTGCAAATCTTGCGGATCCATTTTGTTCGCGGAATCGCATAGGCTGGGCAGAAGAACATAAAATGCTCAATGGTTTCAAAAATACTGCCACAGGCAGGGCATGTATCGGGAAGATTAATCGACCCCCACCTATGAATCAATGACATCAGGGGCAGTGAGCCAAAACGAAACCTTGCGTATAAGCTCTTGCCTTGCAAGTCCGGTATCACATCCAAATAGGATTCAAACTTTGGGGACCATTTAATATCAGTAAAGGAATTAGTTAAGCGACCATGGGATTTATGGATTATGTAGTTGTCCTTAACATAAGACCAATAGGTTAACTTTAAAACATTTTTGTGCCGTCTCTCTAATTTGTGGGGATTTTCCCAATAGTCGCCCAAGCCCAAAAGCCTAAGCCAATGGGCCACATGGCGAATCCAGGGAAGAGTATTAGCATTTTGGCATTTCAGTAAATCGAGTAATGCGGTCTTATATATATCTAGTTCGGGGGTTGTCCATAATCTAATCCAATAAAGGAGAGGTCTTAGAGTAGCTAGATCTGCTACTCGGCTTAACCCCAGATCTAGAAATAATGGAAGCAAGGGTGTAGTGCGTGGACATGCAATTAAAGCCCTTGCAAAGTTGTTTTCCCCCACACTGATCTTATTGCAGTTAGCGTAACCCCATACCTCCGCTCCGTACAGGGCTGCAC
Source organism: Pleurodeles waltl (assembly GCF_031143425.1). NCBI lineage: Eukaryota > Metazoa > Chordata > Amphibia > Caudata > Salamandridae > Pleurodeles > Pleurodeles waltl. The sequence continues at coordinate 1,096,527 of NW_027150406.1, read as the reverse complement.
TTTGAGCCTTAGCCGTGTAAATTTTTATTGCTGGGGAAACAACCTTTGTAAAGGAGCTTTGATAAAAACGCAATATGGATGAGGCTCTATGTTGAAGGAGCCCTGCACTTTTCGTAATCTGCTCTTCCCATAGTAGTTTACTGGTTAACCTAACTCCCAAGTAATCTATAGAGCTTACTTCCTTCAGCGGTACTCCCTCAATGTGGATGGAACATCTTTTCCTAGGTCCCTTGGATAAGACCATCAATTTTGTTTTGTTAATGTTAACCTCCAGCCCATAATCGCTACAGAATTGGTTAAACCGGTCAACAAGGGTCTGCAACCCCATTGGTGTCTTAGAAATGAGGAGTGAATCATCGGCAAAGAGCAGGATAGGGATTTTTTGTGTATTCAGGGAAGGGGCATCATTCTGGCCTGTGGACACAGCCTTTACTACTTCGTTGATAAATATAGTAAACAGTAGGGGGGCTAACACGCAACCTTGGCGAACTCCTCTTCTGATTGGAATCCGTTCTGTCAGTTCGCCTTGTTCACCCCACCTCACTTGGGCATAAGTGTTCTCATGCAGTCGTTTTAACAGGAGTAATAGATCCTCTGGGATTCCCAATCTACCCAGCACTTCCCACAGTTTGGCTCTTGGGACCAAATCAAAAGCCGATCGCAGGTCTATAAATACCACATACAGGCATTGTTTGGCCACAAGTACATATTTCCAATGCAATATGGCCAATCGAAAAACCTGGTCTATCGTGCTTGTTTTTGCACGAAACCCTGCCTGTAGATGGGAAAGGATTTGGTACTCCTCAACCCAATTGATTAACCTCTGTAAAATTTGTTTTGCAAAGATCTTTTGTAGGTTGTCTATAAGGCTAATTGGCCTGTAGTTGGCTGGGAGATTAGCATTCCCTTTTTTATAAATGGGTATGATCTCTGCCCCCTTCCATGTACCTGGAATTTGCCCCCCTGCCGCTATACTATTTGAGATGGCATTTATATACCAGGACCAGATATGTGGTTCTGATCTATAAAGATCTCCAGGAAGCTTATCTGGTCCAGGTGCTTTGCCAGGTTTTAGGCTATTTATAGCCTCAAGGGTCTCTTCTATTTTAAAAATGAGGCAACGCTCAGGGACACACTGAGACTCCACTTGGGGGGCCATACGGGAATTTGGTTCCAACAATTCTGTTGGAGAGTGGACCACATTGGTGTCCATTGGGCCCTCTGGTAGGGCATAGAGAGTAGTAAAATGCTCTACCCAGCTTTCTGGTTGGATATGGTTGCTGGGACAACTCCTACCTCCATTTTCCCTTTTAGACAGAAGCTCCCAGAAACGCTTATTGTTCTTCTCTCTGGAAGCATCTAATAATTCCTGCCACAGGGAATCCTCCCACTGCTTTTTAGCATAAGACAAAGTTGCTTTGTATAGGGACCTGGCTTGTTTAATTTCCCCCTGGGAACCAGACATTACTAATGCAATGTATTTTTGTACTTCGCAGCTCACGAAACTCAATGATATTTTTGTGTGAACGTTATTTTGTTTCAAATGTTAACGCAAGCTCAGTGGCACAATTGATTTGCATTGCAGAGACCCAACTCCTCCAATTATTTTTTTTTTAAAAAGGACATGATTACAAAGAAAAAGCACAAACATCTACTTGTTTCCACGCAAAGCCAGATCTTTTTAAAACTCCATGTACTGATCTTCCTTAATGGAAAGAGGTGCAAACAGGGGATGAGCAGAATATTGTATGATATTCCTTTTGGTAACCTGTATATTTTACATGGGAGTACACATTTTACGTTACTTACCCTTGGGCAGTTGTCCTTCTTGCTTGCATTGTTGATAGAGGGAGTCCCTCAAGTACAAATCTCACACAAGGCATCCTTACCAGCCTAATACGCCCAGCTGATAACAGCAAGCGCAGTTCTTTTTAAATAATGCACCACATTGTTTTCTGTTCACGCAGTCCTGCACATTTTCATTCACCACGGAGCTGCTTAATGTTTATTAAGCTCAGCCATATTGTTCATCCTTGGTCATTAGGTCTGGCCTTGGAGACAGCTTTAGCTGTCTTGCGAGTATTGTTTTTCCAAACTATCATGCTTGATATTGAGGGGCTCTCAATCAGTGGGCTTCAATCGCTGGGCTTTTAAATTCTCCGTGTGAGGCAATGTGTTAGGCCACTTTACCAACTGGCCCTTCACTTTAAGTGACTGCTCAATGTCTGTGCAGATTTGTCAAACCTGCCTAAAATAGTTAATTTCTCTTCAGCTGTGACGCTGGTTCAAAGTGTGGCTCCTTATTTCATTTTTAGGAAGAGCCTAGACAGCACACGTGTGCTGTCTGCAAGACCTGTTGGGATGAGTACAGGACTTAGCTCCCTCCTGTCTGCCGCTCACCGGAGTTTGAAGGCAGCGTCACTCTTGTTTTGCTGGCTCCAAACTGGTTTGGCAGCTGATACACTACTTCCTGTACTTGTCTGAGGAGCACCAGCTATTTATAGTTTAATTACACCTGGAATACTTTTCTGTTGTTTGGATGGACAATTTTTTGTGTTTCCTGTTTCTTGTGTTTGTCAGGAGCACTCGTGTTCATGCGCGCAGTTCGTTTTACACGTTTGCCCTTCACTTATTCCTTACTTTTCATAATCAGTAAATGCATATGGTTGTGTCGTGCGTGTGTTTTGTACATTTTTTTGTGGCTTCATATAGCCGATACTACAATATTCACTGCACTCGGGGAAACTCACCCCATAATGATTTGCAGACATTCCTTTTACAGAACATTTTTGGCCTTAACTCAGTCTGTGGTGGTCCTAGGGCAATGGGACCACCAGCAAAACATTCACAACAATGTGCTCTTTCTGTCCATGTCATCTTGTGGGTCACATTAGGTTAGAGGGGGCCCAAAAATCATAACCTCTTCCACCATGCAATGCATATTTAACTCTTATAGCTGGAGTTTTTGTTTTCACAGCTGAGAGGAATTTGTGTTAGAAGGGCCTTGTTTATAATAATATTCTGACAGCTTTGCTCGGCCTGCAAATGTGTCATGCGCTATGCTCTCCAAGGGCTGAAAGATGATAATTGCCCCAATTCGCTACTAACTCTGTAGGCTATATAGGCACATCTAGCCACGACCAGTGTTAATGCACCTTCTGCTAATGCACAAACACAGTTTATTTATGATAAAGGTTTAATGTATGTTTGGAAACCCACCCCATAACACTTTGCATGCATTCCTTTACTAACACATTTTTGGCCATAACTCAGCTTGTGGTGGTCTTAGGGCAATGGGACCACCACCAAACATTCAGAATGATGTGCGCCTTCTGTCCAGGCCATTTTGTGGGTCATATAAGGTTAGAGGGGGCCCAAAAATCATACTCTCTTCCACCATTCAAAGAATTTGTTTGTAAACTTCTCTCTCATAGCAGGAACTTTTGTTTTTACACACAAGAGTACATTGTGTTATAAGGGGTGCTGAAGGATAATTGTCCCAAGGCACCATTAACTCAGTAGGTTCCACAAGGGCATTTAACCACGATCAAGAGTATTGTACCGTCTGCCAATGCACAAACACAGTTTGTCCCATATTCATGAAAAGTTTGCGCCGCCTTTGCGTCATTTGTTTTTGTACACTAATGTAGCGCAAACCTACCACCACATTTATATTTTGAGGCTAGACCCATCTAGCGTCAAAATAGCTGAGTTAGCATAATTTTGGGGGAGCACCAACCCACCTTGTTTTGTTTTGCACCAATGATATGCAAAGAAGGCATTCTCTTCCAAAAAATGAGGCGAGTCCTCTAGCGCCCAACGCTAAAACGATGCACAGAAAGGAATCGGTTTAAAATAATGACACAAATACTGATTTGCATCAAATTTTAACACCTGGCCGGACCAGGCATTAAAATTAGGCCTATACACCACTACTCAGGGAAACCACACAGAAAGAGCATTGGCAACCTCCTGGACAACATGGGACTGTTAATGCACATGCTTCAGACGGCAGTGACGACAACAGTTCCCTTCGGCACCACCACAGCAACCCCGTACACCACCACAGCAGCCACAAAGGCAGCGCAGAAGGTGGGAGAGGATGTTCTGACAGCGCACAGTCATCTTTGGGCTCATGTAACAAGATGTCATCAGAACCTACTTTCTGAAGTGGGAGTCCATTGTATGTCTGCTGCACCACATAAGGCCAGACATCACTACAAGGATGGAAACTCTAACTAAGATCCCACCCATGACCAAACTTCTCACTGTACTCCATATGCTGATATTAGGATAATTCCAGACAATGGGTGCAGAAGTGGCTGGTACCTCCCAGGCATCATTCTTGGTCTTCTTACCAAAGGTTCTGGATGCAATCATCTACCTCAGACCCCACCACATCTGCCTCCCCAACACCCCTCAACTGCAGCAGGAGACCAAGCAAGGTTTCTATCTAATTGCTGGATTCCCACATGTGATTTGTGCAATGAACTGCACCCATGTCCAACTTGTGCCACCTGCTGCAAAGGAACACCTCTACAGGAACTGCAAACACACCCATTCGATAAATGTACAGACCATTGTGGACCACCGTGGGCTCTTCACAAACATCCTAGCCAAATATCTCAGCAGCGTCCATCATAACTACATATTCTGGCATTCCACCATCAATGAGCGGTTCCAGGATGGGCAATATGGCAATGGCCTACTCGTAGGTAAGCCACCATACCAACCAGTACACAGACAACACACCAACCTTGTAGAACAAACAACACATACACAGCACTAAACACACAAGGGCAGGGGAACATATATGCCACATGCCTCTCTACACTACATTCATTGCATATTACACATCCATATCTACATAATAAAGCTACAATCTAACTGACACATTGCATGAAGGACAGGTGGAGCTATGTCCCCTTAGCATACAGGAGCTGGGCCCAAACCACTACAAGTATCCACTGGTTGACAACTAAATACAGATCCCACACACATTACACCGAATAATGAATAGCTCAGCTATGTGAATGGCATATGCCATATCAATGTAAAGAAAGTCATACATTGGCACAGCCCCACATTTGTCATGTTATTCAAGCCTCTGGCTACACCAATATCAAATGCCTCCCAAGTGTTGCCAGGACAAACTACATATCACCTATACATACCTGACATATCTATAGTGTGCACGTTCACCTGTCTGTTGCATTGTGCCGCACACATAGGAATACAACATCACCAGCCACGAAAGACCTTGGAGCAGATAAATAATAAGTGGTGATGCACGTAGTCCAGTGCCAATTCACATGCGCCCCTTAGTGCCCCCTAACACCACCATGGGTGCACCGTATACAAGTAGTGGGCTACCATGGCGCACAGTAGGTGCAATACTGTAAAGTTAATGGATGCCATAGTAGGACTCTGTAGGAATATTGAGAACATACCTGACCTTTCAAGCATCGTACATAGGGACCCATGCAAAAATATGGTGTGCCCCCCCCCAACACCTACACTGTGCATGTGTTGAAAGTATCTGTGATAGATCATATCTAGGGACCTTGAAGATTCCACAGCACCAATTTTGCTACTCCTCTAATTGTGTGAATCACACCCTTGTACACATGATGGCTGACACAGCCATCATCTGCCTGAAAGGGACACAAAGTGTTGCACTGTGTGTGTCGAGCCACATGGAGTCCTGAGTTTGGATTTGTGGGGCCACCATGGTGTGAATACAAATTACACTATTGTGGTGCAAGGAGGTGGTAGGTCTCACTAGCAATAGGACACTGCCTCAAATATGGACAGCGCAACACGTGTTTGGCATGGTTGAACTGTCAGTTTGGATTAATTTGACAATCACCAGGTCCCTGAGCCACAACCCATTATAGTGATGGCCATCAACACAAACTAATGGAACCATATTACAAAACAGGAGCACACACAATACCAGAAGGAAGTTGGAGTCACCACTTCACCTAAAACTAACATCTGCCATCGAACATACAAAACCACAAATATGCATTTCCAACACATGTTCTCTCATTCCTTTGCAGCCGACCAAGGTTACGGTATACAACTACGGGTGATTAATCCTTCTGGAAAACCGACAACAGTGGAAGAGCGGGCATTCAATGAAGGGCATAGAAGGAACGAAATGTAGTGGAGCGGACATTAAGGGGGTCATTCCAACTTCGGCGGGCGGCGGGCGGCGGAGGCCGCCCGCCAAAGTTCCCCCGCCAGAAGACCGCACCGCGGTCAAAAGACCGCGGCGGTCATTCTGGCTTTCCCACTGGGCTGGCGGCCGACCGCCAAAAGGCCGCCCGCCCGCCCAGCGGGAAAGCACCAGCAACGAGGATGCCGGCTCCGAATGGAGCCGGCGGAGTTGCTGGTGTGCGATGGGTGCAGTTGCACCCGTCGCGATTTTCAGTGTCTGCCAAGCAGACACTGAAAATCAATGTGTGGCCCTGTTAGGGGGCCCCTGCAGTGCCCATGCCAGTGGCATGGGCACTGCAGGGGCCCCAAGGGGCCCCACGACACGCGTTCCTGCCAGCCTGGTTCTGGCGGTGAAAACCGCCAGATTCAGGCTGGCGGGAAGGGGGTCGGAATCCCCATGGCGGCGCTGCTTGCAGCGCCGTCGTGGAGGATTCACAGGGGCAGCGGGAAACCAGCGGGAAATCGCCGGCTTCCCTTTTCTGACCGCGGCTTTACCGCCGCGGTCAGAATTGCCCTTGATGCACCGCCAGCCTGTTGGCGGTGCATCCTCCAACCCTGGCCCTGGCGGTCCATGACCGCCAGGGTCGGAATGACCCCCTTAGTCTCCTGAAGTCAAGGTTCAGGTGCCTGGCCTTGACAGGAGGAATTGTGTTGTATGCACTACCCCAGTATGCAAGATGGTACTTGTATGTGCAATCTTGCATAACGTATGTGTACGGACCAATTTTCCCTAGGATGAACTCGGAGATGTCCCCAATGAGGAAGAGGATGAAAATGGTGCACCACAGTTGGAGGGGGGAACTACAAACAGTGCTGCTGGAGTTTGCAGGAGACAACAAATTGTACAGAACCTCTACACCTAGACACTGTACAAATAATATCACTTTGTAATTATCACCAATAAATCACTTTTCACCAGAATGTCCATAGTTTACGCATTCTCCACTACATATGCAATTGGAATGTTGCTCATACCTCAGAGAGCAGGAAAGAAACACAACAGTATCAAAAATGGTTGGAACACAGGTTGTGATGTAAAGGGGTCTAGCGCCTCCATTCCACACATCAGTGTCACATAACTCATGCCCATGTGGCTCTCGAAGACCTAGATTCATGCTTCACAAAAAATATGTGGTGCTAAGTGGGCATTGTGCAAATTCCTACACCTTTCCCCACATCATCCCCATCCCTGGCAAGATATATGCAAGGGAGGGCGCATGTACGGTAGGAGCTGTTACCAAATGGTGCATTAGAAAAATAGGAACTGAACTGTGTCACATTTCAGACGGATAACTGGTATGAAAGTACTGAGCACGTGTGACAAGCGTGGAGACTACTGGTATCTGTGGACCTTACTGACTGTTCTGGGTTAGGAACCAAAGTTTGAGCCTAAGCCTGCACGGTATGTCAATGGCATTACGTTCCGGCACCACCATTGGGCCCAACCCTGCCGCATGGTGTGCTGTAAATCAAATATAGCACACACATGTTGGCTGTGGAGTGCGCTAAGAGTTGCTAGATAAGTGAAGCAGCAATGGGTGCTGATCCATTCTCCATACATATGGCCTATTGCCAGGATTTAACTATAAAAATGGGAGAATGCACCACCAAATTAATGTCTGGTTGGAATGTAGGCAGAGTCTGTTCTACTCCCTATATACATTCTAACACACTTGTCCCACAAATCTGCTTTCTTGACACATGCCTTCAATGGTACAATGCTACAATGGTTGACATGAGTCAGCAGGGATACCCAGTATAGTCTGAATGATACCATCACATACCACATATGAAAACACACCTCTCATTGACAGTAACATGCCTGACCAAGAGAAACTTACCAACAGTGACAAAATTCCATGAAATATCTAGGTCTCCAACATGCCACTCAGGTGTGGAATATGCAAGCATGTCTAGCAATGTCCAAACATGTCACAGACCCATCCTAAAATCTATGGGGGTTATTACAACTTTGGAGGAGGAGTTAATCCGTCCCAAAAGTGACAGTAAAGTGACGGATATACCACCAGCCGTATTACGAGTCCATTATATCCTATGAAACTCGTAATACGGCTGGTGGTATATCCGTCACATTTGGGATGAATTAACACCTCCTCCAAAGTTGTAATAACCCCCTCTGTCTGAAGAAGGAGACAGATATGTTGCATGTGGCCAAAAAACAGCACTGAGATGACTTCACTCACTAACAAGATGCACTCATGGTGACAGTGACATAGGTTGTGGAATGCTGAATTTAATGCAAACCCATGTACACCAAAGGATGTGGAGGATAGCTGAGAGAATCCCACAAATACTTGGAATACAACATGGGAGGTCATTTGGAGACTACACAAGTGTTGTGGGAGGTGTACTGTCAGGTGTGTGTGGAAGTCATGTAATTTTGCAAAGCCTGGAAATGGGAGGGAAACTATTGTGTAGCAAGGAGTAGTAGAAGATGTGTACCTCTCCAAATTACACAAGTCACAAGTTGCATCTTGTTCATGTATGACCAGACAGTGTTGCAGTAGAAGATGTGTACAAAGGGTATGCAGCCTAAATAATGCCAGCAATGTAGGACCTAATCTATTCCAAACAAGATAAGCCATACATGGTGGAGAAGGTACACACACAGACCAATTCTGACTGTGCAACACAACAATGCCACCATGTGATCACCCAACATATGTTCAGGGAGGATGACTAGGTCAGTACATAACCCACTCATGTTTGTTACAACAACAACATTGTAGTTGCCCATTATGCTATTCTGACAGAAGGCAGTGACATATGACATCATCTATTTCCTGGGTTGTACACAAATTACAAGTTACACTAGAGGTACAGGCCTAACCAAGCTGCAAATGAAAATTACTATGAATGTATTACCATGTCTGTCCAGACCATGCCAAATGATGAGACATGTCCTACACGTCAAATTAGCCAGTCCTCTGTACATGATAGGGCAAGCCTGACATCAAGTACCCCAAAGGAAAATGAAATTCCCAGTCCAATTGATCACAAATATACGTGTCACTCTGCAGGGGACTGCACATTCCTCTGCTGACGAGCTTTCATGAGGGTGCTTGATCCCCGCCCAACACCCCCTAACCCCAATGCTGAGGCTACATTGACTCTTGACACAGTAAGGTGCCTGATGCATGTGCACAGTGGACTGAGCAGAGCGGAGCACTGTAAAGCTGCGAAAAAACATGCAACCATGTGTATGTCTGTATAACAAAATATTTTAAGGCCCCAAGGGGGAACTGTAGCCCTTAACTTCCATGGCAAGAATTTGTGATCCTTGTGTACAGACAGGTTTAGTCTATTATATTATTATATTTTATATATATATATATATATATATATATAATATATTTATTTTATTACATTTCCACATTAGTAAAATCATGAATCAATCCATTAAGGTGCTCCTAAAATAATGGCGCAGTGAACATGATTGAAGTGATAAAAAAGTGGCAGGTGTTATATACAATATATACAAAATTATGGTTACAATTTTTTTGTGCTCTTCAAAAAGACCCCTTCAATCCAGGTGTCCAGAAGCCGCTCATGACATCACACAATAATCCACAAATCCACAAAAACAAGATATTGAGACTTTTGATGTGACTTTCTTTCCACTGTATTCTATTCACAGTAAATGTGTCCCCTAATCGAAAAAAAAAAAACATAATAGGGCCTTTTAGTATCTTCAAGGTCAAATCTTTCCATAGTCACTAAAATAAATGGACCAGGGTTAGAAAGTTGCAAGTCATAATAAACATGTTGTGGTAGATTGTAAGTATCTAGTTTGTGGCATGCACACATATGTCTGTTATCCCTGCACACATGTACAACTTAAATGGCACTGGCCTGGTATTGGGTTTTGAAGTCTGCAAAAAAGTCAACTTTCCACTAATGAAAATGCATTTATATCACATGATGATTGACAGACTTAAATGACCATCAGTTGTGCTCCAACATACGGAAACATGGGTGGGACTGATATGACTACACAGCCATTTAACAAAGTCCAACATGTGTCTATGCAGGAAGGTAGATATGTGAGGTTTCATATCTCATGAACACACCGCTGTGCACATAAGGCCCTACACATGTCTTCCAACCCACACAGCACATACCAGCCTTCATTGACACATGTGAGTACACCATCTCCTGCATTATAGATGCATGGGGAAACTGTATGTCACACTCGTAGCAGAGCATTATGAAGCCTGAACCTAAAAACACACCTTAGTGTGGCACATATGCACTCACATTGACAGGTGTAACATTATATCAACCCAGCTATTGTCCACTGCATCCTCTGATTACAATTTGTCATGGGTATCACATGCAATACCATGTATTGGACAAAGCCAATCATATCTCTTGTGTTGTTGACATATGTACATTTGGAAATCAGACTCTACAATGTGGTAGACCCACATATATGTGTTAGATCATATATGTCCACTCCTAGTACACAAGTGGTAACATGTATGTGTACAAAGTCTAGCAACACATGCACAGATGCAAATGATATCAGTGAACGCATGCGTTACACACACATACAAACATAATGGAAACACATACCAATGTTACTGTTAAGATCTTTATGAACACACACACATAGGTAGCCACCTCATACTTACTACATACATGCATTGTCCTTGTGATATGGTATATGAATCTGGGTGCACTGACAGCCTTTCCACCAAAATCCACGTGTTCCTGTTATGTGTCAAAAATGTTGACGCAAACCGCAATATTCCATACTCCGCTATTCCAAAAATATGATGCCTGCCCCTCCTGCGTGAATCGCAAGTCCACAGGCCATGTCAGGCTTCATGGAAAGAAATACCATGCATGACAGTCATGAGTCAAAAATTTAGATGCAAACACCAATACGTCTTACTTTGCTAAGAAACAAAAATTCCACCCGGCCCCTGCACCTCAATCGCAAGTCTTGAGGCCTTGTCAGGCTCAATGAGGAAAAATCAACGCATGACCGTCATGCTTCAAAAAAAAGATGCATATCAGAAAACATGATGCACAGGCCCAGGAAGTGATGAAACAGAACGTCCTGGCTGCTGACATGGTACAGTGCATTCACTTTCACTTCACAGTCTTTTTGTCTGTGACTGTGTGGGTGTGTGGAGCTGGGTGCTGGTGGAGGATTGGTGTTGTTGGATAGTTTTTTGCTGTGTCCTGTTGCTTGTGTGTGCTTTTTGTCTTTTTACTCTGTCTTTTGTAGTGTTTTAGTCCAGTATTTGTGATTATATTGTCCGGTGTTTGTCCTGGGGTAGCATAGTTTGTTGAGGTAATTGGGGTTAGGTGAGGTAGTTTATTAATTTTGTTTCTTTCGGTTGTTACATTTGCAGTTTGCACATACTGCATAATGTCTGGGAACGGGAGGGCAACCAAGATGGTAGCTGATGAACTGGGAAGGTTCATTTGGTTGGTGCAGCATCACCTTCTGATGATGCTAGGTTGGGGTGACCACGTAATCCAGGGCTACCCCACAGAGGCACTGAAGCTGCAGTGGGGCAAGGTGCTCAACCACCTGTGCAGAATATTTGGAGTAGTGCGTATTGACCACCAGTTGAAACACCGTTGGGCTGACCTGATAGCACGGGAGCAGGATCTACTGGATCACCTGGGAATACAGGATGGTGGACCAGTTGGTAAGTACCCCATTTGCATTGCAACATTCTTATTTGAATGTGCATGACAGGCGGACATAAGACTGAGTGCAGCATGTTTTTTCAAGGGTCAGGACAGGTTGCTGTGGGCCAGCTTTAAGAGCCCCTAGTGCCACCTCAGCGATGTCATTGGGAAATTCATAAACTACACTAAGCCAGGGCTTAGTGTCATTTTCCCTGTGCCTTATTAACAAAGTGGTGCGATGCATGCATAGCAGCACTTTTCTAAGCCTTGCACAACATGATGGCTGCACCAGGCATCATGTATAGGAGGGGAGCCTTCCTCTGTAAGGGGGGGGAATAAATGGGGAAAGGAATAACTTTATATATCTTAGTGCCATTTTTCCTGCACTTTGAACGCCTGCTCAGAGCAGGTGTTAAAAGGGGGCATACCTTTATATATGATGGTCCCCTATGTACTCTGCAGGAGTAGAGCAAACTTTTTCGTGCCACTTCTGCTGAGTACATAATTTGTGTCTATATGAAATGACTAAATTGCCCTCTACCCTGCGGCATGGTGCGCTGTATATTTCATACGGTGCACACATGGGGGAAAGAGGGCACTAAGGGGTGCTAAAAGGGTGCAAGGACAGTTGTGAGGCACTAGGTGCAGCACCGCTTTCCTTAAATCAGTGCTTGTGTCTTTGGCCAATGGCATTTAAGGAAGCTTAGCTAGGCACCGAGTCCAGACTACTTGCACATTCCTCTTTGTGTACATTGTGTATCACATACACCCCATAATGTTTCTATTATCTGACACACATGTGCTGAATTTGTACCACAGGCCTGCTCTTTTTTAAAAACAAAATGGGGCAGGCCTGCATCTGCGGCAGTACTAGCACATTACTTAGAAGTCAGCACTAACACAGGCATACTTGGACCACAATGCAAGTGTGTCTGCATTGAGGGGAGTGTATGTGCGCAGGTTGGTATCCCTTCCTGGACATAATTGGTCTACTACTATGACAATGACAGCCCACACAGTATTGGCAAGACATCCGTAATGTTATTCAGTTAATGTGCAGGAAGGGACAACTATGTGAACTTGAGGAAACTGCCATGCCATTTTGGCTCTAGTGTGTGGCACACAAATATTAGTGACAAGAAACAAGGATGTATCAATGCAGTCTTCAATATCAGGGGCAGGGTCAAAAACAATGGATGTGACAGTGGGCTGGCCACTGCAACAACATTGCATGCCCTTCTGATGTGGAGTACTGTGTCATGCTGTCCCATATCGACATGGAGGTATTACGCAAATAAACAGCTGCACAACAAATCTGTGTACATATGGTACAGTGAAATGCACCACAGGAGCGTCAGTGAAAATGATGCATTGGTGAAGCCAGGGTCTCCATTCTCTGGCCCTTCATCTCACAGACAGATTATAAATGTGTGGCAGTTGTTTTGCCCTACCACTAAGTTGATTTGCTCACTCAACTTAACAAGTTAAATGTGAAACTGTTGTCCATGCACGGAAATGTCCAAAAATCACTGTTATGTTTTCCTGTCATGTATTGCAGGTAAGCCTCCACCATACACCCCTGGAGAAGTGTCACAATTTGAAGACCCCTATGCAGCCAGTAAGTGTCACCTTGTGCGTCATGTGTGTCATTCCTGAGTTTTGTCTGTGAGGGTTTGATGTGTGAAATGCAATGATGAAATGTAATGTGTGACCAATGAAATGATGTCATCTGAGTTGGGATATGGACATCATGTCTGACGCTATGTTGAAGATGGAGTATGAGTTGATTTTTGCACAAGTGCCAATGTGTGCTGCTACGGAATTGTGTGTTAGGAATAGGAAAGCATGCCCTCAGACACATTGCCGTCAATCATGATATGTGTCTGAGCAGTTGTTTATCTGATTAGCATGCCTGTTGCCAAAATATATGTCACAGCACTTTTCACACTGTGTGCCAGATGTAGCTTTCAGTTACTCAGGAAACAGTAAAGTGGAAGTACATGTTTTGCGGTCTCAAGTGGGATTACGTAGGAGACACTTGCACCATCAGTGTCTCACTACTCTTCAGATTTTGAGTGACGCAGCAGTCATGCAAGGAACCTTTTTGTGCTGGCCAACAGTCAGTTGAGTACACAATGAGAATACAACTCTGCTCAAGTAGGTTGTGGGACGTGTCTGCGGTATGTAGCGAGATAGATATGTGCAGATTTACCAACATGGTATACCCATCATGATATTTGTGAGTGATCTGGGTCCCATCACATGTGTATAGAATGTGAATGCTGAGTGTGTAACTGGTACTTAGGAGCTGTCTGACATGCATGTGCACATATTGTTCAATAAATAGGAATACTGTAGCTGCTCCCAGTGCAGTGTCAATCTTACTCTACCCCTTAGGGCACCCCTACAGCCACCATGTGTGTGCCGCATTAGCCAATTTGGACAACATAGCACAGGGTAGGGGGCAATAGGTACTAAATCTGTAGACAACATAGATGTACTGTTCATGCTTTGGACAAACTATATGGGCATCAATGCTGAACTGTACATTGGGGCCCATTGTGAGCAATGGTGTGCTCCCTTGTGAATTGTGCTCTGAATGTTAATCCAATGACACATGAATGATGCTTTGTCAAACCTTAGAATTGCCAGTGGGAAGTTTCCTGTCCCCCTATCAGATGACCCCCACCTTGCATACATGATGACTGGCCAAAGCTTGATGTAGCACCAGGGGTGTCAAAGTGGTGGATTGCATACATTGCACTGCATATCAGCAATGGCACAGGGATTCTGGAATTGTAGGGCCACTTGATCCTCACTAGTCTGATGACACAAATGTTGAGCAAGGATGCTTTAGTCCACTTTCCTCTGGGCCTTTATGGTTAACAATGGATAGCTGTTACCCCATTGACATGTACATGATACCGTAGATGACTGTTAGGAAGTTCATATAGATTTGAAGTTTGTCAGTGTTGGGGAATGTGTGGTGGAAAGCATGTGTCATTTGAGGATGCTGTAAACATTGCATGTCTGTTCTACCTCCACCCAATGCTGTATGTAATCCCATGTTTTCCTCATTATTCAGCTGCCAATATGATCCCAGCCAAAAAACAAGCCTATGAGAATAGGGCAGTCACATACAGGCACATAGTGGCGGTACAGGTCAGGTACCAAAGGATGGAGAAGAGATATAGGAGAGAGAAATCAACTGGGCCTTTGTGTGCATTTCTTTAATGGGGGACCACTGCTGCATCCCACAACTGATCAGGCCATATCGGGGATGAAATTTGGGGTTAGGTGGGCCTCTCTTGGTCCTACCCCTTTCACTCCTACTGTACCAATCCATACGAGTGGCCCCCCAAAAGCCATCTGCTCCTGCCACTAGCTCTACCTTCGAATCTGACATGAGACAGGACATGGCAGCCATTATGGCTAAGCTGGAAAGAGGGAATGCCCATAGTTACAAACTACTTAAGTACTGCAAGAAGAAACTGAAGATGTTGTAAACTATTTGTGCGACAGCCTCCCAGTTCCTTCCCTCTCCCTTTTACTGATGTTACATTTTTAGTGGGTTTTAGGTGGGTAGTGATAGGATAGTAAAATATTGTAGTTTAGGTGTAGCTTAGTGTAAGTATATTTGGGGGTTGGGTTTTAGTACATATTTTATTTTGGAGGGGTTGGGTGGGGCTTATGTTGGGGTTTATATGTTAAGAAAAAAAATCTAAAAAAACTACAACAATATATATTTATGTTTGTTTAGGAAATAGGTTAGGTTAATATATGTGCAGCCTTAGTTTATGTTGTTCTCTCTGGAGGAGTGGGGGGACAATGTTTAGAGTGTGGCGTTATATGTTTAAGATACGTTTAGAATAGGATAGATAGGTGTAGATGTAAGTTAAGATAAGTTAGTTTAGGATAGTTTAGTCTAGACTAGTGTATATGATAGGTTTTGATGATGGTATTAATATGTTTTAATAAATCCTGTTAGTATTAGACCATTATCTTTCCATGTTGATTGAGTGTCTGGGTATTCTCATGTGTGCACTGGCCAAGGAGAAGGAATGGCTTAGGGTATGCTTTCTGTCTTTATTTCCATGGGTGACCATGTGAATTTCCTGTGACCAAGGAGCAGTCAGATTGTCTGATAAATGGCATCAACTACTCAAAATATTTGTAATCTAGAGCTCCAACCATTCACATTGTGTATGTAAACAGTGTCCTGGACAGATAAATATGGACCTTCAACTGTCTATGCTGAGGTCTGACAGTATTAGTGGTGGAAAGTGTGGCACATGTGACATTAGCCATTTTTGGGTCTGTATCCTGCCACCCTGACAGCTGCCCGCCACTGATTAGATTTGCCTCTTCTGAACCACACATATTAGCTGTACTGGTGCTATCAACTGGGTAAATTACCATACACGTGGTTTAGACAAATACATGCCATATTTCAACTTCCATGGATATCTGTTCAATACATGCATTTAAGACTGTAAGTTGGTTGTAGCCCACGTCACCATCATTCACATTTTTCATGTTAGGATCTTAGTGTGTGGCTTTGTGTCTGACAGTAATGCACACATGTAATTATGTTCTGTTTTCATTAACATAGCTGAACACAATGCATACATTTAGCTGAGCTAATGGATCACAGTAAAGGTTAAATGTTACATGTGAAGAACGTGATTTAATTACAGGTGCAAGTGCATTTTCCAATGCTATACAATATCCAGTTCACAGACCACATCATAGATCCTGAGCCATTTGTTGTGCAATCAGAGTCGATGGGTGAGGGGTATGTCATAAGACATGGTTTGGAGCAGTGTGCATTAGTGAGGAGGTGTACAAATTGCCAATAGGTAAGATTTGAGACAATGACAGTACATAGCAGAGAAGTCAACAGTGGTTTAGTGAAGAGGGCACATTACCAGCTGTCACAACACTGGCATGATTTTATGTTTTTATCACAGAACTAAGGAATTACTGTCCATGTGGCACAGACTGGTGCTACTGGGTAGTTTTCCTTGTGAAAGCTGTTCCTTCTATATCTTCATTCTCTGATGTGTTTGGTGCCGTCTGTGCCATGGGGGGTGCTGTTGTTGAGGGGGCCACCCATACATCAGGGGATAGAGATTTGGAGTCAAAAGTCCCGGCAGCTGCCAATTGTGGGAACACATAAGCAGGGGCGTAGGAGACAATACATTTCTGGGGGGGACAGGGACAGCCTTGGGGACTTTCAATCAACACTATACAAATCACTCCTTGTTTACGTACTGCAGGCTCCGATAAATATACACAATCATATATATTGGAAGTGAAATAGGGAGAAAGGAAGGCATGTTTACACAGTCTGAAAGTATCTTTTATTGTTATTTATATTCACAAAGTATTTAGCTCAAATGTGAAAATAACATGTTGATTAACCTTGCATCTTCATGCACCAAGCAAATCAAGGTAGGAGGGTTAAAAGGAAGAACATACCCTTTGCGCCCCACACCTATCATGCCCTTCACCTCATGCCAATTGGAACCGCACTGGAGAGATCAAAAGCGATTAGGTACAATAGTTGTAAACTGTACTCGGAAACCATAGTTCTAATAACACTTCTACTCCTGTGTGTGATCTTGGGAAGCTCAGGCCCACATCAGTCATAACTAGAAGCATTTCAAATGAAGAAACTCTTGGAGTTACAGTCTATATAAACATGGATTCTCTAATCTCTGTATAAACTGCAGTCACTAATTTCTTTAGAAACGGCTGTTTGTGATGCACCAAGTCACAGCGTGTAAAGAAAAGACATTCACTGATTAGAAAGAAAAGACATCAGAAAATGACTATGATAGGGTTATTACAGTCGAGTTCTGACATTACAATGCCTTCTGCCAGAGCTAGCAGACAAGGTAAAAGGCAGATCAGGTCAAGGAGCATAATTAATAAAGCTGTTTAAAGCAAAAAATTTAATGTTGCTTTTCTTTCTTCTGCTCTACTTTAATAGCTTGGAATGACAGAACCTATGCACTAAGGTTTTCAGTGGTTTGTGCTAAAGTTGGTGGTGTGACTATGTATTATATGGGGTAAAATACCCCCTGTGTACATTAGGATATTGCAAGTCACCTTAAAGTTCATACCTTATAAACAAGCAGTGGCAAAGCCAATAGGTCTCGCCTATGTAAGTTCTATTGCCTTTGCCAATGTGTTTTAGCCATGCTGTACACTAGTGAGACTACTATTCAGCATGGCTCAAAGTTAATGGCATAAAGGAGAATGATGTGTCATCGACTGGTGTGGCATAGTATCATGGAGTAAGTAGAGTGTCCTAGAATGGAGCAGTAAACTTAACTTTGAAGGAACAGGGGTCCCTGGAAAAAATGCAACACCACTCCCATAAACAATGATATTAAAGTAGTATGCAAATGGAATGTTTTATGCATTTATTCAATCAAAATATAAAAGATCAAATGTAGTGGGAAAACATCAACAGGGGAAATCGAGAAAGACTGGTATTCGGCATTACACAAGTTATCTGGATGACCCAATGTCGCCAATTACAAGAAAAAATTAAAAAGTAACATATATAGTACAGTGGTTTGGAGGAGGCTGGCCTGGTTTGTAGTGGGTACCTATTGTACTTACACCTTATACCACATCCAGTTATCCCTTATTAGTGAAATGTAGGCAGTGCCTAGACGCCAGGCTCTCTAGGGGTGGCTGTAGCAAAGGCTTATCTACGAGACATGCAAAGCTCATGCAACACCACTGTAGTCACTCAGTACTCACACACATGAAAGAAAATACTCAGTGTTACAAAAAAAGGTACTTTATTTTAGTGACACAAATGCCTAAAATACCATAGAGACTATACTCCCTTAGGAGGTAAGTAATACACCAATTATATACACTAGTATGCAGCAATAGCAATAAAAACTGAAAACAGTGCAATTAGTGAAAATCACAATGGTTAGAAATGGGCCTAGGGGAAACACAAACTATGTATTAAGAAAGTGGAATGCGAATGTCGGTTTCCCACCTAGGCAAGTGTGGTGTGTCGAGGGGCGCCGGGAGTATTAGAAAATACCAAAGGTAAGTAATAGAACCCACCTCAGAGCCCAGGAAAGCAGGAGTAAATCACAGTAACGTTCCCAGAACACACAAGAACACGAGAAAGAAGATAATGCAAGAACCAGAAGATACTTCAAGACACAACGGGTGGATTCCTGGACCTAAACACCTGTGGAAGAATGGGACTAAGTCGAAGAAGCTCAGAAGAGTCCAGGGAGGACAGGTGCCCCCGCTAACCCGAATCAAGGTGCAAAAGAAGAACCACTGGTGAAGAACAACAGTCAGTACTGCACCCAAGAAGATGGATGTGTGTTGGTGCAGATGATATCCCCCACCGATGGATGATTGCAGTCTGGTTTGCATCGCAGGATTCCACCAACAAGCCTTTGCACAGGCAAAGCTCATGGTTAGTGGAAAATGGCACTGCCCGGGACCAGGAGGGACCTGCTGGACTCTACCCAGGAGGAGGAGTCAGAGGGGGCTCTCAGCAACTCAGAGAGCCCACAGAATACCAGCCAGTACACACAGGAGTCCCCCAGCACGGGGACAAAGGAGTTGCAAAAGGAGGCCCACGCAGCACAAAAACAAAGGATCCCACGCCACCAGAGAACCATTCAGGAAGCTGGGCATCTCAGGAAGGAGTGCTGGGGGCCGGAGCTACATTGTGCACGAATAATTTCATAGAAGGATGCCACACGCCTTGGCAACTGAAAAACATGTGGTGCACGGGGTACTGTCTTGCGTCAGAAGGCAAGCTCTTACCTCCACCAAAGTTGGACAGTAGGACGTCAGGACCATCGGGACCACTTCAGTCTACCACCTGTGATGCAGGATCCATGCAACTCGTCAGGAGAGGGGACCCATGCAGATGGTCATCATTGCAAAGAGGTGCCTGCTGAAGCAGGGGAGTGACTCCTTCACTCCAAGGGAGATTCGTTCATTCTTCTAGTGCAGACTGAAGACAGGCTGTCCTCTGAGGATGCATGACCGGGAAAGAGCTGCAGTTGCTGCCAGGAGCTGAAGTTACAATGTTGCAGAAGTCGTCTTTGCTTCGTTGTTGCAGTTTGTGGAGTTCCTGGATGGTCCAGATGCAGTTTCTTCGGTGAGAAGGTGAAGTAAAGGATTCAGAGGATTCCTGCTGGAGTCTTGCAATCTGAATTTGAAGATCCTCCCAAAGGAGAGACCCTAAATAGCCCTGAAAGGGGGATTGGTCAGCTAAACAGGTAAGCACCTATCAGGGGACGGCTCTGACACCACCTGCTGGCACTGGCCACTCAGATGCTCCCAGAGTTCGCTGCCAACTTGGAATCCAAGATGGCAAAACCCAGGGACCCTCTGGAGGAGTTCTGAGCACCACACCAGGGGTGGTGATGGACAGGGGAGTGGTCACTCCCCTTTCCTTTGTCCAGTTTCATGCCAGAGCAGGGACTGGGGGTACCTGAACTGGTGTAGACTGGATTATGTAAGGAGGGCACCAAATGTGCCCTTCAAAGCATTTCCAGTGGCCTGGGGAAGGAAGCTACCCCTTCCAAACCTATTTCCAGAGGGAGAGGGTGTAACACCCCTTCCCCGAAGGAAATCCTTTGTTCTACCTTCCTGGGCTTGAGCTTCTCAAGCAACAGGAGGGCAGAAACCTGTCTGAGAGGTGGCAGCAGCTGGGTCTGCCTGGAAAACCTCAGAAGGCTGGAATGGCAATACTGGGGGTATGCCAGAGCCCCCAGAGTGCATGAAATCATACAACCAATGCTTGCAAAAGCCTTGGGGTATGATTCCAACATGTTTGATACCAAACATACCTATGTTCGGAGTTACCATTATGTAGCTGGGAATAGGGAGTGACCTATTTCCAGCACACGTGTAAAATGGCATCCCCGCACTCCTGAAGTCTGGGAAAATGGTCCTGGAGGTCGTGGGGGCACCTCTGCTAGTGCAGGGGTGCCCTCACACACAGGTACTCTGCACCCTGCCCTCAGGGCTGGAGGGCCTGCTATAGGGGTGACTTATAAGTGACCTGGTGCAGTGTAACTGGCAGTGAAAGGGTGCATGCACCTTTTCACACAGGCTGCAATGGCAGTCCTGCAGAAGCCTTTGCATGGGCACCCTATGGGTGGCAAAAGAAATGCTGCAGCTCACAGGGATCTCCTGGAACCCCAATGCTCTGGGTACCCAAGTACCATATAATAGGGACTTATAAGGGGGCACCAGTATGCCAATCTTGGGAGAAATACTGAGTTACCAGTATGCAACAACCATAATTTAAGGGAGAGAGCATAACTGTTGGGGTCCTGATTAGCAGGATCCCAGTAGACACACTCAAACACACTGGCAAACAGGCCAAATGTGGGGGTAACCAAGCTAGAAAGCGGCTACTTTCCTACAAGGTAAGCATCCACAATAATAATTTACAAGCTTTTATACACCCACTTTTACATGAATGACTCAAATAGTGAATCAAGAAGTCATTAGCTCATAGTACCTATGCTTATGCCAACTTATGTACAATATCACAAATTCAAGTCAAGGTACTTTGGCCGACGATATTTCGATCCCCTATACAAGTATCAGGATCATCCTAAGCCTTTGTTAAGCTTGAGTTAAAAGGGTTACAGAGTGCTTGTAACCAAAACGGCCAAGATAAATCTGACTCATGTCTCATATGAGTGACAAGGCAATCAATGGAGATCTGAATCTCTAATCAAGCGCCAATGCCATAACGTAGTAGTAGAGTGGAGTAGTGTCACAGTGTAATAGAGTGTCATAGAGTGGAGTGGCAGAGTGTCGTAGAGTGGAAAGGCATAAATATGAGTGAACTGGAGTAGAGTGAAGTAAAGTAACGTGAACTTGCATAGAGAAAGTTGGGTAGAGTGCTGTTGAGCATAGTACATTGTTGTATAGTGGAGTGGCATAGAGGGTTGTGCAGTGGCATAGAGTGGAGTAAAGTGGAATGGAGTGGCGTATAGGGAGTTGTGTAGGGAGTTACAGAGTGGAGAAAGTGTTAGAGATTAATGGAATAGAGTGTCAGAGTCTATTATGATGGAGTGTAATGTCATAGTGAAGTGTCATAGAGTGGAGTTGGGTGGTCTAGAGTGAAGTGGCATAGAGTACAGTGGTGCAAAGTAGATTGGTGTAGAGTGTGGTGGTATAGAGTGCGTTGGTTTTGAGTAAAGTGGTGTAGAGTGCATTGACGAAGACTGTACTGGTTTAGCGTACAGTGCAGTAGCGTAGAGTTGTGAATAGTAGAGGGGAGCAGAGTGGAGTGGCACAGCATAGATTGCAGTGGTTCAGTGTGATGTGTCATGAAGTGATGCGGTGCATTGTAGAGTGGAGTGGTGCAAGGTAGAGTAGACTGGTGTAGGGTGCAGTGATGCAGAGTAGAGTGGCATAGAGTGTAGTGGCATATAGTACATTGATGTAGAGTGCAGTAGAGAGGCATATTGAGGTACTGGGTTTTTCAGAACCGGTACTGATCCGGTAACCCAGCGGTGCCAGGGTACACCCAAAGACCTCGGGTACTTTCCTGATTCAGACTACAGAAACTCAGAGTCTTCTAGGTGAAGTCAAAGATCGAATTTATTGGCTGCAACCAATTGACAGGCGTCCTAGAAGTACAACAGCACGGCTTGTATGTTCTCAGGAGACTGTGTGTCAATGCAAAATCAGGTTTCCTTATATACAGTTTTTTAAGCTTCAGGCAAACATTCTTGACATTTTGGTTGGTCATTCACATGTTTTCACTACAAAGGAAAAAACAGTGTCATGATGAAACCTCATATTTCATGTCATCCAACCCATAATAAATTACCCGGCAAGGCCTAGAATTTCACATCAGATAAGTGTGGACCCCCAATAAAAACGGGCACCTCCCCCTCGTAAAGTAAGAAGAAGAAAAGAGCAGGTGCAGGTGTGAGCAAGTTAGGCAGGGTATGTGAGCGATAATAAGGGTTTTATGGCCTGGTGTGCCTTGATGCTATCTGATTCGGCCACTGGGAGAGGGACTGACCAAACAGGTTTGGCCTGAGACAATGGTTCCAGCTTGCCCAGGTCAGAGAAAAGTCAATCAAGGTGTACGTGTCCTTGGAATCAAATCTGACTGTATTATAAGCCTATGTGAGGGCAACTTTTAAAATGGCTGTCGTGTATAAAATGGGAGCCACGAGTGCAGGACGAAAATGGCGATTTCGAGGTGAAAACGCTGCTGGAATTGAGCGAAAATGCTCATGCTTAGTGTACTAGTCATTATCGGTCTTTTGATACTAAAATCGTACTGCTGTGGCAAAGCAGATTACATGGCTCCAGAATTTTTAGAACCACAAACCCTCCTTTTTCCCTTACATAGGCAATAAACCTATTCTCATGCTAATCTGAGTCCAGGTCTATGTTTCTAAAGTCGTTGAGATGTTGCTGTAACATCATCCTAGTATTTAGCTCGTCTCTTGGTGCAGGTTTCCTTATGCATGATGTAACACAGAGGCCACATATCGCAGGAGCACACTGCACGCATAGACAGAACAGGAAAAGAATGGCCAAGATCATCCCAATGACCATCAGAATCTTCCATCCCCATGGTGATATCAGTTCCCAGAGCCATCCCATTAATGACCAATTTCCTTTATCTAAATGAATAGATTCGGAAATTCTATGCAGTTCGGAGATGGCCTGGTATACTGTTGGAGCGTTATCTGGGACAAAAACACAGCAACTCGACTGGATCAATGTACATACTCCACCCCGGTCTGCAAGTATGACATCTAATGCGACCCTGTTCTGAAGGGTCATAAGACGATCCGACTGGAGCTCAGCAGTCAAGTTACCAAGGGCACCGGCGGTTTCAGCCACAGTGGATTCAACCACTCTTATCAATTGCCTTATACTCCTGCTGTTACTTATTTGTCCCCAGAACGGCAGAAAACCCTTTACGAAGTCCCCAAATTCTTGTCCTGCAGTGTCTTCTTCACTGAAGACGCCTCTAACTATCCTTGTCTTGTGGTAATCTGCCGCTGCTGTGTAGGTAGGGGGCAACAGGAACGAAACGAAGCATGTGCCCGAAAAGTCAGGGGGCAACCATGTAAAGGCTCTATCATGGCAGATGAAATAGGTACCCTTAGCTGCCAAAAGCGGAGGGGAGGTCTGAGATGCGAAGACATATGTCTCAGTGCAGACGCTTTCCCCTAGCTGAGCTCTGGGATTCTTGCCAGTACCTTGCAGACACAGGTGACCCTGATGGGGTACAACCCAAATCAGGGAAGATATCTTAGCTTGCTGTTTCTCATTCATTGTGGCTTCATATCCGGTCATGTTCCATCCTATATATGCCATTGTCTCATCTCTGGGGATAGTCTCGTAGGAGATATTGTCCTTCATCATGTCTATGATTCCTTTAACCAAAGCATTTTTCTTAGGGTTGTCTTCAGCAAAACGTAGGGGGTAGTGTGCATAGATGAATATCGTTCTGAATGCCCACACGGAACCATTGTGGCTAAAAGGCAGGATCAGATAAGGGATACCTTTATCTGCTGTGTGAGGCATAAGGCCACACACCCAACAGTTAGTTGTATTTATCACTAGTTAGTGTTGGTGCAAAAGCTGGATGAAGGAGTTATTAATGAACTCTAGTCTCCTAGCAGATTCATGTTTAGGGAGGAGTTGAAAAGAATGTGGGGAAACAGTGGAAGGAGGAGGTGCAGACGAGGTAGTGGGTGCCAATATCACATTAAAACAGAATAAAATATATCCTATAAAAAACATAAGTATACTAAAAAAAATGCACAGCAGCAAAAACCGTTTCCTGGTTATCGTTTCACATATTCTCTTCTTGAAACTCAGTCTTTCAACATGTTCTCCATTTTGGAAAGATTCCATCCTCTAACCGTTGCCGCTCGTGGCGGTTGGTTTACTTCACTTAGGAGTGTTCTGAATGTTCCAGGCCGCCCTAGAACAAACCAGACCTGTAGACCTTGTGTCCACAGGCTACCCCCCTAAGTCTTTTCAGCCACGATCCTACAGCTGAACCCGGATGGAGGTTCAAAAAATACAAAAAGCAAAAAGTCATTCAAAAATAATTTTCCATATTGGAGAACTTTGTTAAAGAGAAGAAAAGTAAACTGTTTTATTTGTCCTTTATTCTTGGTCGTAGATTATAACGGTTAGTCCCAGGTATCGTGTGGTCCTGAAAAAGGAGTTCAGGTTCTGTAGTGTCCAATCGGACTGACGGTGATACTGCTGATTGTAAAATGTCATCACTTTCTTTCTCAGTGAGTGTTCCTTTTATTTGTGCATCGCTGAAAGGCAAAAACCGTGGCACGGTTTCAGTCTCTGAGTCGGCAATACCTTCCTGGACCCACCGGTCACATGTCAGAGGTAGGGGTACCCTTTTGCAATGGGTCCCATGGATCCAGTGTTTCTTCCCTTCTACTCGAACAGCTGATCTTGTGGAGAGAAGAACGAGGTGCGGTCCGGTCCACCTGGGCTGCTCGTTTTTGGTTCGCTGAAAGTTCTTTATTAAAACCCAGGATCCAGGCTCAATGGGATGACCTGGAGATTCAGAGACCGGAGGCAAGGTGTCGTGGACCTGTTGATGTAAGACACGCAATTTAGCCGTCAATTCATACAGATAGTCAAGCAAGACAGGATGCTCTATCTCGCTGAATTTCTTGGGCCTAGGCACTCCCCATATATTGGCCGGGCGGCCAAAGACTATTTCGTAAGGACTAAGTTTCACTCGTGAATGCACAGTCATTCTGGTTGATAGGAGTGCTAAGAGTAGAGCGTCAGGCCATTTGAGACCAGAGCTCGCTTGTATCTTGGCCAATTTTAGCTTTAGAGTGCCGTTATAGCACTCCACTAATCCAGCTGATTGGGGGTGATTTGCAGCGTGAAACTTTTGGTTGATGCCTAGCCCTTCGCATACTTTCTTCATCACTTGACCCACAAATTCACTTCCATTGTCACTCCAGATCATTCTCGGCATTCCGAACCTAGGGAAGAACTCTTTCACAAGGGCTTTGGCTGTGGATAGCGCAGTATTGTCTTTTAGGGGATAGGCTTCCACCCATCTTGAAAAGGCACAAACAACAACGAGTACATATTTTAAGTTGTTGCACAACTCCATGTGGATGAAATCTAGCTTCAAAACCTCAAACGGATACGTAGGAGGTGCAAAATGACCAGCTGGAGTTGGGGTTCCTCTACCAGGGTTGTGTTTCAGGCATACAATGCAATTTTTAACTACATTTTCTGCGCACTTGGGAATTCCTGCATTTTGCCATACTGGGGCCAACAACTTACAAATTCCTTTCACACTGATGTGAGCCATTCCATGAGCCATTGTAACTACTGCAAGCACATACGAATCGGGTAGCATCCATCTCTGATGTTCTGACAACTCGACCCAACAACCATTCGCATCCAATTTACCCGTACTTTCTCTCCACACACTCAATTCTCTCTCTGTGGCTTCAGCTTGAATCGATTTTACGCTTTCTATCGTGTCTTCACACATTCCAACATCACCAATCCATCTTGCAGGGCTCGCGACATACATTCGGCTCATCACATTCCTTGCCGTTTCTTTTGCGACCTCGTCAGCAAATGCATTCCCACGACCAACATCATCAGTCACCTTTTTATGTGCGCTACACTTCACAATCGCAACTTGCAACGGTAAAGTAAGTGAATCAAGGAGCTCATTTACCAACTGACCATGCTGTATTTTAGTTCCATGCGAGGTCAGGAACCCACGTTCCTTCCACAAACGCCCAAAACTATGGGCCACACCAAACGCATATTGGCTATCGGTATAGATAGTCACTTTCATTCCTTTTGATACTGTACATGCTCTTGTTAGGGCTATTAACTCAGCTGCTTGGGCTGAATTATGTGGCATACGTGCAGCTTCAACAATCGTACACAAAGTTGTCACAGCATACGCCGCAGTCGTGTCACCATTCGGGAGCTTAAAGCATGAACCATCCACCCACAGAGTACCATCACTCTTTGCAATGGGAGTGTCCAGAAGGTCTATTCTCCCTTTCGTTTACTCTTCTGTTCTACGGAGACAATCATGTTGTTCAGAAGTATCTAACTCCATCACAATTGGCAATAACGTAGCTGGGTTAAGTGTAGTGCATCTTTTTATATGTACATGGCTTGCTAACAATGTCAACTCGTAACCTGACAATCGAGCACTAGTTAAATGCTGTGTCTTGGTTCTGTTTAACAACGTGTCCACTGCATGTGGAACCATTACGACTAATGTGTTGTTCATCACTAAACCAGCAGACTATCGGATAGAAACAGCAGCTGCCGCTGCCGCTCTTAAGCAGCTCGGTAGTGCCTTAGCTACTGGGTCTAAGGTTGAAGAGAAATAGGCGCATGGACGCTCCCTGTCTCCAAACTGTTGTGTCAAAACTGCTAACGCACAACCTTCTTTCTCATGGACATACAATGTAAAAGGCTTGCTGTAGTTGGGGGTACCCAACACAGGAGCTGAACATAATGCATCACGTAATTCGACAAAACTTTTCTGACAATCTTCAGACCATGGGACGGGATTCGGTATATCTTTACAAGTTAATGCCACCAAGGGTTTGGCTATTAACGAAAAATTAGGTATCCATTGTCTGCAATATGATGTAATACCCAAGAAAGCACGCACTTCTCTTTGTGTTCTTGGCACACTCATTGCTGCAACAGCTCTGATTCTCTCTGGGGTCAGTTGCCTTCCCTCCTTCGAAAAGAGATGACCTAAATAGGTCACTTTTTTTTGACAATACTGTAACTTTGAAAGGGACACTTTGTGGTGTAAATCAGACAAATGACGCAATAATGACAATGTTGCTTCTTTGCAGATCTCCTTAGTATCTGCGGCAACTAGCAAATCATCGACATATTGAATGAGAGTGGCGCCATCAGGTAACATAAGAGTGTCAAGTTGTGCTTTCAAAGCCTGACTATAGATGGATGGACTTTCACAATAGCCTTGAGGAGCTCTCTTAAATCTGAAGCTTCGTCCTCCCAAATTGAAGCCAAAAATGTCCCTGCTCTCTTCTGCAATAGGGATGCTGAAGAAAGCATTCTTCAGGTCTATTACTGAGAACCAAGTGGCTGAAGCCGGAATCATTGTCAACAATGCAGTGATATCGGGGGCGACTGGAAACTGTGGCACAACTATTTTGTTCACCTCTCTAAGATCAATTACAAACCTATAAACAGGTGGCTGAGTAGGGTCAGTGTGCTTCAAGACAGGCAAAACAGGACTATTGCAAACGTTGCCTCTTGTCTCTTCAATTACATCCTTCTCAATCAGATCACGAATAATTGCCATCAACGCTTTTTCCCCTTCACTAGAGATCTTGTATTGGGGAATACGTGGCATTTTAACATTGGCTTTTAATGTTATCACATATGGCTGAATTTCCAAAAGACCTACATCATTAGGTCCAGTAGCCCAAAGAGTATTAGGAAGAGACGAAAATTCTGGTGGAAATCTGTCCTTTGACAAATACATTGGTGAAACCACTTTCTTACCCAATGTGAGTTGCACTCCAGAAGGAGAGCAATACAATGTCGCATACAATCTTTTTAACAAATCTAATCCTAACAAGTTCTCGCCACAACCTGTCGTCAAAATAAGGGGTGTTTCAAATTTACAAGGTCCAACAGAAAGAGATATAGGGTTAGAAATCGGATTTCTAACTGGGGCGCCGGAAAAACCTACTGATACATTTGTTTCGCCAGACAAAGGTGCGCCAGGGAGTTTTGAGTGCATAATAGAACTCTTGGTAGCACCAGTATCCAACAGAAAAGGTTCTGACACACCTGATGCAATCACCTCAACATAAGGCCCACTCTGATCTACTGGAACTGAAACAACTCCCTCTCTTTGTCTATGGCTGTCCTAGCAATCATTACTGTCCAAATGCTCACCCTCTGTATAGTAATCATCAGTATAGTACTGAGCCGTCCTACCGGATGCATTAACCTGTTGATCAAATCTGTTCATTGAGTTTTGAGGGAGGAATGGGCGCGCGTTCTGGGGAACATATCCACGTCCTCTTCCTCTAGGTGCTTGTGGAACACCTCGACCTCTTAAACCGGAAGTACCATTTGCGCGCTGCAGCAAAGCAGGGCAACTATACTTGAAATGACCCTCTTCCTTGCAATATGAACACTGATTGGGACCTACTGGGATACGTGGTTGAGCATACTCGGCTCTTTGCGAGTTTCTCTGAAACGGTTGGGGCTGATAGTTATTCTGATAGTTGTTCTGTACACCACTATTCTGACCACCATGTGGCGGGTACGCTTGTTGTAACAGAACCTTCGTTTTCAAATCTTTTGTTTTCTTCTCTATTCTATCTCTCTCATCTTTATCTCTATTTTCGTAGTACTGTGCAGTAGCCAATATCTGCGCTGAAGAGGAAACTGCCCAAGAACTTTCTGAATCTTTTAACTTTTTACACAACTCAGGAAGCAGATTATGCACAAATTTATCGACGAACAAACGTTGACCACCTTCCGTGCTCATATCTTGACCACTGTGGTCCACAAACGTTTCTTCAAACCTGGTGAAGAAATCTGATACCGTTTCTTCTTTCTTTTGCTTACATGCAGACAATTTATCCCAGTTTACACACATCGCAGGCATTATAGTTTTCATGTAATCAATAATTCTACCAGGAAGTTCTGTCACTAAAGGCTCAGGTTTAGCACCACCAATTTGTCGGGCATCTGCAGCAGCAATATTAGCCCATGTGTCACCTAATTCTTGAGCATGGTCTGCATGGCGAATCTTTCCCCATAAAGGCTGTGGAACAACATTCCCAAACAACATGTCTATGTCCGCTAAATTCATAATGCAAGACCCCGCAGTCTGTGACAATTCCTTGTAATACCCTGTAGGGTTCTTACGGGGATCAGGCAATGTCTGCTTAAGGGCTAAAACTTCAGCTCGCTTCCATGGAACGTGTACCCATACACGCTGGAAGTGAGGCAGGACAGGTGGATTAGCATTTGGGTCCCCTTCCCTCCACTGTGGGGGAACTTCTCTCATGGGGTACTGTTTCCCTTTCTTTTTAGCAGAAGAATCATATTTAAACAATAACCTGGAAACACCTTCAGTCCTAAACGACAATAACGTCGCAACTGCTTTCTCGACATCTGAACCCACAATCAAACCTGTCGAAAAATCAAACCGTACACGACACAATTTAGGCGGATTGGGCTCCAAACCATTTTCCTCTAAATCCTCAGAAAGAAAAGTACACATTTTCTCAAAAACGTATCTCTGTTTCGGTTCTTCCCACTGATGGAAGACATCCACAACGGACTCTAGTTCATATCTCGCTGGTTAAGTAACCCATTTATGCGCCAAATAATTCAGTGTCTCTTTCTCCATACCATCAGGCAATTGGCTACGCAATTGCTTACGCTCTGTAACTGGGGTCGTAGCTAATGACCCAAAGAGAGGGGATAAAAGACTAGTCACAGTGTTTGTCATTCTCTGACGGATAGAGGGAGAGGTTGACAAATGAACAGGAGGAAAAACAGAATGAGACAAGGCAGAGACAGAAGCAGTATCAGAGACAATACCAGGAGTTGTAGTCGCTATAGTAGTCAAAGTTGTAGGAAGTAAAGGCAGAGCAGATGTCAAAGCCGGTGGCCCTTGAGAAGGCTGCACCGGAGGAATAGGAACCAACTGAAGAATAGCTGGTGGGTGCTGGGGAGGAGCAGGAGGCAATGCAACCACTGGTTGTGCAACTAGAGGTTGCGGAGGTGCCGTTGCATTCTGCGCATAGGGTGGTGGCGAACTTAGCAAATGCGACATTAGGGGATCTTTTTCAGAGTCTTTTGCTGCATCTTGCTGAAGAGGCGACAAAACTGGATAGCATTTATCTACTGTCATTTTATGTCGCCTATGCAACTGCTCATTCAACTGTTCTGCTTCGTTATCTTTAAACTGTATAGCAGCTTGCATAATCGAAATACCTTTTTCTCTCTTATTTTTCTTAGCTAATTTAATTTCCTTTTGCTTGGCTTCTTTACGCCATAAGCGGAAAGAATCAAACATTGCCGGCCGGGCTTTCTTCTTAAAAAGTCTAACTTCGAGGTTATCTAAGATTTCTGTGTCAAAGCTACCATTTTGGGGCCATTTTAAAACACCATCTTTTCTGGTGTAACGGATCCATACTTCATTATATGTGATGGGGCCTACTCCGTGCTTCACATATAGTTCATAAGTTGGAGTTCCAATCGGAGGAACCGGACATGAGTCCTCCAACCGGGAGTCCCTTTTACAACCAAGACAAAACAAATTTCCAAGTCTGCTAAGACCAGGCATCTTCGCTCACTAGTCTAGCTTCAAACTTCAAAGGATTATCGTTTACGATAGTCTCGTGAATACACGAGTCCTTCGGCTTTGGTACTTGCAAGTTCCAAATCAAAGTGATCCCGAAGGGATACCAAACCAAATGTCCAACTTAAGGACCAAACCAAGTGTCCAACTAAGGACCAAACCAAGTGTCCAACTAAGGACTGGGAGACGCTCCACTTATACTTAACTGAAAATATCAATGACGTCACCAGAAGACTCGTCTTATCGTTTCGCTCTACCAAAAATCAAGGGTCCAAATCAGGGCAATAGCCAGGGCAGCAGTCCTTCGTAGCCGTCTGGAAGCGGGGAACGTCGCAGCAAAGACTTTCGGACCACGTCGACATGCAGGGGTCGATGAAGTGGCGGCCTTCCTCCAGAATTTTCACACGAAGCTCCTCACGAACCTCAGGCTTGGACCGGTACCGCTGGTATCGCCCCATGTTTGGGTGCCAACTGAGGTACTGGGTTTTTCAGAACCGGTACTGATCCGGTAACCCAGCGGTGCCAGGGTACACCCAAAGACCTCAGGTACTTTCCTGATTCAGACTACAGAAACTCAGAGTCTTCTAGGTGAAGTCAAAGATCGAATTTATTGGCTGCAACCAATTGACAGGCGTCCTAGAAGTACAACAGCACGCGCTTGTATGTTCTCAGGAGACTGTGTGTCAATGCAAAATCAGGTTTCCTTATATACAGTTTTTTAAGCTTCAGGCAAACATTCTTGACATTTTGGTTGGTCATTCACATGTTTTCACTACAAAGGAAAAAACAGTGTCATGATGAAACCTCATATTTCATGTCATCCAACCCATAATAAATTACCCGGCAAGGCCTAGAATTTCACATCAGATAAGTGTGGACCCCCAATAAAAACGGGCACCTCCCCCTCGTAAAGTAAGAAGAAGAAAAGAGCAGGTGCAGGTGTGAGCAAGTTAGGCAGGGTGTGTGAGCGATAATAAGGGTTTTATGGCCTGGTGTGCCTTGATGCTATCTGATTCGGCCACTGGGAGAGGGACTGACCAAACAGGTTTGGCCTGAGGCAATGGTTCCAGCTTGCCCAGGTCAGAGAAAAGTCAATCAAGGTGTACGTGTCCTTGGAATCAAATCTGACTGTATTATAAGCCTATGTGAGGGCAACTTTTAAAATGGCTGTCGTGTATAAAATGGGAGCCACGAGTGCAGGACGAAAATGGCGATTTCGAGGTGAAAACGCTGCTGGAATTGAGCGAAAATGCTCATGCTTAGTGTACTAGTCATTATCGGTCTTTTGATACTAAAATCGTACTGCTGTGGCAAAGCAGATTACATGGGTCCAGAATTTTTAGAACCACAATATAGTTGAGCGGTGCAGAGTAGCGTGCTGTGGTGCAGAGTAGAGAGGGGTATAGTTCAGTGGCAGAGTGCGGTGTTGCAGAGCAGAGTGTCATAAAGGGCAGTGGTGTAGAGTAGAGTGGCATAGAATGCATTGGTGTAGAGTGCAGTGATGTAGAGTAATGCAGAGTAGAGAAGAGTGGCTTAGAGTACAGTGGTGCAGAGTAGAATAGAGTGCCGTGGCATAGAGTAGATTGCTGCAGAGTACAGTATAGTGGTGAAGAGTAGATTGTTGCAGAGTGGAGCATAGTGATGTAGAGTGCAGTAGCATAGAGCAGTGCAGAGCAGATTGGAGTGACGCAGGGTACATTGGAGTGGTGCAGGGTAGATTAGACTAGCATAGCAAAGAGTGGAATTGCGTAAATTGCAGTGGCATAGAGGAGATGATTTCAAAGTAGAGTAAAGTGCCTATAGTGGAGTGGTGCAGAGTAGAGTAGATTAGAGTGCCGTGGTGCAGAAAAGAGTGCATTGGGACAGAGTACAGTGGCATTGAATGCAGTGGTGCAGAGTAGAGTGGCGTGGAGTTCAGTGGCACAGTGTAATGTTGCAGATTAGAGGGTCGCAGAGTACAGTGGTGTAT
Source organism: Pleurodeles waltl (assembly GCF_031143425.1). Lineage (NCBI taxonomy): Eukaryota > Metazoa > Chordata > Amphibia > Caudata > Salamandridae > Pleurodeles > Pleurodeles waltl. The sequence goes on along the minus strand of NW_027150406.1, from coordinate 1,063,255 downwards.
TGTAGAGTGGCATAGAGTGCAGTCGCCTAGAGTGCTGTGGCGCAGAGTACAGTGGCATAGAGTGCAGTGTCATAGAGTGCATTGGTTTTGAGTAAAGTGGTGAAGAGTGCACTGGCAGAGTGCAGGGGTGTAGTGTACAATGGTTAGAGTAGAATAGGCATAGATTGCAGTGGCGTAGTGTAGAGTGCTGCAGAGTAGAGTGATGTAGAGTGGAGTGGTACAGCATATATTGCAGTGGCGTAGAGTAGCACAGAGTGGAGAAAAGTGGTGTAGGGTGCAGTGGCATAGGGTAGATTGTTTCAGAGTAGAGTGAAGAAAAGATAAAGAAAAGATAATATACTTCAATATGCTTAAGTATGTAACGATAACAACAACATAAATATTAACGCTAGACATAACGGTCCAAAATGAAATATGGCTTCTCCCTGTTAGCCACGCTATAATCAAGCCCTTCATTACCTAGATAAAAAAGCATTAAGCATAAATCTTGGAAAAATATACCCTTCTAATACCTAAATTGTTGTGGGAAAGGGTAAAATCTGGGTCCAATTTTGAATTCACTGTTTCACCAACTGGTGTGATCTTAGGCAAATACAAATACTGTGTTTCACAGTCTCCTTTCTAGCCTGCAGGCACCAGGCTGAGTGGGACTCTGTTTCCTCTTTAGATCTTCCTCATAGTCCTGCAGCTCCTCTTAAAGGCCTCCTGCAGTGCTCCTCTTCAAGGCGGTGGCAGGTGATGCAGACAGTAATCATCCAAAACTCTTTTCTCCTCCTTGTGCCCTTTGTTCTTATGAGCATCCTTAATGCCCACAGCTGTGAACAGGACAAACAAAACGGCAGAGGGCCTCCTGACTCTCCTTCATTCTGTTACCATCAGATTGGTGGATGGACCCTACAGGGCTATTAAAAGTAGCGCTTTTGTGCGCTAATGGCCCTCTGAATAATAGATGTAAAAGGGGAAATTTATTTTGTCCCCTTGTCCCCCCCACCTTCGTCCCCCGTGTCCCCCACCCTCCAAAATCTGGGGGGGATACGTCCCCCGCATTCCCCACACTTCCTACACCCATGCACATAAGGCATCTCTTCAGCAAGGAGCAACTGCTGATTTCTCAACAGTGCAGCAACATCATGGTGGTAGCCTGTAGGAGGCCCCACACATGTGTTAATTGGAAGGGACAGTGCAACCATTATGGATTGTCTGCCCCATTAGTTGGTACCTCCCTATATGTGGGACATTTCCTTGCATACAGCATATCTGCCACAGGCATATGTTGGTGTAAGATGGTAGAATGTGGATCAATGCATGCATTTAGAGACTTTGTTGATGTAGCACAAGGGGAATGTACAGCTTGAATCCACCTGGCCAACTATTTGCATGATGGTACAGTTGCATTTCGGGCTGGTGACATTGTGCCGGTAGTGCAACTTTGATACCATTTGTGCCAGTTCTTATGCATGTTGAATGTCCCATCAAGCAGTACACCAACCATTCACACAACACACTCAATCTTGTTAGATGATGGGATTGCAGCTACTTGTACAGCTGCACAAATGATGTTCACAGGCATGCCCCATGTGTTGTATGAGTTAATTTTTGTGGCCATTCCAGAATAGCGCATGGAGGTGAGTGAGAGTTTTTGTTGGTCCACCCCGTTCAGTTTGCATTCCACAGGTTGCACACTTAGGGCCTGATTTTTTCTCAAATGGCACAGCTCAGTGCAGCAGCAATATGTGTTACATGGCCTCCGCAAACATGTTTTACCTGCACCAACGCAGGCATCGTAGCACCCTGATCAAGGGGTGCCTGCGTTGAGGGGACAGACTTTTTATGTGCATGGAGGTGTCCCTTCCTGCACATGTATGAGCAATTATGGCAAGGTAGCATTTCAATGTGAGCTGCAGGATGCAGTCCATATGAGAAGGAGAATGACAAAAGGAGGAAGGAAAGCATTTTGCTTTGTTACCCCATCCTGACACCACCAAAGGGGTGCTATTGATTTCGCCCCCAGTATCTGATCAACATTTTGTGTTGGATCTGGGGAAATGACAGTATGCAGTCTGCGTAGTTGTGGCACAGCCACTCTAATTGCACGTCTTTCCCTGGCAATGTGCTGCATATTTACATGGTGGTGTAAAGCCATAGTAAGTCACTTATGTCCACATTGTGTATATCTTGTGCATATAAGTGCATTGTGCAACCAGAGCATCAGTACAAGAGTGGCTTGGGTGGCGATTGGGCATTTTGCAACCCTTTAGCATGCATTGAGTATGTCCTATGTGTCTCCCCCTTCTGCCATTTGTGAGATTCCAGATAGTCTCCCCCTGCAACTTACCCTGCATTTCAGGTAGTTCTTGGTAGTCTGCACTGCCCTGTCATTCCAGTGACCAGCTCCTCTGGGATGACCTTTGCGACCATTTCCTCCAGCTCATCCAGGTCCTCCTGTAGTGCAAGACTTTCACCTCCAGTCTACAGTGCTGCCTTTCGATTCCTGGCCAGTTTCTCTATAGTTCTGAGCTTTGCGATCATGCCAGAGCTTCTTGCAGTCAGAGGCAGTCCTCCTCACCTCTGCCACACTGTTGACTTTGTCTACTTTTGCCTGCTAAATGGCCTCTCTCCTACCTATTGGCAATTTGGAGGTGACGAATAGCTGGTGTTGGTGCTCCGTCCCCTACAATGACTAAGATGTCATGCTCCTCCTCACTAAAGTGCCACTTTCACTTCGTCCTCTCCTTCTTTTGGGACTTTGCTGGACCCTCCTAGCTGGGACTTAGCTGACTGGGATCTCGCAGTGGTCTCTCCTGGCCTGCATTCTCCATCTTGTCTTCCCAAATGTTTTTTTTTAATTCACGCATTTATTTATTTTTTTACTGCAGTTAAATATGTGCTAACCTGTTTTGCAACAAAAAACATGCCGCAAAATGGTCTAACACCACTTTTGCAGCAGTAGCATCATTTTTTCTTACGGCATGTCGCAATGGTTAGCGTAATTTTTTTGGGGTGTTAACCATTCCTTAGTGTCATTGTGTGTCATTTTTAAACACGTCACATTGATGGCACTAGGGAGTGACCGAAGCTTGCATTAAAATTTTTGATGCACAACTACACTAACACATGGGACCACAACCGAAACATTCACAACGATGTGCTCTTTCTGTCCAGACCATCCTGTGAGTCACACTAGGTTGGAGGGGACCCAAAATCATGACGCCTTCCACCATTCAATGCATATTTAAATTCTCTTATAACTGGAACTTTTGTTTTTGCAGTTGAGAGGAGTTATAAGGACCTTGTTGATAATCATTTTTCCAATCCCTTGTTCGGCTTGCAAGTCTATATTGTACTATGTTCCCCAAGTGCTTATGGTAATTACCCCAAGGTACTACTATCTAAGTAGCCTCCACAGGGCATTTAGCCATGAGCAGTAGTATTGTATTTTCTGCTGATGCACAAATACCTTTTATTGCTGATGAATGTTTAATGTATGCACAAACACAGTTTATTTCTGATAAAGGTTTAATGTACAGCATAGCTAAATATTTCAGTCAATTCACTGAAGACCTGGTACTTCTCCAGCTGTTTCCGGGTTTGGGGGAAATTCTGAGCTGCTGATGTCAGAAGAAGTTCTGGCAGTGTTCTATAACACTGTGCTCTGAGTGCTTTTGGCTCTACAGGGACATTTAGTAACGACCTATGGCACTGCACCCTTGTGCCACTTACTCCACAGTTGAAATGATATTTTAAAAGGACTCCTAGGCCTGAAAATGTGCAATACACAATGGCCCATATTTATGAAAAATGGCGCGCAACTACCCTAACGCCATCCATGTGCCATATTTATAAAATTACGCATGACGGCGCTAAGGGATAGCTAGCGTCTCAAAAAAAAAACATCATGGGAGCCTACCATCAGTCCCAGGAGACAATGGCAACAGTACTGGCCGAGTTTCAGGAGACCCAGCGGCTGCAGGAGGAACAGTATTTGGGGTTCAGGGAGGAACTCAAATCCATCAATACCACCCTGGGCACCATTGTAGGGGTGCTGAAGGAACTCGTGAACACCAGGAGGGACACTGTGGCACAACAAGGGGCCTCTGACACTAGCCTGGACGATGAACTGCCCACCACCTCCGCCGGTGCTAGTGGACAGGAGGCACCGCCACAGGACCACGACACCAGCACCCCACCCCCTGCAGATGGATAACCACCCCGCAAGCGGTCCCTGAGATCCAGGACAAAGACAGAGAACAATGCCAAGACCCCCGCCAAGAAATGAGACCACCCTGATTGTCATCCTTCTTTCCCACTTTTTCACCCTGTCCATCCTTAAACTGCCCCAGCTCCACTTCCTATGCCCCTTTGGACAATGCACCTGCGAGACTAATAGACTGGACTCTGCCATGGACATTTCTCCACCATCACCCCTGACCATTTTACAACCTCCTCCAATATTTTGCACTTAAATAAACACCCTTAAATCACAAAACAATCTGGAGTCAGTCTGTGCTTTCACAAATGTGTATTTGAAATAACTGAGGGAAATAGCAATGTCCATTGTATTGTCAACATACCTATGTCACACAGCTCTAGTCCATGAGGTTACATAGCAGAGGTCACACAGTGGGACCCACATATGTGAAATCAAAAGGGAAAGTGACAAATCAGGGTCCATGCACTGGGTGAAAGTGACAGACAGATGAGAGGTCGAACAATTGTATCAGATGTAGGAGGCAGTGATGTCTTCTTACCTGTGTCTCACTGGAAGTATTGATGGATCACAGTGTTTCTGTTGTCTATGTCCTCTTCTTCTGCCTCCTCTTCTTCACCGTCCACAGGCTCCACTGCTGCCAGAACACCTCCATCTGGACCATCCTCCTGCAGAAAAGGCACCTGTCGTCGCACAGCCAACTTGTGCAGCATACAGCAGGCCATGATGATCTGCCACACCTTCTTTGGAGTAGAATAGGGATCCACCTGTCATATGGAGGCACCAGAACCTGGCCTTCAGGAGGCCGAAGGTCCTCTCTATAACCCTCCTAGTTCGCCCATGTGCCTCATTTTAGCATTCCTCTGCCCTTTTCCTGGGATTCCTCACTGGGGACAGTAGCCATGACAGCTTGGGGTACCCAGAGTCACCTGCAAATGTCGAGGGACAACTATTAGACACACACTAACCCTTAGGGACAAACCCAGACAACTATTCACATGGTATAGGATCCTTGTCCTCACCTAATAGCCACACACGGTGCCTCTGGAGTTGGCCCATCACAAAAGGGATGCGGCTATTCCTTTGAATGTAAGCATCATGCACTGAGCCAGGAAACTTGGCGTTCACATGGGAGATGTACTGGTCGGCCAAACACACCATCTGCACATTCATGGAATGGTAACTCTTCCGGTTTCTGTACACCTGTTCACTCCTGCTGGAGGTACCAAGGCCACATGTGTCCCATCAATGGCACCTATGATTTTGGGGATATGTCCCAGGGCATAGAAGTCACCTTTCACTGAAGGCAAATACTCCACCTGAGGGAAAACTGTGTAGCTGCGCATGTGTTTTTGTTTCAGCAGGGCAGACAACACTCTGGACAACACGTTGGAGAACATAGGCTGGGACATCCCTGATGCTATGGCGACTGTAGTTTGAAAAGACCCACTTGCCAGGAAATGGAGTACTGTCAGGACCTGCACTAGAGGAGGGATCCCTGTGAGATGGCAGATTGCTGACATCAGGTGTGGCTCCAACTGGGCACACAGTTCCTGGATTGTGGCACGATCAAGTAATAGGTGACAATTACATGTCGCTCTTCCATTGTCGACAGGTCCACCAGCGGTCTGTACACCGGAGGATGCCGCCATCTCCTCACCTGCCCCAGCGGACATGCCCTATGGACGAGAACAGCGAGCACAGAGTCAGCCAACACTGAGGTATTAAATAGAAAATGTATTACACTAATTAGTCAATCCGCTAAGTGCCTGTCTTAGTGTGTATGCAAGGCCTAGATATGTGTGACGCATTTACAAGTAATGCCATGTGGCCTCCTGAAATGGCGGCTGCCTGACCTGTAAGGTGGGACAACGGGATATGAGGTAACAGCGCTAGCGTTGTACACCGTTGTGGTAGGCGGTCGAAGACTGTGGCACAATCCTGCATTGGTTAACATTGGACCCTATGGGTCCCAGGAGCCAATGACGATGTACGCCGGCGGTGACGGTACACACCGCCGTGGACGTGACTGCCATTTTCTCACTGTTCACTCACTTGATACCTCATCTTCGACAGGAGAGGGCCTACACTGCAAGTGCTGCTGTGACCTCAGACTGGAAGCGACAATGGCTCAAGTGTCTGGGGAAATGGCCCCTGCCTTCTCATTGGAGGAGTTGGTGGATTGGGTCCTCCTCCAGTACACGCTACTCTACGGTCCTCCAGAGAAACAGGTGAGTACACTGTGAGCATGCTGTATGGGCAATGACTGTTTGGAGTGGTGTGGATGGGAGATTGGGTGGGAATGAGGCGTGCATGAAACAATGGTGAGTCTATGTGTGTCATGGCAAGGGTAGGAACATGGGCCAATGACTGTGACGGTCCGGACGGTTATATCTTCTCCTTTTCCCCTGTACTATTCCTGTAGGTCAGCGCCCACCAGAAGAAGGATATTTGTCTTGCCATCGCCAAGGAAGTCTGGACCCTGGGGATCCACCACAGACGGAGCACCCACTGCAGGAAAAGATGGGAGGACATTAGCTGCTGGAGCAAGAAGACGGCGGAGGCCCAGCTGGGGATGGCCTCCCAACGTGGGAGGGGTGCCCGTCGCACCATGACCCCCTGATGTTCCGGATCCTGGCGGTGGCGTATCTGGAGTTGGATGGGCGCTTGAGGGCATCACAGCAGCCACAAGGGGGTGAGTACACTCTCATTAAGCTGACTCTGTGCGCATTGGAGGTGTCTGGTGGGGGAGGTGGGCTGTGGGTACCCCAGGCCAGGGCGAGTTTTATAGGCAAGGTCCCTTCATAAGGCAGGCCATGTGACACCCCACTCCACCAGTGTTAAGAGCCATCTACCCCTAGTCAGGCTCCTGTGACTTCCATGTGTGCAGCAATCGGGCATAGGCCTTGTACCTCATGGCCCTGTGATTAATTAGGGAACTGTAAGTGCGTGGCGCATGCACTGAACATGTCTTTCTACTTTCTCCCCCCCCCTTTTTGTGGTCTCCCTGTTCTTGTGTGCATTAGCATCATCATGCAGAGGAGCAGTGCCACCGGAGCAGGAGGGAGCTGCATCCCACATGGCCCTGGAGGGTGAGACTACGGACTCCGAATTCACCAGGCGAGGGGAGCTCCACGGCGGGGACAGGAGCAGAGACCAGCAACACAGACTCCTCCTCTGATGGGAGCTCCCTTCCGGTGGCGGGCCCCTCTGTGCCCCTGCATCTAAAGGTACAGCAGCCCCCTACCAGCACCACCCTCCCAGCAGCCCCTCAGCATGTGCCCCATGGCCGCTCACCCAGAAGGGTGGGCATCTCCTTCACCCCAGGCACCTCAGCCCCTGCCCCTGTCAGCCCTGCTGCCCTCAGTGAGGAGGCCATTGACCTCCTCAGAATCCTCACTGTTGGGCAGTCTACCATTCTGAATGCCATCCAGGGTGTAGAGAGGCAGTTGCAACAGACACATGCATACCTGAAGGGCATTCATTCTGGTCAGGCAGCCCAACAGCAAGCTTTTCAGACTCTGGCCTCAGCACTGATTGCAGCCATTTCCCCTGTGTCCAGCCTCCCCCCTCCAACTTCCTCCACCCAGCCCCAGTACCTCAGCCTATCCCAAGCACACCAACAGACCAGCAGGCACACACCTCAACACACAAGGGTAGCTCAGGCAAACATAAGCACCACACATCCCACAGGCACTCACACCCCCCCACTACCATTCACACATCCCCTGTGTCCTCTACCAGTGTGTCTGTGAGCCCTCCTCCCAAACTACACAAACGCAGTCACACACCCACCCAACAGCCATCCACCTCACGCGGGCCTCCAGCCCATGCACCTTCACCCAAAGTCAGCAAACAAACACCTCCTACAACCTCCAATTCCTCCACTCCCAAAGCCCCTCCATCTACCCGTCCCAGTGTGTCTAAAAAACTTTACCTGTCAAACCTTGACCTCTTCCCTTCTCCTCTGCCACCCCTTCCGTCTCCTAGGGCCCGCCTTTCCAGGTCCAAACCCATCACCTCAGCCACCACATCACCGGGAACAGTGGTGCCAGCAGTAACCGGCTTCTGGAGTGCACCAAGCAGCAGGGCTGCCAGTGTGACAAGGAGCCAGGCCAAGGACAGTCCCCCACCTCAGAAACATAAGAAGTTGGCCACAGCCCAGAGGGAGAAGGGCAAAACACCTGCCACCAAGGGCTCTCCCAGGACTACAGTTGGGAGTGGCAAGACAGCTGCGCCACCATCCAAGGTGGGGAAGGGGCAGAGAAAGAAAGGGAAGTCGCCACCAATCTGCACAGCGGACAAGACTGCCACCAGCACTGCCACATGCACAGCCGCAAACAGCACCGCTTCCCAGGACACCGCCGCCACCAGCACCGCTTTCCAGGACACCGCCGCCACCAGCACCACTGCCCAGGACACTGGCACTGCCACCACCAGCACCATTGCCCAGGACACGGCCGCCATCAGCACGCTCACTGAGCCACCCACCAGCACCGCGGGCCAATGAGAACTCCTAGCACTGCAGCTACTGAAGCTGCCGAAAGCGCTGCCAGCGGCCACGCCACATCATGTGCCAGTGGCACCACCGCAGACATGGCTGCCATCTCCAGTGGTCACTCGTACGAAGCTGGTGGTCAGTTCCAGGGCCCTGGACAGCTTCCATGTAGGCCCACCATCAGTGGAGTGTCACATCCACTACCCGAGTCCTTAACAGGATGAAGCACTCTGGGCACAAAGCCCCCTCCATAACCAGTGGAGAATGACATCCACTACCGCTGTCCTTGGCAGGATGAAACACTCTGGGCACAAAGCCCCCTCCAGAACCAGTGGAGAATGACATCCACTACATCAATCCTTGGCAGGATGAAGCACTCTGGGCACAAAGCCCCCTCCAGAACAAGTGTAGAAAGGCATCCACTACCTCGTCCTTGGCAGGATGAAGCTCTCTGGGCACAAAGCCCCTCCAGAACCAGTGGAGAATGACATCCACTACCTCAGTCCTTGGCAGGATGAAGCACTCTGGGCACAAAGTCCCCTCCAGAACCAGTGGAGAAAGTCATCCACTACCTCAGTCCTTGGCAGGATGAAGCACTCTGGTCACAAAGCCCCCTCCAGAACCAGTGGAGAAAGGCATCCACTTCCTCTGTCCTTGGCAGGATAAAGCATTCTGGGCACAAAGCCCCCTCCAGAACCAGTGGAGAATGACATCCACTACCTCAGACCTTGGCAGGATGAAGCACTCTGGGCACAAAACCCCCTCCGGAACCAGTGGAGTATCACATCCACTACCTCAGTCCTTGGCAGGATGAAGCACTCTGGGCACAAAGCCCCCTCCAGAACGAGTGGAGAACTGTTATCCACTTGAGAGACTGTGGCTTTGCACTCCCTAGGATGCAGCAGTGGGCAAACCACCCACTGGAGAGACTTGTGAGACTGTGGCTTTGCACGCCCCAGGATAAAGCAGTGCGCAAACCACCACTGGAGAGACTTGAGAGACTGTGACTTTGCACTCCCCAGGATAAAGCAGTGGGCAAACCACCCACTGGAAAGACTTGAGAGACTGTGGCTTTGCACTCGTGGCTTTGCACTCCCCAGGATAAAGTAGTGGGCAAACCTCCCACTGGAGAGACTTGTGAGACTGTGGCTTTGCACTCCTCAGGATAAAGCAGTGGGCAAACCACCCACTGGAGAGACTTGTGAGACTGTGGCTTTGCACTCCCCAGGATAAAGCAGTGGGCAAACCACCCACTGGCGAGACTTGTGAGACTGTGGCTTTGCACTTCCCAGGACAAAGCAGTGGGCAAACCACCCACTGGAGAGACTTGTGAGACTGTGGCTTTGCACTCCTCAGGACAAAGCAGTGGGCACCACCCACCGGAGGGACTTGTGAGACTGTGGCTTTGCACTCCCCAGGATAAAGCAGTGGGCAAACCACCCACTGGAGAGACTTGTGGGACTGTGGCTTTGCACTCCCCAGGATAAAGCAGTGGGCATGGTGCCCCCTCATGGAGCTGGCGTCATGCACTCATCCGGCTGAGGTGCCCCCCTTCCCTTCCCCCTGAGGTGCCTGTTTTATTTCGATCTGATGCCGCTGCAGTGTTCTCTCCATTTTGATCCGGTATCTTGTGTGGGCCTCGCCCATGCATTTTGGGCCCAGTGGTCCACTGACAATGTAGGTGCAGTACATGGACTTGCATTCTTGGTGTATATATTTGTTAATAGTGTATATATATTTTTGAGCAATGGATTTTTATTGATTACATTTGTTCAAATCATTTCCTTTTGTCCTTGCGTTCTTCCAGGGGCGTTGGGGGTGTAAATGTAATGTATCAACATGTATTTGTGTGTGTGTTGTAGTGGGTGAGGGTAGGGGTTTTGCGTGTTGCGTGTGTGTGTCACTCTCTTTTCCCTCCACCTCCCCTGTGTCGTAGTTGCAGTACTCACTGTGGTTGTCGCCGCCGGCGTTCGTGCTCCTTGTAGAGGAGCAGGAAGACTATGGCAGGTAGAATTTGGAGTTCCAGCTCTATGGGTCCTGGTTCCTCGTGGGGTGTGTAGAGGTGGGCGTTTTCCCTTCCAAGTCCTGTTTCCGCTGTGGTTTTGTTTGTGGTGAATCCGCTCCGGAAAAGGTGGCGGATTGGCCTCTCATGATACTGTGGGCGGTACATTGTCTTCCGCCTGTCTGTTGACGGTGACCGCCGCGCTGTTTGTTTATACTGTCGTGGCGGTCGGAGTGTTAAAGTGGCTGTCTATGTTGGCGGTTTCCGCCATGGTCGTGATTCCATTTTTTTTACCACCGGCCTGTTGGCGGTTTTACTGTCGCTTTAACACCGACCGTCAGGGTTGTAATGAGGGCCAATATGGTTACACTGCAATGACCTTTGTCACTCTTTTTTATGTGATTATGCCCTCTAGGGCCTGAATATATGGTTGCATGACTATGGCCCTCATTATGACATTGGCGGAAAATCCCGCTTACTGCCACACAGACAGCCGCCAACTTACTGCAGCGGAGGCGGATATCTGTTCACCATATTATGACACACACACACCAATCTGACAGAATACAGCCACGTATACAAATCCGCCAGTCCAAAGGTCAGTGATAAAAGTGTTGGTATAAAAACCCACACCGTTACGCCAACAGAACAACGCCCATCAAATTATGACCCACGAATCACCACGGCGGACATTCAATGGTGGTAAACTATTGATGGTACATACCGGCATGCTCACAATGGACACCAACATACTATACAAAACAGCACCACATTGGACAATTCAAACAACACACACCTGACACCCATACACACACCACACCCACACACCCAAACCACTATAAAACACACACCCACACTACCCACAACCCTTTACGATTACAAATCATTGCCACCAGAGAGACACCAAGAGCACAGAGGCAAATAGAGCCACACACTACTCACACCTATACACCTCTCACGCACTCCACATCACACACCCCAACACATTACCAAATACACCCTCAGTAACACACCTCACATAACACCCATTGCACCACAAAGACAGCCCCGTTTCACGGAGGAGGAGCTAAGGGTCATCGTGGAGGAAATTGTCAGGGTAGAGCCACAGCTATTTGGAGCACAGGTGGAGCAGATAGCCAGGAAGGTGGAGCTATGGTGGAGAATCGTGGACAGAGTCAAAGCCGTGGGATAGCACCCCAGAACTAGGGATGACATCAGGAAGAGGTGGAACAACCTACGGGGGAAGGTATGTTCCTTAGCAGCAAAACACCAGCTCGCTATCCATAGGTCTGGCGGTGGACCCCACCTTCTCCCCCGCAACTCACAGCATGGGAGGAGCAAGTCTTGGCAATACTGCATCCTGAGGGCCTGGCCGGAGTAGGATGAGGACTGGACTCTAGTAAGTCAACTCTCTACTATTAGTACCCCTACCTACATGCCATCACATACCCTCACCCTCACCCTCACCCTTACTCCCATCACTCCACCACATTCCACACACTCCACCATCACATCTCACTTATCCACTGCCAAGCCCTACATGCTGTACCAATGCATGGACACCCCTCACAGCCCTGCATGGACACTCATCACTAAAGCATGCACAGCATAGAGACTAACAATCCCACCATGCACTAACATACAAAAGTGAAAGCTGACAGGGAAAATCCATCTGTAGAGGGGAAACCAGGGATGTACAATATGTCATACACATAAACCATAACACATCCTTTACATCTCCACAGGTACCCCAGCCAATGTCACCGGAGAGGAGCTGCCAGCACTATCCAGTCCCCCAACAGAAGTGGCCCACAGTGATGACAGTAACTCTGGTCTTCCGAATCTGGATGATCTACCTTGCCCATAAGGGACCACTGGACAGCCGGTTACCCAAGCCCAGTCACAGACCACCACAGAGCCTCCCCCATCAGGAAACCACAGCACCCACCCAGCATAACCCCACCTCTGTCCCCAGGATACGTCAATCAGCAGTGTGTCCACCTCAACAGGGACCCCAGGCCACTCCTCGCACACAAGACAATCAGGGACCTGGGGTCAGTGGCAGTGGGCACAAGGTTCAGGGGACAGAGACACAGGCCAACAGGGAAACTGGGAAGAGTGCTGTGTGCCAGAGGGAGGACAGGCCCAGGGATCCGACTCTCCAAGAGGCACTCTCCTAAATCCTGGGAGTCTACCAACATTCCCAGGACAAGATGGGCCAGATCCTAGACAACGTGCAGGAAAACAGGATGCTACAAGAAAGACAGTACCAGGGGATCAGGGAGGACTTGCAGACCATCACCAACACCCTGATCACCATAGCAGGGGTGCTGGCAGACATGGCCAACATTATGAGGGAGGCAGTTTCACACCTGTGGGCCCCTGGCACCAGCCAGACATCTGAACAGCCTTCCACTTCTGCTGCTGCTAGTGGCCAGGAGGCCTTGCTACAGGACTCACAGGCCACCAGCACCCCTCCCTCTGCAGAAGGTGAACCAAAGCGCAAATGTTCCCTGCGATCCAGACGTAAGCCAGAGACACATGCCAAGACCCCCACCAGGAAATTAAACTCTCCTGATTGTCCCCCTTGTGTTCCACTCAGTCACCCTGTCCACCTTGAACTGCCATTGCTCCCCCTCCTATGTCCCCTTGGACAATGCACCTGTGCTACAAACAGACTGAAACAATACCCTAGACTTTCCTCCATCACCACCCCATCCCATTGCACTTCCCCCCTATATGTTAGCACTTCAATAAACACCCTTTGAAAAAAATCAATTTGGAGAATGTTGTGTACATTAAATATGTATGTTTTGAAACAGGTACAAACATTACAAATTAACTGTCCCTAGAATGAGCATAGATGAATGACCTGTAGCTGGCTGTAGTGGTCACACCAGGAGTATTTGTCAAATCACCAACATCTGCAAAATTAATTGCCAGAGGGAACAGTAAGTGGGCATAGAAGTAGGAAATATCAGCATGCAATTGCCACACAGATTACAACCAAAGTCATTGAAATGTAAATTTACACTGTCCTACCTGTGTGCCACCGGAAGTATTGGCCGATTACAAATGTTCTGTTGTCCTCATCCTCATTCTCTGCCTCCTCATCCTCACTGTCCACAGGGTTTACTGCTGCCACAGGGGCATCTCCAGTCTCTTCCTCCTGAAGAAAAGGTACATGGCATCTGAGGCTGTGCAACATGCATAATACCACCACTATCTGGCAGACCTTCTTAGGTGAGTAGCACAGGGGTCCACCTGATAGATGGATGCACCATAACCTGGCCTTCAGAAGGCCAAAGGTTCTCTCAATTATCTTTCTGGTTCACCCATCTGCCTCATTATAATGTTCTTCTGCCCTTGTCCTGGCATTGCTCACAGGGGTCAGCAGCCATGATAGGTTTGGGTAACCAGAGCCACCTGCAAATATTGAGGGACCACATTTAGCCACACACTATCCTATATGGCCAACACCACAGGCATACACCAACATATATTGGGTGGGAAGCAGGGCTCACCTATTAGCCACACCCTGTACCTCTGTAGTTGGCACATTACATTTTGGATGCTGCTATTCATCAGGACAAAGGCATCATGTACTGACCCAGGATACTTAGCATTGACGTGGGAGATGTACTTGTCCACCAAGCACACCATCTGAACATTCATGGAGTGGAAACACTCACGATTCCTGAACACCTGTTCAGTCTGCCGGGGTGAACAAATGCAATATGTGTACCATCAATCGCCCAATTATGTTGGGGATATAACCCATTGCATAAAGCTCAGCCTTCACTGTGGCCAAATCCTCAACCTGGGGGAAAACAATGTATCTGCACATGTGTTTGATCAGGGCAGACAACACTCTTGTCAGCATTGTTGAGAACTTTGGGAACATGCTGCCAAGCCCACTGTCACTTGGAAAGAACAATTTGCTAGGAAATGGTATATAGATAGCACTTGCACAAGAGGGAGATCCCAGTGGGGTGACGGATAGCAGATAACAGGATCAGGCTCCAATTGGGCACACAGCACTGTGACTGTGACCCTGTCAAGTCTATAGGTTGGATAATGTGCCTGTCCTCCAGCGTAGCCAAGTCCACCAGGGTTCTGTACACAGGGGTATGTCTCCATCTCCTATTCATCTACAGCGGTAGGTATCTAAGGGACACAAGAGTGAGGAGGCTGTCACAAACTGGACATTGGAGCCACAACAGTAGTTTACATTCTGTAAACATTTAATGGGTCAGTGTGATTTGTCCAATATGTGGCAAAATCTACTGTGACACAGCATGATTCCATAGTGCTGCCCCCTCCATGAAATGGCATCCACCTGTCCTGTGTGGAGGGACAGGTGGACGTGAGGTAATTCCGCTGCCGTGTGCCGTGTCGGGAGGTGGTTGGGAACCGCCGTGCAATTCCCCATTCATTAAAATTGAGCCCTATGGGGTACAGTGGCCAATCGTGATCTACGTCGGCGGTGACAATATACACCGCCGTGGACGTGACCATAATTTTCTATCTGTTTCCTCACTTGCTACCTGACCTTCCATAGGAGAGGACCTACACTGCATGTGCTACTGTGACCTGTGTATGGAACCTACCATGGCCCGTGTGACTGGGGAAAGGGCCCCAGCCTTCACTTCGGAGGAGATGGAGAGACTAGTGGATGAGGTCCTACCCCAGTACTGTCTGCTGAATGGGCCTCCAGACCAACAGGTGAGTACACTGTGGGCATGATGCATGTGGCATGAATGCATGGAGTTGTGTGTGTTAAGGCCTCGTGTAAGGTGGGTGGGTGAATGTCCTCTTTGCGGTGTACACTTTGTGTGCTCGGCTATGTGTGTGCCAAAGGTGATGTAAACGGGTATGGTGAGCCGTGTGTGTAACTGGCTGGACTGTATGTCTAACGGTGCTTTCCTGTGTCTATTGCCTCTGCAGGTCAGCGCCCATCAAAAGAAGGGTATATGGCTTGCCATTTCCAAGGATGTGCGAACCCTGGGGGTATATGGCAGGCGGAGTCCCACTGGCACAAACGGTGGGAGGACCTGAGACCCTGGGCACGGAAGACCACGGAGGCCCAGCTATGGATGGCCTCCCAACGAGGAAGGGTTGCCCATCAGACCCTGACTCCCCTGATGACCCGTATACTGGCGGTTGCCTATCCAGAGCTGGATGGGCGCCTGAGGCCATCACAACAGCCACTTGGGGGTGAGTACAGTGGCTATCATTACAACTTACGGCTGGAGGGGTAGTACCCGGGTGGTGGATGTGTGTTAGTGGGTGCCTCTAGACCAGGCCTGACATAGCAGCGTAGGTCCTCTGGTGGCTAGGGTTCTGAAGAGATAATCCTGCCTACCTAGCTTGTAAGCATCCACTACTGGTCAGGGCTGCGTGCGTCTCAGGTGTGCTGCAGTTGGTGGTGTGTGACCCTCCTCATGCCTTGGTGGCTACCAATATCAGTGGTGGTGCAATGCAGAGTACGTAGGCCTGTTTCCTGTGTGTGAGGGTGCTGTGTATGCCAACAGTTGTGTTGATGCAGCCATTGACCCAGTGTATCCTTTGTTTCTCTCCCCCCTTTCTTGTTTTGTCATCCTGTCCTTATGTGCATTAACATCATATGGTGGAGGAGCAGAGGCACCGGTGACGGAGGGAGCTGCATTCCACAGAATGCAAGAGGCAGAGTCCACCGAAGCTGAGGGCACCAGTGGGACGGAGGGCGAAGGGAGCACCACAGCGGAGACTGGAGGGGACAATTCAGACTCAGATACCTCCTCTGATGGAAGCTGCCTGGTGGTGGCGGACACTTCTGTGACCTCCCCAGCTACAGGTACAGCCACCACCCTCGTACCAGCACCTTCCTTCCAGCAGCCCCTCAGCGAGTTTCCCATGCCCGCTCACCCAAGAGGGTGGGCATCTCCTTTTCCCCAGGCCCCTGAGTGAGGAGGCTATTGACCTCCTGAGATCCATCTCTGTAGGGCAGTCAACCATTGTGAATGTCATCCAGTGGCTGGCAACCCAGTTACAATGTTCTAATGCATTCCTAGAGGGCATTCACACTGGATTGGTGGCCCAACAGAGATCGATCCAGGCTCTGGCCTCCTCTCTGATGGCATCCATTGTCCCTGTTTCTACCGTCCCCCCTCCAACTACCACTTCCCAGTCCCATTGCCTTCAACCCCATCCCATTCCAGGCACACAGCCAGACGAGCTTGCACACAGGACAACACCCAAGAGGGTCACAGGCAAACACAAGCACCACACTTCATCCCACCGGCACTCACACAAATACCATCCAGTTGCAGACACAACAACATCCACTATTTCCACTGTCTCCCCTCTTTCTCCTCCTCCACCTCCCATCCAGTTACATCCACACTCACACCTGCATGCACTACATCATCATCCACTACCTGCATCATCACAAGACCAAGCAGAACACACACCTCACTGGCAGACACCTCCACAACAGCCATGCACACGTCCCCTGTGTCCTCTCCCAATGTGTCTGTCCCTACCTCCTAAAGTGCACAAACAGAAGCACTCAGACACCAACAGCCATCCACCTTACAACAGCATACAGCCCATGCACCTGCACCCAAATCCAGAAGACACCTCCAACAACCACTCCCTCATCCTCCATTCCCATTACTTCTCCCTCTTCCTGCCCAAATGTCCCTAAAAAGCCTTTCCTTTCCACCATTGATCTCTTCCCTACCCTTCTTCCCCGTCCTGCACGTGTGGCCAGGGTATCACCCAGCCAAGCACCTCAGCCACACAGTCCAAAGGGCCAGTTCCATCCACACCTACTAGTGGTGAAAAGGATTCCAAGCCACATATACCGAAGGGGAAGGAGCCTGCACCAGCCAGCCGAAAGGGGAAGGAGCCTGCACCTGCCATCCGAAAGGCACAGGGCATGTTGTCCCCTCCAGAACCAGTGGGGAAGACACCCACTCAAGAGACCGTGGCCTTGCACTCCCCAGGACAAGGCACAGGGCATGTTGCCTCCTCCAGAACCAGTGGTCTTGTTTCTGCTTCTGGTTGAGGTGCCCTCCCTCCCCTGGAGGTGGCTGCCCATTTGCCAACTGATGCCCCTGCAGTCTTCTCTCTGTATTGATGCAGGTGACAAGTGAGGCCTTTGGCTTTGTCCTGTGTCCATGTGGCCCATGCGAACTGAGGACTGGGCAGTGTCCCTTTTTCTGTACATTTGTAAATATCTGTTGCATTGGCTAAATTATTATTTATACTGTGTTGATCTTATTACAATCACTTTGGTACATTCCTGTTGTCCTTGCATTATTCTGCTGATTTAGGGGGATTAACTTGTTTTCTTGTGCAGATGGTTGTGTGTATGGTGTGTGTGTGTGTGGAGTGTGTATGGTGCATGTGTGTGTGTCACTGTCGTTTTCCTCCCCCCTTGTGTGCTAGGTGGCTGTTTTCACCGTTGCAGTCTTTGCCGGCATTGGTGTTCGTGGTGGAGCACAACTTAGAATATCAGCGGAAATAATTGCAGTTCTGGTTCCATGGTGGCGGGGTTCTTCCCTGTGTCTCCAATGTTGAGTCCTTTCACTTTTATGCAGTGTTTCTGCAGGCTTTTGATGCCGTTGCTAGCGCCCCAGAAAAGGTGGTGGATTGGCTGGTCATAATATGGTGGGCGGAACTGGCTATAGGTCGCTACCACCATGGTGCCTGTTGTTTCCTCCCTGGTGGTCGGTGTGGTACAATGGCTGTCTTTTGGAGATCTTTCTGCCATGGTCATAATTTGGCGGTAGTTAACGCCAGCCTGTCGGCGGTATTACCGCCACTTATTACCGACTGCCAGGGTCGTAATGAGGGCCTAGGTTTCTTCCAAATGCTATTTTCTAATACCAAGTGTATGAAGGAATGCACAAACATGGGGCATATTTAAGAGCCCCTAACACCATTCCAACACCACATTAGCATAATTTGCGTAATTTTTTTATGCTAATTTGGCTTTAGAAGGCCAAAAATGCTGTACCACATATACAAATTAGTGCAATGCATGCATTGTGCCATTTTGTAACCCTTTGTGCTACATTTTACCTGTGCCAGGCATACTGTACGCAAAGGGGGGCATTTCCCCATTAGAGGGGGTCGAAAAAATGGTGCAAGGAAATCTAAGAGATTTCCGTGCTCCATTTTTTTTGGCAGTTTTAATGTCTGCTCAGAGCAGGCGTTAAAACGAGGCTTCCATTGGCTACATGATTTGCACGATTAGCATCAGAATTTTTTATGATAATCCTGCAAAGTGCCGGGCTAGCATCAAAATTCTGATGCTAGTCCCCTTACTACCGCCATGTTGCGCTGTATTTTTAAATACGTTGCACACATTGAGGCGTTAGGTGGGCGCTAAGGGGTGGAAGAAAAGTTGTGCTGCACTGTGTGCCTCGCCATTTATTTCTGATAAAGTTTTAATGTGCTGCAACGCCAACAGCTTTAACGCACGCTAATAAGAGACCTATTGCATTGCAAATACTTGTTTTTTTGTTACTATGTTTAAAAAGCGCCTATTTATTTTGACTGCCCTCCTTTTTAAAGTTTAGATCATAAAACATTTAGGGGACATTGTAATATTGTAGGTACCTCCATTTAAGGCTAGATGTACATAGCTTTTTCCTTGTTGCAAACAGCCCGATTCTCAGAATCGACCAGGAAAAAAGCATTTTGGTAAGTACAAACCCTATTTAGAGATTTGGTAATCTATTTACTGAATTCCAAAATAGATCTGACAGTACAAATATGCTTGACACAACTGAAAGACTTGGGCCCTGATTCAAGAAAAATGGCACCTTACTGGGTACAGTACCACTTTTCTTATGCCCCTTAGCGCCCCCTAACACTACCATGTGTGCACCGTATCTAAGATAGTGTGTACCATACCACTAGTTAGGGGAACTAGTGTCAACATTTTTGATGCTAGTTCTGGGCTTTGCAGGATTAGCTTCAACAATTTTGACTCCAATCCTGCAAAACCCATTGAGGCCCATTTAAAACAATGGCATTCCCCCTTTTAAGGGCTGCTCTGAATAAGTGTTAAAAGTGCAAAAAATAAATGATGCAAAGAAATCTTTTTTGCGCCATTTTTTGGCCCCTCTGATGGGGAAACACCACTTTGCATACATTAGGCCTGGCACAGGCTAATGTAGCACAAAGGGTTGCAAAGTGGCGCAATGCATGCATTGAACTACTTTGTAAATTTGGCGCAGCGTTTTTGTCCTTGTTGAGCCAAATTTGTGTAAAAACATTACGTAAATGTGGTGCAAGGAGGTGCTAGGGGCTCTCAAATCAGCCCCCAATGTCACACCACCTTACCATTGACAAGACCTATTGGCTTTGTCAATGTTGGTTTTAAGATGAAATAATGAAGAAGAGAGCAGCATAAACTTGCTTTTAATTTATAATGATTTAAGAAGATAGATATGTATATTTTCCTATTTCATTGTGATTTAATCTATCCAGGTTGAAGTGGTGTGATGGGCCTAGCTTTCTTCACTGCATGCTGGATATCACTGAGGTTAAAATGAAATCTCACGATCAACCAGTCATGCTGTGGGCCCGCAAACAGACCACCGTCTCCCCCAGGATCCAAGATCCAGACAGGGTGATGGTGGTCAGGATTGTAATCAGCCATGGCGGCACTGAAGTCAGCGCCACCTGGCTGATTACAACCCCTCTTTCCACCAGACTTTACATGGCGGCCTGATCATCATGAAAATGCTAGCAGAAAGCCAGTGCTAGGGGGCCTTGTGCACTGAGTCCCTCATGCCCAACACCATTGGAATGTACACTCTCTGCTTTGTAGACAGAGCGCATTCTGATGGTGCTGGCTGGACCCCCTGTGCAACAGAATTGGACTCTGAGTCCAATGTTGCTGCATGTTTTCCACTGGGCAGACCAACAGAAACCATGGGTTCCACCGGTCAGTCCAGTGGAAAACTCCTAATGGGTCTGATAGGAAGAACGCCAGCGATGTGGTGGTCTCATCAGTGCTAGTCTGGAGGTCAGGTGTTCTGACTGCCAGACTCTCGTAATGAGGCCCTGTGTCCTGAGTGTTGTCAAAATTAAAGGGAAAGTTCCAAATGAGCTTGTTTTATGAAAATAGTGTGATCACTCTGCTTTGCTGCATGTTTAAATACATAATTAAATAAAAACAGCTTTGGTGTAAACAAATGTTTTACTTTAAATGACTTGTGTTTTTATAAAATGTTAGCCAAATTCTCTGCACTTAAAAATCTTCTTGGATGAAACAAGAGTTGTGGGTCAACTGTCATTATTCATTAAGAAAATAAATTAAAAGTCAAATAGGGCTGTTGTAAAATGCCACGTCAGCACATTCTCAAATTATAACCACCCAGCTAGACTTCCGATTTTATGGAGATCCAGGGGCATATTTATACTCCATTTGCGCCAAATTTGCATCGTTTTTTTCAACGCAAATTCGGCGCAAAACTAACGCCATATTTATACTTTGGTGTTAGACGCGTCTAGCGCCAAAGTATGAGTAAAGAGCGTCATTTTTTTGCGTGAACGCCTTCCTTGCGTTAATGAGATGCAAGATAGGCGTTCCCGTCCCAAAAAATGACTGCGACGCAAATGCGTCGTATTTATACTCCCGGGCAAAAATCACGCCCGGCAGAGGGCAGGCCAAAAAACCCCGCATTTGCGCCTCTTTTTAACGCCTGGGTCAGGGCAGGCGTTAAGGGACCTGTGGGCTCAAAATGAGCCCACAGCTGCCCTCCCATGCCCCCAGGGACCCCCCCTGCCACCCTTGCCCACCCCAGGAGGACACCCAAGGATGGAGGGACCCACCCCAGGGACATTCAGGTAAGTTCAGGTAAGTATACATTTTTTTTAATTTTTTTTTTTTTTGGGCATAGGGGGGCCTGATTTGTGCCCCCCTACATGCCTCAATGCCCAATGACCATGCCAGGGGACATAAGTCCCCTGGGCATGGCCATTGGGCAAGGGGGCATGACTCCTGTCTTTACTAAGACAGAAGTCATGTAAATGGCGTCTGGGTGTCGTTATAAATGGCGCAAATCGGGTGGAGGCGATTTTTTTGCGTCAACCTGACTTGCACCATTTTTAAGACGCCCTAACGCCATTTTTCCCTACGCCGGCGCTGCCTGGTGTACGTGTTTTTTTTCCACGCACACCAGGCAGCGCCGGTCTGCTAGCGCCGGCTAACGCCATTCAATAAATACGGCACCCGCATGGTGCTTCAGAATGGCGTTAGCCGGCGCAAAAAATTTTGACGCTAAACTGCGTTAGCGCAGTTTAGCGTCAAAAAGTATAAATACGGGCCCCAGTCTTTTTCTTCTGTTTTACTCTCTGTTCCAGTTTATTCCCCATGGTAGTTTTTCGGTAGCTGAACCCTGAGCCTCATTTTTTGCTTTGAGATGCAGTTTAAGGGCTCTTGATCCCAAGGTGTCACTGCCAACAGGTGTATATGTTGCCAATTTATTTTAGGTAATTTCCGCTCATGCTGAGAGTCTCTGGGTTATGGCCAAATCCGCTACTTCTCCACCAATTTTGCTCAGAATGACTGAGGAAACTATTTCAAAATTGCCCATTTCTTTCAATACTAGATATAGAGTCAGTGAAGCTCCATGCTCTTTGTACTTGTCTTACTGTGTCTGATAGTACTGCCAATGAGGGTGTGCCATGGGTAGAATTGTGTATATATACATTAAAATATACTAGGTGTTTCACTCCTCAGTTGGTGGCACAATTCCAAGGAGATGATACATGGTCAGACGTCTATGCTCATCTTGGGGTGTTGTGTGAGGATAGACCTCTTCCAACTGGTCTATCGCTCAAGCAATCCAGAAGGCAATTTCATTGCTTTTTACAAGCTGTTTGCCAAATTAGTGTTTCTAGTCTGTGGACTGGTTGCCTGTATGGAACCCTTGAGCTGTGGTGCAAGTCCTACTGGAACTGCTCTCCCTACTAAACTCTGCAGTGCATATTGTCTCAGTCACCAATGTAGGGCTGGTATTTAATTTAATAATCTTACTACCTTCCCAGGCTGTAAGGTTGCTGGATTTGAACAAGATGTATACCCAGCAAAAGGCCAGGTGACCCCTTCATTACTTAGAGGACCACGTCTAACATTCTGAGGTGTGTGGAGTGAGCAACCACCAAAACAGCTTAGGTTTTCTTGGTAGGTTAAAGGCACTTCGCTGTCATGATATGTTGTCAGCTTTATGTCAAAGAAATTTAACAATGTGGGCATCTAAAGAATCAATCTTCACCCATGAGTAATTTCAAAGGCATATTTAGCATGTGCATGAACCACAAAACCTACTGAACCCTCCATGTTGGGGACACATCTGACTTTGAGATGCTCTCTAACTGCTGCACTGTAATTTGTCCCTATAAGCAGGAGCTTCCATGTTTTAATGAACAGATTCAAGTAACATAAGATACATAAGATCCAAAATGCAAGTTCGCAAACATACCGAAAAAAGGCATTTCCTATTTAATCTGAAGGTGAGGACCAATATTACAATGGGCGTCTCCAAGTGTTTGTAAAAATAGTTTTTTTTTGTTTCATCAAAAACTACTTATGAATCCAGATAACTTATGCATGTTGCAGGGGGTGGATTTGTAACACCCTGGTGCTGCTCACAATTACTTTTCCCAGATGAGTTCAGGGACACGGCAAAATTCTAAACCATCTTTCATAAATGAAAAAAACACTCAAAATAGTAATAAGAAATACATGATAAAACTATAACGTGTTTATTTCTTAAAACCTCCTAGTACACAAAGTATGTATGGTAACTGCACAGAATGCAAAAATAAATTAAGCAATGTATGTCAAGGCCAGTAAAAACAATATGAAGATTCCTAATATGGTCAGCAAGTTCCTAGCATGCTAACATCCAAATACTACTTCTAGACACTATGTTAAAATTTAGAAGACTCACAAATTAGTTAGCTAATAAATAGCATTTCTTTAGAAGATCATATAGCACACTTTTTCTAAATTAGAATAACTGTAAAGCTAATTTCTTTGCATCTCTTGACCAGGATTGAAAGCAGTTCCTGATGAAGGCTACTTCTCTGCACTGCTCTCTGAACACAGAGCGACCATCAACAGGGGCTGGTTTTTCACTAAGGGTGGGTGAACAATTCTGCTCCACCAGTGGAGTTCACAGAGTGTAGAGTTCTGGCAATACTCTGCTAACTGCTGTGTGTGGTGCAGTTTTCCTTGCATGCAGCTCACTAACTTCAAGTTGGCATGTCGAGCAAGAATTTGTGTCCCTAGCATGATGTTTGGGTGCTGGAACACCTCCCAGTGAAATTTTTCAATGTGGGCAGAAGAGGAAGGTCGCAAATCTTTGCACTGTGAAAGCTGCTGCTTGAGTAGAAAATGTACTCAAGTGGCAAAAATAAGCTACGCCATTTGGCACGCTGTGAGGTGCCAATCATACTGATTTCACAGTGTGGAACAAGTTCCCGGTTCTAAAGATCAGTGCGAGCAACGCAACGTGCCTGAATTCTGCCTGCTCATGGAACTCTGTGGAATCTTGTGGAGTTTTCATGTAACTCCGCAGAATTTTGAAGAGTGAAACTCCATAAGTTCTACCCACCACTATTTTTCATAGCTAATTGTTGTGACCTCTGACTAAGAGTTCCTTAACGAAGCCTACCCACACTGTAGCCAAATATAGAGGTTTTTATAGCACCTGATTTCATTTTTTTAATCTTATGTTTATGTTTGGTGACACTAAAGTTCCAAAAAGACAAAATACATTTTCACTATTCACAGATAGGGCCCGATTATGAACTTGGCAGTTTGACCAATTGACCACCAAGATGACGGTGGGGAGGCAGCTATCAAGCCGCGGTTCTCTCTACCGCCATATTACGATATTTCTGTTGGGCTAGCAGGTGGAAACATGGAGGCAGCATTGGCTTCAGCTCCCTCAGGGAACCGAGGACCCAGCACCTTCAGAATGTGCCATTGCAGACAGTACACATTCCAAGGATGCTGACAGGGGTGCTCCTGCACTGCCAACAGCATGGCCAAGGACAGTGCAGGGGCCCCCTGTGGCCCCAACTCTTTCTTTACTCCAGCTTTTTCATTGTAGGGACCCTGCAATGAAAAGGCTTGTGGAAATTGAAGTCGTGATCAGTATGGCAGTGCTGAAATTGACACTTCCATTGTTGACCACAACTTTCATTGCTGCTAACCTGTCGGGATCTCTGATCATCGGGCGGCAGCAGTGTGCTGGCGATCACCAAGGTTGTGGTGGTCCAACCACCACCGCGAGTACAGCAGTCCACGGACTGCCGTACTTTCAATTGGGCCCATAGACATTTCAGCCTTAACTGTAAGCATCCAAAAAAGGCCGACCGGCAGAGGCGCCGAGGCCTGAAAATAGGCAGTATGACCTCCAGTGCCAACAGCACAACGATCAACCCCTGACCATATTACAAGCACACAGTCACCATGACGGTCAGCCAATGGTGGTCTGAACCATCACTGTCTGTGGTCACCAAATTAATACACAACTTCAAATTTAATAAACTTGTAAACAACACAGCCGACGCACATTGGCACACTGGACAAACTTGCGAAGGACACTCTAAATCAAACCAGTTCACATACCACAAACCTTTGCATTTACATTGCAATACACAGAAGCCAGAGCAAATTATTTTCCACACAGTACAGATACTATGCACCATTATCTTTCACCATTGCATACAACACCCTGCACACACTTTTGTCCAGTCACACTCTTTTGCACTTCCTCTCGTTAGTAAGTCATTGTCACCCATTTTGTTTCCCACCAATGCACATTTAAAAAATCCCTGTTTCTCAGAGGATGAGTTAAGAGTCATGGTAGATGAATAGAGCCACAGTTGTTTGGAGCACAAGTCCAGCACACTCATCTCAGTAGTAAAATGGAAATGTGGGATAGGATTGCCAACAAAGTCAATGCTGTAGGCACCACTCTGTGCACAAGGGAGGACATTACGAGGAGGTGGAACAAACCTCAGGGACAAGGTGCATTCCCTGATCTCTGGATACCAGCTGCAGGCCAAGAAGAGTGGTGGTGGCACTCCCAGTGCCCAATTACATCTCTTTCCCTGAGAGGGGAAGGTCTTGGCCATCCTGCATCCTGAGGGCTAGACAGGAATACCTGGGGGAGTGGAATATAGTAAGTCACAGTGTTACAAAGGTCACCAAAATGCTATGTTATGCATGCTCACTGCTCACTTTTTCCCACTTTTACTGTCACTCCACTCACCATCCCAGTGTCCTCCAGTCCAAAGACCTCTATCTGGCAACTTACATTTGAGGTGTACTCACTTGGGGAGGTGACAGTTGTATAGTTTGTGTAGTACAGGGACTGACATGACTACAAGTCCCATCAGGCATTCTTCTATAACTCAAAACAGCAGAAAAGGGGTCACTTCTTCAAATGCACCTCTTTGGTACATATCAATTTAAGGGTACACACCTGGGGAGATAACATTTATCAAGTGTGTGTAGTATAGGCACTAACATGACTACAACTCCCAGCAGGCACTAGTCCTGTAACTACAAACACAGTGATCACATGCTACAATACATCTGTTAGTTATTGTGTGTATACTAGAGAGAGTAACATGACTGCAACTCACAAGAGGCACTGTTTCAGCAACTCCAATCACAGTATAGTGGTCACTTATCTAAGGCCACTGTCTGGCAACTCACAATTTAAGTTTACTCAGCTGGGAGGATACCATTTGTCAAATGTGGTAAGTATAGGTAGTGACATGACTACTAAAGCTATGTGTCTGTAAAAACAATCACCAGTCCAGTGTTCTCTTGTCCAAATTCCATTTTTGGTAACTCTCAATTGAAGTGTACCCACCTGGGTGGATGATATTTTTATAGTGTATGCAGTACAGAGAGTTATGTCACTGTAACTCCCATGAGGCTCTGACACTGTCACTCTGACCACCAGGTCAGTGTCCTCTTCTACACAGACTCAAGTTTGGTAACTCATCCAGGAATTGTTCTCAGCTGGGGGATAATATTTGTTTAATGTGTGTATTGGAGAGAGTGACTTGACTGCAACTCCCAGCAACTCTGTATCTGTGACTCCAAACACCAGTACAGTGTACTATTGTCCAAGGATACCTGTGTCTTAACTCTCAATTGAAGTGTACTCACCTGGGATGATACCATTTGTATTGTGTGTGTATAGTACCAAGAGTTACATGACTGCAACTCCCAGGAGGCTCTCTTACTGTTTTTCTAGCCGGCAGTCCAGTGTCCTCCCCTGCAAAGACTCCTGTCTGGTAACTCACGCATGAAGTGTACTCACCTGCGGGGGATAATATTTGTATAGTGTGTTTAGTACAGGGGCTGACATGACCCTAACTTCCAGCAGGTCCTAGCTCCCCAACTCCAAAAACCAGCACAGTGATCATTTGCCCACATAACCCTGTTTGTCAATTCACAAATGAAGTATATTCACCTGGGGGGAAAACACTGAAAAAGTGTGTGAACTAGATGGAATAACCTGACTGCAACTCACCGAATGCACTGTTTCAGCAACTCAAAACTCCAGAACAGTGTTCATTCATCGAAAGACCCCTGTTTGGCAACCCTCAATGTAAGTTTATTCAGCTGGAGAGATACCATTTGTATAGTGTGTGTCGTAGAGGGACTGAAATGACTGCTAAGGCCAGGAGGGTCCATCACTGTTACTTATTTCACCAGCTAGGGTCCTCTTCCCCAAAGACTCCTGTTTGTTAACTCACACATGAAGTGTACTCATATGGGGGGATAACATTTGTATATTGTGTGTAGTACAGGACTGGCATGACTACTAAGGCCAACAGGCCCTGTTTCTGTAATTACAAAAAACAGCACAGTGTTCTCATGTCCAAAGACCCCTGTTTGGCAACTCAATCCCAAATGAATAAATTAATTCTACTCACCTGTAGGGGTACCATGTGTCAGGTATTGGGGAGTAGTGACAATGACATGACTGCAAGTCCCGGGGGGGCCATTTCTGTAACTTCAAACACCAACACAGTGTTCTCTTGTCCAAACACCCCTGTTTGGCAACTCAATTTCAAATGAACTTTATTAGCCTGTGGGGATATCATTTGTCAAGTACTGGGAAGTAGTGAGAGTGACCTGACTACAGCTTCCAGGAGGACCTGTTTCTATAACTCCAAACACCAGCCCAGGGTTCTCTTCTCCAAAGACCCCTGCTTCACAACTAAATCCCAAAGGAAATTCACTCAGCTGGAGGGATAACATTTGTCAAGCATTGAGGAGTAGTGGAAGGGACGTGGCTGCAACCCCCAGGAGGCCCTGTTTCTGTAACTCTAAACACCAGCACACTGTTCTCTTCTCCAAAGAGCCCTGTTTCTTAACTCTCTTCTGAAGTGTTTTCAACAGGAGAATAATATTTGTATAGTATGTGTAGTACAGAGAGTTCCATGACCACTCTGCCCCAGACCTGTTACCCCTGCTTCCCTCAGTGAGAAGGCTACTGACCTCCTCAGAAGTATCTCTACGATCAGACAGCCATTGTGAATGCCATCCAGGGATTGGCAACCCAACTGCAGCACATTAATGCATTCCTAGAAGGCATTCATAGTGAAATGCCTAGCCTACAGAGATCTTTTCAGGCTCTGGCCTCCACACTGATGGTAGTCAGTCCCCTCCCTCCTTCTGTCCCCCTCCATCTCCCTCTTCCTAATCCAAATCCAATATTCACTTTGTACCCCAAGCACACAGACCGATCCACATGCAACAACCTCAACACACAGAAGCAGCACAGAGAGGCACAAGCACCAAAAAAACACTCTGGCACGCAAATAAACAACAGACACCTACAGACCCATCAGTCACCACTTCCCCAGACACCCCTACAACACTCACCGGCCCACACATGACATCAAGCTTACCCACAAGTACCACCACTACAGTCAGTGGCATACTCACCACACCCAGCATACCCACAGACACCACACCAATAGGCACACAGACATCCACCACAACCACCATACCCACAGACACCATCCAAACAGACATCCATCATATCCAGCATTCCCGCAGACACCAACCCAACAGACACCCACACATCCACCACTCCATCTCCCAGCACCTCCACCTTCCAGTCCCCAAGACACACAAACGTACACACTCATCCAGGCAACATACACCACCCAAACACAAGCATATGTCCCACATGCACACACCCACAACGTCCACACAGAAACAGCAGACAACCACACCCTTGACCTTCAAATCCCCACCCCCTATGCTAACCGTCCCCGTGTACCTAAGAATGTTTTTTGTTTGACCTTGACCTTGCCCCATTCACTCCACCCCCATCCCAAACCTAAGAGGCCTCGAACCACCTCCTGGTCCCTCCATTCCACCTCTAAGTCCTCCCTTGTTACACCTGCCCTCGCCCCTCTGGAAGCACACAGACCCCTCCTCTAAGAAGAAGCCCACTCCTCCGAAGAAGCAGTTCACACATCGCAAACCCAAAAGCAAGTCCAGACATCCCAGATCTGCCCCCCCCCCCCAAAATGATCCCTGAGGTGCCTGCCTGCCCACTTGATGCCCCCTAATGTAGATGTTCCCTGGCAGTCAGGAGTCAAGTGATGTCACAGTGATGTGCCGGTGCAGGGCCAAATGGACTGGCCAACGGCCTTGGACATTAAAAACTTCAAATTTAATAAATTGTTGTCTTTTTTTGGGCACACATTTGTCCTGCAATTCATTTTCTACATTTGTGTTGTTCCGGAGAAACGTGTGTTGTCTGCCCACCGTTTTGTGTGTATATCAGCCTGTTTGTTGATCAATTTACTGTTGTTTGTAGTATCTGGCTTTGTGGGAAGTGCTGGTGTCCCCGAAGACGAGGGTATATGTTGACTGTATGGATAAGTGGGTGTAAATTAAATAATGGTGTCATGGCATTATGTACTGTTTGGTATGGTAAGTATTTCGGGCCAGATGTAGCAAACGTTTGCGACTCGCAAACGGGCCGATTCGCAATTTGCAACAGTGCAAAATCGGAAATGGGATGCAAAAAGCCCATTTCCGACTCGCAAAAAGCGATGGGACCCGTTTGCGAGTCGCATCCGTTGCGACCCCCATTTTGCGACCCGCAAATTGCAAGTCGCAATTTGCGAGTCGCAAACCTTATGCAATTGCAACTCGCAAATTGCGACTAGTCGCAAAAAGCCCAGTTTGCATGTCCCATTTACCACTAACTCAGAGCAGGTGGTAACC
This sequence comes from Pleurodeles waltl, assembly GCF_031143425.1. NCBI lineage: Eukaryota > Metazoa > Chordata > Amphibia > Caudata > Salamandridae > Pleurodeles > Pleurodeles waltl. Next base: position 1,033,254 of record NW_027150406.1, on the reverse strand, counting down.
ATCACCAAAGTATAAAAGGGGACCCAGAAGGCATCTGGGTTACTCAAGATGGCGGAGATATACCTGATAGCAGTGAGGAGGAGAGTCTACGCAGCCCAGCAGAGGAGGAGGAGGGGCCACAGACAAGAGAAGATATATAGAACCAGCAGACTCTTTTTCAGCAAACTGAAGAGGAGATCTATGACAAATACCGCCTTAGCAGCGCAGCCATTCTAGAATTAATAGATTTACTCAAACCACAGCTAGAACACAAGACTCTGCGTGGCTGCGCCATCCCTACGCATGTGCAAGTACTATGCGCACTGCACCTCTTGGCCTCAGGGAGCTATCAGGGGGTCATTGCCGTGGCAGGTGGGGTATCCCAAAGTGCAGTGTCAAGGTGCCTCAGGGCATTCCTAGATGCCTTAGTCACGCACATGTCTCACTTCATATACTTACCAAGGAATGAGGCAGAAATTAACAGCACTAAGCTGGACTTTTACCGCATTGCCCACTTTCCTCATGTCATAGGGTGTGTAGATGGGACACACATTCAAATATGCCCCCCTGCTAATCTGGAACACATTTTCCGCAACAGGAAGTGTACCCACTCACTCAACATACAGGTTGTTTGTGATGCCCATTATGTCATCACGGACATCGTAGCTAAGTTTCCTGGCAGTACCCATGACTCATACATTTTTAGGCATAGTGGGATACATCAACGCCTGGAACGTGGGGAATTTGGAGACGGTTACCTCCTAGGTAGAGCCACAGACACTTGCAGACATACACACAGGTCACTGTGCACGACTATCTGGACTTCCTAACAGTGTACTTTTGTGCCCAACAGGTGACAGTGCATATGCTCTCAGGCCTTGGATCATGACTCCGTTTTTAACACCCAGAACTGAATCAGAGAGGCAATACAACAGTGCGCATAAGAGGACCAGGAACCTGATCGAGCGCACCTTCGGACTGCTGAAGGCAAGATTCAGATGCCTCCACCGCAGTGGAGGCGCCCTCCAATACACCCCCATTACCGCTTTCAAAATTGTAGTCGCATGCGCCATCCTCCACAACATAGCCACCCGACGTGGGCTACCTCTCACCCCTGCAGACCCAGATCCTGATGATGAAGAGCAAGAACAACCACATCGCCATCATGGGGATAGGAGTCTAGCTAATCAAGGCAGACTGAGACGGGACCACATTGCAACGCAATATTTTGGACGGTACGTGTCAACTCCCACCATACTCACCTATTAACCATTTGTTAAGTGGAACAAAAATAACTGTTTTATTAATGTCATGAAGAAACTATATACAAGTTGAAATTGTCCATGGGCAGGAAAATGCCAACCAGTCATGTGGCACATTAATGCCATGTGCCACATTAATCTGTCCTGGCTGTTATCTATGATCTCCTGCCCCTCCTGCCAGCCTGGCTGGTCCCTTCTGCGTCCATAGTGCTGTGCCTACCACTCCTCAGCACCCTACTGTGAGTGGCAGAGACACTGCTCACTGTTGAGCCCTCCTCCCAGGTGTATTTGTTAACTTCCTGGCTGTGATGCCATCATCATGTGCCAGGAAGTGTTTCCAGAGTGTTCTGGTATGCTTTCTGGAGTGTTCTGCTGCATCTGCAAGCAATTTTGAAGGTTTTCGCAATTTGCGACACCCACTCGCTAATTGCGAGTTCGTTTTTGCACACTCGCAAACAGCGACCTCGCAAACTGCGGACTCGCACACAGCGTCAACTCGCAAAATGCGACTCGCAATTTTTTTTTTTGCTACATCTGGCCCCAGATCTTGTGTTGTCCAATGTAAGAGTGTATGGTATTAGGCGTGTCCCCCTGATATACATTATGGATTAATCTAATGTGCTGCAGCTTGAGTTGTGTTTGTGCAGACATGGAGTGTGTTAGAAATGGGGTCTCTGGTTGGCAGTCAGGTTACCCCCTATTCAAGCAAGGACCCTCTCTCTAGTCAGGATGTCACATACAATCTAAATTATCCTGTGCCCACCCTCTGGTAGCTTAGCACTGAGCAGTCAGGCTTAACTTAGAAGGCAATGTGTAAAGTAGTTGTGCAATAAAGCATGCAATAACACAGTACAACACCACAAAAATACACCACACAGGTTTAGAAAAATATAGAATATTTATCTGAGTATATTAAGATAACAAACTATCAAGATTTGATAAATACAAGTTGAAATATCACTTTTGTAATGCTAAATAGAGTCTTTAGTTCTTAGAAAGCAATAAGTGTCTCTTGCAAGCACTAAGTGACTGGTTGTGTCTAAATTATTCTCACAGGACTGCAGAGGAGGAGATGCGTGGAAAATGGGGAGGTGTGCGTCGGTTCCTCCGGGCGCACATAGATGATGGGTCGATGCTATTCCACACAGCAAGGGCTTTGTGTCGATTTCCGGCACGCAGGCTTGAATCCTCTTTGGATTGTGGGGTATTTGGACTCCGCAGGACGATGCAGAGAAATCCTGGGTGTGTAGGATGAAGCCACAGGAGCTGTGTCAATCTGGTGGGCGATGTTGGGAAAATTCTGTCGCACAGCAGATGCTGCGTCAATTCCTCTCGCAGGAAGTTGGGCTGCATCATTCTGGCTCGGCAATGCATCAATCCGGTGGCCCGTGCATCGAAGTTCCGATCGCAATGGGGGCACTGCATCGGTCTCCACTTGGGGAGCTGGGCTGCGTCATTCCAGTTCAGCAATGTGGTGATTTTCTCACCGCAGGGCAGGCTTCTGTCAATTCTGGCAGGCTGTGCGTCAATTTTTACAGCACAAGTAGTTCTTTGCAGCAATTAAGTGTTTTTGGCCCTGAGACAAGCTCAATCCAAGCCCTTCAAGAGCACTTCTCAGCCGAGCCAGAGGGCATCAAGGCGGCAAGGCAACATCAAGGCAGCAGTACTTTACAGCAAAGCAGTCCAGGTGAGTCTTTTGGGCAGCCAGGCAGCTTCTCTTGGTAGGTTGCTGGCTCTGGTTCAGAGTTTCATTCCCAAGAGGTATCATGTCAAGAAGTGTCTGATTTGGTAGGGCCAGAGACCCGGTTTAAACACCCAAATGTACCATTGAAGGGGAGGAGACGTCAAAGAGTGGCTTAGAAGTACACAAGGTCCCCTTTTAGTCCAGCCTGTCTGCCAGGGTCCCAGTAGGGGGGTTAGCAGTCCATTGTGTGAGGGCAGGCCACTGTCCTTTGACATGTAAGTGTCAGACCCTCCACCCTCCCAACTCGGAAAAACCCATTCAGTATGCAGATGTGTGCATGTGTGACTGAGCATCCTGTGTTTGGGGTTCTCTAAGTGAAATGCAAAAGGGAGTTGTCAACTAACCCATCCAGACGTGGATTGTAAGGCACAGAAGGATTTAACTGCAGAGAAATGGTAACTTTCTAAAAGAGGCATTTTCTAAAACAGTAATATTAAATTCAACTTCACCAGTCAGCAGGATTTTGTATTACCATTCTGGCAATACTAAATATGACCCTGTTACTCCTTTCAGATCAGCAGATACCACTCAAATAGTATATGAGGGTAGCCCTAATGTTAGCGTATGAAAAAGCAGGCCTCACAGCAGTGAAAAACGAATTTAAGAGTTTTACACTACCAGGACATATTACACCGGCATATGTCCTGCCTTTATCTACGTAGCCCCCTGTCTATCTTAGGAGTGACATATATAGAAAAAGGAGAGTTTAAGGTTGGGCAAGTACTTTTAAATGCCGAGTTTAATTGACAGTGAAACTGCACACACAGGCCTTGCAAAGGCATGCCTGAGACAAGGGGCTACTTATGTAGGTGGCATAATCAGTGCTGCAGGCCCACTAGTAGCATTTAATCTACAGGCCCTGGGCACATGAAGTGCACTTTACTGGGGACTTATAAGTAAATTAAATAAGCCAATTGGATATGAGCCAATGTCAGCATGTTTTAAGGGAGAGAGCATATGCACTTTAGCACTGGTTAGCAGTGGTAAAGTGTGCAGAGTCCTAAAACCAGCAAAAACAGTATCAAAAAGTAGAGGGAGGCAGGCAAAAAGTTGAGGGTGACCACCCTAAGGCTGTCAGGTCTAACAGAGTGTGTTCAATCGTGATCCTTTGTTTGCATTTGACTGTTCTTATGTCCGTTTACCTGTGTGTACCTTGCAGCTACTTCAAGTAGAGGTATGTCCCACTCAGTTGTAGTTGTATGTGCTTTGTTTACTTGCACTTCTACATTGTGCAGACAGGCATGTCATTTGGATCTAGTATTGTTTGTCCCTGAGATATCAGTAGGACTAGTTTATGTGCAATTGTTGTTTAAGGGGCATGTGCAAAGTGATATGTGTCCTAGTGCAGACTCCTTCCCTAACTGTTTCTGATGCCACCATCCCTATTGTGGAGGTTTTGTTTGCATAGTGCGCTTGGGATATTTGTCTTTCTGACTATTGTGCATCCCATTGTCCTTCCATTGCGTTGCAATGTGGGTGATGTGTGAGTCCATTGCGGGGCTGTATACTGGAACTGGGAATGACGTTTGTGTTCCATGCATCATCCATATATATGTGTGTTGAATGTGATGACAGTCCATGGCATGTGAGGAATGTGAGTGCGTGAGTAGCATCTGTAGATGTGATGTTGGCGCGTTGTTGATGTTGTGTGAGACAATGTTGTTTACACTTCACTGTCCCTGTGCCTGAGATGAGCAAGGGTGAGTGACCTGCCCAAAGGGGGCATATTGTGACTGTACATGTGTCCTTCTTTGTGTCTGATTCCAATGCAGGACACTATGGCCCTCATTACAATCCTGGTGGCCGGTGTTAAAGTGGTGGTAATACCGCCAACAGGCCAGCAGTAAAAGAAATGGAATCATGACTACGGCAGACACCGCCATCATAGACAGCCACTTTAACACTCCGACCACCACGGAGATAGCAACAAACACCGAGGCGGTCACTGCCAACAAGCAGGCGGAAGACAATGTACTGGCCCACCCTATCACAACCCGCCAATCCGCCAGCTTTTCCACAGTGGTACCAATGCCATCAAAAGCATGACGGAAACAGTACACAGAAGGGAAACCACTCACCTCTCAATGAAGAACCAGGACACCATGGAGCCCAAGCTGCAGGTCCTGCCGATGCTGGTGTATCTGCTAATACACCAGTAACATCAAAGACGGTGGTGGCGACGACCACCGTGAGTACTGCACCTAGCACACAGAGGAGGGGGGAGGCTCCAGGCCACCTCCTGCATCCCCAGACAGCTGCCCACTGGGGATGCTCCTGCTGATAGATGTAGTGGTACTGGCTGGGCATGTGGTGGTGCAGATGCCAGTGCAGGTGGCGGTGCTTGTGGTGGAGATTCTGCCGGTGGTGGCCGTGGTGCAGGTGCTGGTAGTGGTAGAGGGAGACACCAGGCCATCTCCTGCAGCCTCAGACGGCTGCCCACTGGGGATGATGCTGTTGACAGTTGTTGTGGCAGCGGCAGTGCAGGTGGCGGTGGAGGGGTCAGTGCAGGTGGCGGGCAGATGGTGGTGCATGTGGCGGTGCCTGCGGCGGTGCTTTCCGCGGTACAGGTTGCGGGCTGTCGGTAATGATGGTGGGCACCAGTCCCGCACCTGGAGCCTCCGAGGCCTGAAGTGCCTTGCCTTGGGTTTTCTTCCCCTTTCCCCACCTTCCCCTCCTCTGCTGGGACCTTGGCACTGGCAGCTTGAGTTTTGGAGGAGGCCTTGCTGGGTGGGTCGTACTTCTTGGCCGTACTGCATGTTGGCCCCTTCTTCACCTTGGCAGGTGGCGGAATGGGTTAGTCCTTTGCAGGGGTCGGTGGCACACTGGCAGCCCTGATGGGTGCCCCCTTTGATCCCCTGGGACTTGCAGGTACCACAGCGGACGCCGACTTGGTGGTTGAGGTGCTGGCCTGGGATCTTGACACTCTGGCCCGAGGGGAAGGACGTGGGGTGGCGTAGGGAAGAGGTCAAAGTTTGCCAGGAAATGTTTTTTAGACACACTGGGATGGGAAGATGGAGAGGGTTTGGGAGTGGAGGAAGAGGGAGTGGTTGTTGGAGGTGAACGTCTGCTGAGTTTGGGTGAAGGTGCATGGGCTAGATGCTGTTGTGAAGTGGATGGCTGTTGGGTGGGTGGGTGCTTGCGTTTGTGTACTTTGGGAGGAGGGGTCACAGACACACTGTGAGAGGACACAGGGGACGTGTACATGGTTGTGGGGGTGGTGACTGCTCATGAGGGCTGTGTTGTGATGGGCGTGCTGGTGATGGATGTAGTGGATGAAGATGTAGTGCATGCAAGTGTGAGGGGAGATGCTACTGGGAGGAAGGTGGATGATGAGGAGGAGGGGGACACAGTGGAGGCAGTGGCTGTTGGTGTGTTTGCATGGGTATGGTGCTTGTGTGAGTGCTTGTGAGATGAAGTGTGGTGCTTATGTTTGCCTGAGCCACTTTTGTGTGTTGATTTGGGTGCATGCTGCTCTGAAGGTGTGCTTGGGATAGAGTGAGGTAGAGGGGATTGGGTCTGGGTAGTGGAAGTTGGAAGGGTGAGGCTGGACACAGGGACAATGGCTGCCATCAGTTCTGAGACCAGAGCCTGAAATGCTCTCTGTTGGGCCACCACGCCAGAAGGTATGCATTTGTTTGTTGCAAATGCCTCTTGACACCCTGAATGGCATTCAGAATGGTTGACTGCCCAACAGTGAGGGATCTCAGGAGGTCAATAGCCTCTTCAATGAGGGCAGCAGGGCTGACTCGGGCAAGGCCTGATGTGCCTGGGACGAAGCTGATGCCCACCCTCCTGGGTGAGCGGGCACGGGAAACACGCTGAGGGACTGCTGGGAGGGCAGTGCTGGTAGGGTGGGTGGCGGCTATACCTGTTGTTGGGGTGGGCACAGAGGTGTCTGCCACCACCAGGGAGCTTCCATTGGAGGAGGAGTCGCTATCACTGGTATCACCTCCTGTCCCCATCGTGGAGCTCCCCTCGCTCTCTGTCCCACTGGTGCCTTCACCCTCAGTGGATTCGGCCTCCAGGCCCATGTGGGATGCAGCTCCCTCCGTCGCCGGTGCCTCTGCTCCTCCGCCAGATGATGCTAATGCACACAAGGACAGGATGACAAAACAAAAAGGGAGGGAGAGACAGAGGATACACTTTGTCATTGCCAGCAACAATACTACCATTGGCGTACACAACACACAGGGAGCTGCCCTATGCACTAGGCCATGCCCAACCAGTCACGAAGGTAGTCACCAGCCCATGGGGTACAATGCCTAACGTCAGCATCTGCACACCTGACACCCACAGGACCCTGCCCAGTAGGTGTTGCCCACTTGTACCATTGGGGTAGGAAGGCTTCAGAGCCTGCACACAAGGGACCTACCCTGCCAAGATCGCTCAGGCATAGGGGCACCTACAGCCCACATCCCCCACCCAGCTAGCTCCTAAAGCATGCAAAGTCAGGATTCAGAATCTGTACTCACCTCCTTGTGGCTGCTGTGATGCCCTCAAGTGTCCATCCAACTCCGGATAGGCCACCGCCAGGATGCGCAACATCAGGGGGGTCATGGTGCGACAGGCATCCCTTACACATTGGGAGGCCAGCCCCAGCTGGGCCTCCGCCGTTTTCTTGGTCCAGCGGTGCAGGTCCTCCGATCACTTGAGGCAGTGGGTGCTCTGACTGTGATAGACCCCCAGGGTCCGCACCTCCTTGGTGTTGGCACGCCAAATACCCTTTTTCTGGTGGGCACTGACCTAGAGGGAAAAGGCAGCAGAAAAGGAAATTACTCTCCCATCCGGACCGGCATACTCATTGGTCACCAGTTTCCACCCAAGCCCTGACGCACATACACTGACCACCTGTCATGCAGCACTCAGGCCCGGACGCCTCAGCATCCCCCAACATGTGGCTTACATCCACACCACTCCAAACATACATTGCCCACATATCATGCTCACAGTGTACTCACCTGTTTGTCTGGAGGACCGTTTAGTAATCTGTACTGGGGTAGGACCCCATCCACCAGTTTCTGCAACTCCTCCGCAATGAAGGAAGGGCCCTTTCCCCAACACTCTAGCCATTGTGGCTTCCAGACTCAGGTCACAGCAGCACTTGCAGTACAGGTCCTCTCCTGTTGATGGTCAGGTAGCAAGTGAGTGAATAGTTAGAAAATGGCGGTGACATCTGCGGGGGTGCGTACTGTCACCGCCGGCGTACATCGCCATTGGCTCCTGGAACCCATAGGGCCCAATTATAACCAATGCGAAGTTGCACGGTGCTCATTGACCGCCTACCACGACAGAGCACAATACCAGCGCAATTACCTAATTTCCACTTGTCCCTACTCAGGTCCGGCAGCTGCCATTTCAGGCGGGCAGATGGCATGGCACTTAACTGCGTCACATCAGACCTGGGCACATCAATTGACTCTCAACTTCACATACTGCTTCTGTGACGTAAATTCAGCAACAGATTGCACATCTATGTGGAAATATGACCTTCTGCTCACCACTCTCCTCCAGAGGCTTCAACTGCTGAGGCAGATGATGAGATGGTGGCATCCTCCTGTGTACAGACCCCTGGCGGACCTGTCGACAATGGAGGACAGACACATTATCATCACATACAGACTTGATCGTGCCACAATCCAAGAACTGTGTGCCCAATTGGAGCTAGATCTGATGTCAGCTATCCGCCAGCCCACAGGAATCCCCCCTCTAGCGCACGTTCCATCAGTGCTGCATTTCCTGGCAAGTGGTTCCTTTCAAACTACAGTAGCCATGCCATCAGGAATGTCTCAGCCAATGTTCTCCAACGTGTTGTCCAGAGTGTTGTCTTCCCTGCTGAAGTACATGTGCAGCTACATCGTGTTCCCCCAGCTGGATGATTTGGCCTATGAAAGCTGACTTTTATGCCCTGGGACATATCCCCAACATCATCGGTGCCATTGATGGTACACATGTGGCATTTGTTCCCCTCCTGGAGAAATGAACAGGTTTACAGGAATAGAAAAAGCTATCACTCGATGAATGTGCAGATGGTGTGTTTGATGGACCATACATCTCCATGTGAATGCCAAATATCCTGGCTCTGTGCATGATGCCTATACCTTGAGGAATAGCAGCATCCCTTATGTGATGGGCTAACTCCAGAGGCACCGGGTGTGGCTAATAGGTGAGCCCAAGGTCCCCACACAGTATAAGTTGGTGTCTGGGTATGAGGTTGTCCCTAAGGGTTAGTGTGTGTCTAACAGTTGTCCCTCGATATTTACAGGTGACTCTGGTTACCCCAACCTCTCATGGCTACTGAGCCCAGTGAGGAATCCCAGGACAAGGGCAGAGGAACGTTACAATGAGGCACACGGGCGTACAAGGAGGATTATTGAGAGAACCTTCGGCCTCCTGAAGGCCAGGTTCCGGTGCCTCCATCTGACAGGTGGATCCCTGTACTACTTACCCAAGAAGGTGTGCCAGATCATTGTTGCATTCTTTATGTTGCACAATCTAGCCTTGAGACGTCAAGTTCCTTTTCTGCAGGAGGATGAGCCTGGAGATGATCTTGTGGCAGCGGTGGAGCCTGTGGACAGTGAGGAAGAGGAGGCGGAGGAAGAAGAAGTGGACAAAAGAACAAACATTATACAGCAGTACTTCCAGTGACACACAGACAAGAGAGTGTAACTCAACTTTACATTTGGGTAATCTTTTGGACATTGTACATGGCAGCCTCTTACCCTCTGTCTATGGACACTGACTGTACCCTTTGGATTCTCTATTTTCAGATCTGTGTGCCCCATTCTGGCTCCTGCTATATGTACTGCTGCCAACCAAAGGTCATCCTGTACTATATTTCACTGAACATATACATTGCAATGCTTTGATAATGTTGTACTAATACATTTTTCGATTCATTACACTCACTCCAGTATTTGTTTCAAGGTTATTTATTTTTGTGCCAATAAGTATGGGGGTATGTGCAAGGGGCTAGGGTGATGGTGGAGGAATGTCCAGGGTAGAGTTCAGTCTCTTGGCATCACAGGTGCATTGTCCTATGGGGCATAGGAAGGGGAATAATGGCAGTTCAAGGTGGACACGGTGACAGAGTGGGACAGAAGGGTGACAACCAGGAGAGTCTTATTTCCTGGAGGGGGTCTTGGCAATGTTCTCTGTCTTCTGCCTTGATCAAAGGGACCGTTTGCACAGTAGTTCGCCTTCTGCAGGGGGTGGGGTGCTAGTGGCGTGTTGTTCCAGTGGCGGGGCCTCATATCCACTACCCCCAACAGAAGTGGAAGGTTGTTCCTCGGTTTGGCTAGTGTCAGGGGCCCTTTGTTGTGCCACTGCCTCCCTTATGGTATTGCCCATGTCAGCCGGCACCCCTGCAATGGTGAGCAGGATGGTGTATATTTTTGTTAGGTCCTCCCTGATCCCCAGGTACTGTCCCTCCTGCAGCCGCTGGGTCTCCTGTAACTTGGCCAGTGTCTGGCCCATGGTATCCTGGGAATGGTGGTATGCTCCCAGGATGTCTGAGAGTGCCTCGTGGAGGGTCGGTTCCCTTGGCCTGTCCTCCCCTGTTGCACAGCAGTCCTCCCAGCTTCTCTGTTGTCCTGTACCTCTGTCCCCTGAACCGTGTACCCTCTGCACTGACCCCAGGTCCCTGATCATGCTGTGTTTGTGCGGTTGCCTGGGGTCCCTGTAGTGGTGGACACACTGCTGATTGACGTGTCCTGGGGACAGTGGCATGGGCCCTCTGGGTGGGTCGTGTGCTGGTGTTTCCTGAGGAGGGAGGGTCTGTGGTGGGTTGGGACTGTGGCAGGGGAACCGACGGTCAAGAGGTCCCTGATGGGCCAGGTTGGTCATCCAGATCCAGGCGTGCAGAGCTGCTGTCATCACAGTGGGCTTCCTCTGGGGGGGTAGATGTAGCTGGCACCTCCTCTCCGGTGACGTTGGGTTGGGGTCCTGTTGGGATGAAAATGCATTGTTAATGTATCTGCGTGTGCCATCTTGTGCATGGGTGTGTTTCCATCTATGATTGTGCTTTCCCTGTCGGCTTGGCCTTGTATGAGTGGTGATTTTGTGGGCTGGGTGAGTCTCTCTATTGGGCATGCTGGGTTGATGGGTGCCAATGCAGGTCTTTGATGGGTCTCCATGCATTGGGGGTGCATGCAGGGCTTGGTATTGGGATGGGTGGGTTGTGCTAGTGGGGTATATGTCAGTTGGTGGAGTGATGGGGGTGAGGGTGGGAGTTTGTGATGGCATGCAGGTAGGGTGGGGGGGATGAAGTATTAAAGATTTGCATTACCAGAGTCCAGTCCTCCTGCTACTCCTACGAGGCGTCAGGATGCATAATCACCAAGACTTGCTCCTCCCATGTTGTTAGTTGTGGGGGAGGAGGTGGGGGTCCACCACCAGTCCTCTGTACACAAATCTGATGTCTAGAAACCACGGAACGCACCTTCCCCATAGGTTGTTCCACCTTTTCCTGATGTCTTCCCTGGTTCTTGGGTGCTGTCCCACGGCGTTGACCCTGTCCACGATTCTCTGCCAAATCTCCAACTTCCTTCCAATGGATGTCTGCTGCACATGTGATCCAAATAGCTCTGGCTCTACCCGGATGATTTCCTCCACCATGACCCTTATCTCCTCCTCTGAAAACCTGGGGTATTTTTGGGGTGCCATGGGTGTGGTGTGAGTGATATGTGTGAGGATGTGTGGGGTGATGTGTGGGGTGATATGTTGTTGTGTATGCTGTGATGTGCGTGAATGGGGCATGGGTGATTGTGTTCTGCACCTCTGATTGAGGGGGTACTCCTCGCTTGTCTCTTAGTTGGCAATCTTTTTTTTCGTTGTAGGGGGTTGTGGGTAATGTGGGTGTGTGTTTTATATTGGATTGGATGTGTGGGTGTGGTGTGTGTATGTGTGTCAGGTGTGTGTATTTTGAATTGTACAATGTGGTATAGTTTTTTAAGTGTGTGTGTATTTTGAGCACAGCGGTGTGTACCACCAATGATTTACCGTTGTTGAAAGACCGCCACGTTGATTCGTGGGTCATGATACTGTGGGCGTCTTCCTGTTGCCTTAACAGTGTGGGTTTTGCTATCACCAGTTTATCACTAACCTTTGATCTGGCGGACTTGTGTGGGTGTCTCTATTGTGGCGGTATTCTATGTGTGGGTCATGATACCCGTGGTGGATTACCGCCGCAGTCATAGTTGTTGGCGGCCGTCAGCACGGTAGTAGGCGGCATTTACCGCCAGGGTTGTAATGAGGGCCTGTGACAAGTGTACTTAGTGCCCTGAAGATGACCCCATATGATGTGGCTGATGGCATGACGATCTATTGTTCAGCTTAATAACACAGGTAGGTGTGTCCTTATGGTTGGATGCACCCACAGCAGCGTGGATTTTGGACTCCATCAATGATCAGCAGCAGCGGCAGAATGTGTGTGAAGGGTTCCATGGCAGTACAGGACAGATAAGAATGCCTGCAGGTGAGTGTCTCCTTTATACTCCCCGTTTCTGCCTACTGAAGTGTGGGGTTGGACCGCCACGGTCACACTGGTGGTGTGTAACTGCATAATGTTTCTGGCGGTAACACAGGCTTTGCCACCTTGTTTGTGCTTTCTCATGACCACAGCAGTTTGCTGTGCCTGGCAGTGCCAGCAGGACCAAGGTGGTCTTTGCTCCATAGGCCAGCATTACTCGCAATACGGAGATCCGACTACCAACCTGAATGTGGTCGTACCACTAACACTGCCATGGCGGTCCATGGAACACCAAACTCATAATGAAGCCCTTAAACAGACCCTCTCATAGTGTTCATGACATTCCTTCTTCTGCTCTGTTTTTCTAGATGAACAGTGATTTAGCACTAAGGTAATTTTTATAGTAACATGATTATTTTTCTATGGATTGAGCATTATGTTTCTACACATTCTAAGCTACAGTGTTTATTTTTTCATATTACTTGTGCTATTCTGAGTTTAACATTTTTGCAACTGCTTTTGGTGTCTTGAATTCTGCACTAGAGATTCTGATATTATTCTTAGCGTTTACAAATATTCTATATCCTAAATTTCATGTGAAAGAGCAACACACCTAGGATTTAAGGTTTTTTGGAAGTCTGATGGTGTCACCATGTATTGTAAGAAATAGAGTACTCTCTGGCCTTGTTTCTCTGTATCGGTACAGAACTCCTCTGTGATTTGCAACATCCTTATAATGTATGGCACAGGGTACTTTGTCGCATATGTAATTAAGAGATGCATAACTTATTTTTAGGATCTCTCAGGTGCACTTTCTCCAACATGGACAGCATCTCAAAGCAGACTCGGCATAAGTACATTTTTGTAAGACCCTGAAAACATCTGAAATACGGACCACCAGACTTGGACTAACAATGAGAGGTAGGAGAATTGCCTCATTATTTGAGGTGCTGCAGAACACAACAAATAGAGTGCTGTCTATCCATAGAAGTGAAATGGAAAGGTGTGAAATGGAAAGGGAAAACGGTGATTGAAGGACTAAAAGAATGGACTGAGAACTGTGGCACTACCTATTTCAGCCCAACATGGTAGCATATACTGCATGGTACATACCCTCATGCATCTGTCATATAACAAACTCAATCCCAAAAGCGCACTGGGAGCAAAAAGATAGTGTCGGGGCAATTGGACACAGGAACAGAGGCAACAAGATGAGGTATGGAGGGCAATGACAGACAAAGGAAGGGAGTGAGAGGCAGAACTGTCAGTTATATTGATTAGTTTGGGGTATGTGGGAAGATCAGGGAAAGGCGAGGGAAGGAGAGAGGTTGCAACACTGCTAAGACACTGTACTAAGGTGTTTGTCAAACACAGGACTCTGGGATTGGGATAGGAAATTGCAGTCTGATGCAGTGATGGTACATGGCCCTGGGGGCTCAATGAGAGGCTACATCCTGAGATGTTGATTAGACAGTACATCCTGATGTACTTGTGAGACACTGCATCCTGCGATGTACATGAGACATTGGACACTGAGGTTGATGACAAATTACACTCTCACATATTGGTGAAAGGTTCTGATGAGAAACCACACTCTGGCCTGCTGGCGGGACATGCCTCCCTTGAACATTCAGTTCCTACTGTCTGGCTCAATCGTTTTCCTTGCACAATAACAACCTCCACTGGAAGCGTTGTGCCAGGCTGTGCCTGCCACAATTAGCCAAGATGTGGAGCAGGGCTCATTCACTCTCCCAGCAGAGCAAGCACAAGTTGGTCAATGCCACTTTTGAATGCATAACTACATGTTGTGCATTCCAGTGCAGTGCTGACCATGCTGTTCTCAATTCCATATCAGAACATTGTAGAAAAGAAGATCACCTCACCAAATTAACACTAAAATAATATGGATTGGGAATGATAGTCTTGTAATGAGGCCCTAAGGGCATAATTTAGGTCTTGGCGGAGGGAATACTCTGTCACAAACGTGACAGATTTCCCATCCACCGTATTATGCTCTCCATAGGATTTAATGGGACCGTAATTCTGCAGATAGGATATCCGTCACATGTGTGAGAAAGTATTCCCCTCCACCAACATCTAAGGCAGGCCCTAAGGCTGTGTGAAATGTGGATAATGGACAGAACTTTTAAAACATGCCTGCTACCATTCACACAGACGTACATCACACATGGTGAATATCATTATTCTAACACAAACACAATGTTCCATCTGTGCACTCCGCATCCCCAAATCTTTACTTGTTGCATTGAAATTGATTCTCGTGTGATGTTGAGATATGCGCAGTGTCTTGTTCTGCATACTGAAAACCAAAAATATGTGATGGTCGTGTCACCACTGACCAGCTTCCTGATGCACTGTTTCTGCGACCACGTGGGTCCACTCCTCATTAACTAGTTCCCCAAATTTGAAGAGCTCAATTAAACAAAGGATTATGCCTTGATTGTTTTTTCATTGGTATGAGTCTTTTCCACAATTAATTTTCATTGTAGAAATCAACACTACTTGTAAATGCACTAGTGTTGACATCAGACCATTCAATGTATTTAAGACTGCTACGCTGCAACTCCATTTTGGAGACCCAATGCACTTGGGATCTTTAGACCCTTCATCAAGGGTTTCTATAAACAAACGTACATTGAAAAATAGATTTCATTGTACAGTGTTTACGAAGCACAACTCATACTTCCATAGACCTAAGTAAATGGGTGGTGTCATCTAAAACGTAAAGAAACATGCAAAAAAAAAAAAAGAAAGAAAGAAAATGTGAAATACAGAAGAAAGAACAAAGGGCCATATGTAGGAACACATTTTCCCATAGACACAGAATGGGCAAAACTGTCTGCTACATCTGGCCCAAAATTACCTTTTAAAGGCGTGCTTGAGCGGCATGTGTTACCAAAAAACTAACCAGCATGCAAGCCATTTGGCGCAATGATGGCATCAATGTATGATTTGACTTGTATAGTACCGTACCTGAATTGAGTCATAAACGCAGCCACTTAATTGTGCATGTTAACAAGAGGCATGCTTCCTTCGTCATATATGTTGTGATCCCATAGTGAAGCGTAACGCTCGAATATGTTGTGTTGAATTGTGCACTTTAATGAATGCCATGCTTCCTTTGAGGCTCATATTGTCATCCATTAATGAAGCCAAATACTCAAACTCGTTATACCCGATAATCAAATAATATAAAATAAAACAAAATAACAAACATATAACAATCAAATACATTTAAAAATAATAAATAAAAATTATGTCTTAAATATTTATAAATGAAAACATTTTAATTCTCCACCACACTTTTACCAACAAAATAAATATCATAAAAAATAAAAGTAATAAGTTATAAACTTAATTTATAAATATATCAATTAAAATAATGTATAAATATATAAGTACATTGTTAGAATAACCTAATTGAATTAAACATTAAAACAATATAAGCATACAAAAACTACAAAAGTAAAATACAATTTTAAATACATTAACACAAAATTAAAATTTTATGTAAAAATGTTTTTTTATATTATTGTACAAATCTAATTTAAAATTTAATAGTTCAAACAGAAAAAATATTGACATTTAAATTTCAAACGTAATTAAAAAAATAAAAATACAATACTTAAAAAGTAACACATCAAATAAAATATAAATCTAATAATGCATTCTTTAAAAATATCCCCACCCAATTCCCTGACCTAATGTCCCAATAATAATAATAAACATCCCTATTATATTTAAAAATATTAAAACTAAACATATAAAATTAGATTTTTGGTTGAAGATATAATACTTGTACAATTTGTCCTACAAACTAACTCTATATTAGATGTAAAATGTTTATAAGAACTTAAAAAATATTTTACAATTTAAAAATTAAACTTCAATAAATAGTAAAACAATACATTTTTGTTTTAATATTTCCCCTTTAGTTATCATAAACACACTATAAGATAATGTAACATGAACATGCAATTAAATAAATAATCAAAGTTAACATTTAGAAACAAGAACATGTAAAAAATAAATATATAACTTAAATTTAAAAACATATTAATATTCAAAGATAATTTAAAACAATAATATTTACCTTTCCATATATATTTAAAATTTAAAAATTTAAAATCAAGTAAAATGTGCTCACACAAATGCACTTTAAAACCCTGTCCACTATTACTACTCATAAATCTAATATTTTGCCATTAAAAATGCTATTAAACAGATATTCTTTTTTTGCAAAGTAAAACAAAATAACTCAATTACATCAAATGTTACAGTAACTTTTACAATAAATATACATAACATCAAGCTATTTTAAAATTAAATAGATAAAATAATGTCATGATTTACAATTGTTTAATAAAAATATCCTCAAAGGAGGACATTATGTACAACGATGATTTAATTAAAGATATATTGTACAACAATATTAAAAACAAGACAAAAATGATATACTTACCTTTGATATTTATGTACACAATATTTTTGACATCATGATATTCCTTTAAAGATATTTTTATCACAATATCTTATTCCATATTTTGTCCACACACACTTGTGTTCTGTTGGGGGAGGCAGTGAGCCCAGTTCAACATCTCGTCATCTTTTGATGGTGATCTGCAAAATGACAGCATATTCTATCAGAGCACCCCACAAAATTAGTTATGCATTCACAATGCCGCACCAACGATTTTAGATGCTGATTAAATAGACTAGGCTATCATTCCTCAGAGCACCAAGGACATTCGTTCTTTACTGCATTATAACAAATTGGGATTTTGATAAAAATCAAAGTGGGAAGACATGGATTATATTGGGGGGTGTACATATAACATGAGAGGTAGTTGGATTCAGGATTGGAAATGATGGGGAAAGGGAAAGGAATGAATACTGCAAAAGGTGGACAATGAATGATCATGAGACCAATGAGGTGAAGACAACAAGAGTCATTAAAGGGTGGAAGTCTGGCCAGCAGGATGATAGTATGTGGGAGGAGGGGATTGATGACAACAGTTGTGAGTTGGAAGTAAGAAGCGTATCAACCTATGGGAACAGTGATCGGACACTAAGGTCCAGATTTACTAAATTTTCACACAATAGAGCAGTCTAAACTTCTACACTGCATGAAAAGGAAAGAGCAGTACAGCACCATATTTACAGAGATATGGCTCTCTTCTCCCCCTTCCTAGTGCTGGCAGAGAAATTTGCTTCTGAGTGAAATGCGCACACCTGCGCTTCATGTTGTAAGGGTGTCTGTATGAGTCTAGCATAGATTTTGTATTGGAATGATACACTTCCAGTACAAAATACTATTCTTAGACTACCCTTAAAACTTTTCCCACCTTGTAAGTGTGTAGTACAGTGCAGCATACATGCAAAGTTGGAAAAGAAAGGAGAAACAAAAGCATTTCTCCTTGATAGTGCCTATTTGAAATGGGTGTTATTTTTCGACTCAAAACCCTGTCTACTTTTTCTAGTAGATAGGGTTTTGCAGCAAAAACCATGGGTGGTTGCATGGGAATGCCCATTCACTACCTATGGAATGCCCTCATGGAGTTAAATAATGCAAAGCAGTGCTATGCGCTGCTTTGCTTTACTTTCAAGTCAATTTCCAGCACAAAACAAATTTCACACAGGAAAAACAATTGGTAAAAAAGATTTTGTGTGGATTTGTGTCACTTTTGTGACACATACATAGCGCAAAATCTCAGTAAAGAGACTCCTTAGCTTTCAAGAAATAGCAAAGACTTGATGGACAGCCCATCCAGTCAATGACAAGCCATGGAATAGCACATGGACATCATTGGCTGTAGGGTGCTAACAAAATGTCCACTCACTTTGTACTACTTCTTTCATATATATTTTGAAGGTTCTTTGACTGTAAAGAAAAATGAAATGAGCCACAGTGCTCTCACTCTTTCTATTTGTTGAATAGTACTAACATGGATGTGTGCTGATGCCCCACATAAAAAGGACTGGCTAAGAGATCTGAGTGATAGTCAATTGTAAAAGGAAATTCAAATGAATATGTTGAGGGGAAGAACATTTAATGATCATCTGATTGACTGGAGCTCATTATTTTTTAAGAACCAAATTTTATTGATTTTCAATAATTTCAAAAACATGTTCCGACAGGTTCAATAGCGCAAGTACAGAGCAAAGAACACATTCCACTACTGGTCCACCAATGTTAAGAATTACATTAAGATAGAGCACCATGGTAGGCCCACCATTTCCCCCATATTTTGCCATGTTTTTCAGGGCACCCTCAAGCTACATAGATTGTTTTTTCTTGATGCGCACACCAATTCACCATTCACCCCCGCCCTCCCTCCTCCCAACGAAGGAGCCCCAGGAAGCCTCCACCTGCTGGCCATATCTTCTTTGGCTACGAGGCATGCAACCCCTACAAATGTCTGGCCAGCAGGGGCGTCCCCAAATTCATCCAGTAGCCCCAGCAATGCAACCATGGGTCATCATTCTATGGGGCACCCCAGGACCTTTGCTATTACTTTACAAATCCCCTCCCAAAAGGGCCGTATTCGGGGACAACTCCAGGTCACATGGAGGAAGTTTCTCGCAGGAAAAACACACTTAGCAATGGCAGACAGTGCTCTGACAGATATTCTTAACATTCTCACTGGGGTCAAGTAAGATGAGTGAAGGTAGTTGAATTGTACCATTCACAGCCTAGCTGTAATGGGTAATG
This sequence comes from Pleurodeles waltl, assembly GCF_031143425.1. Lineage (NCBI taxonomy): Eukaryota > Metazoa > Chordata > Amphibia > Caudata > Salamandridae > Pleurodeles > Pleurodeles waltl. Next base: position 1,014,070 of record NW_027150406.1, on the reverse strand, counting down.
GCACGGGGCCAGTAGTGCTTCCTGCCAGTCCTCGTCATCCAGCTCCCCCACCCAGTGTGCCTACTTCTGTTGCAGGTGGTCAAGCCTATCTGGGGCGTGCATAAGTAGTGACTTGTATATTTGGGATACTGCCTTTCTCCCCAGGTTCCCGGTTAACAATTTCGCCTCTAGCTGGTTGTAGTCGTGGAGTTGGGTATTTGCAGGAATGTAGGCACCCAAGGCATGGCGCAGCTGCAGGTATCGAAAGAATTGTGTCTTGTGTAGCCAATAATGTTCTTAGAATGACATAAGGCTACTCCCTGTGTACATGTCTCCCAAGTAGGTGATCCCTATTAAGTCCCAGTGCTGAAACTCCTTCAGTGTGCTGCATTGGTGCAGCCATTCACCATGCCCTAGTGGGGTCATTTGAGTAGAGCGCCAGTCCCATTTTATGGGTTTTAGGGCCAACTCCAGCAACCCACAGCCACCCAGGTGCAGGACGCTGTTTGGATAGGAATCCTGCCTCCATAAAGCATACCCAATAGGCCACCAGAGCCCATGTTGTGGATCTCAAGCCGATACGCCAGGTCATCCCAACCCCCGCAAACCAGTCATTTATAGGTACCATCAGGGCGCTAAGTAATAGATGCATAGATCTGGGACTCCCATCCCCCCTTCATACGTAGACTTCCGCGCAGTGTGAAAAGCCACCTTATGTCGCCCTCCGTTCCATATGAAATTAGTAAATCTTGATGTGAGAGCTCGGAACCACACCCTAGGTATCTTGTAGGGATAATTCATGAGGGTATATAGGTATTCGGGGAGCCACATCATTTTAAGGAGGGCAGTACGCCCAATGATGTTTAAGGGGAGGACTTTCCAGCGCTGCAGGTCCCTCTCCAGTTGTGATAACAAGCCCCTAAAGTTTAGCACCCATGCTAATTCCGGCAGAAGGGAGATGTGGATCCCTAAATATTGAAATGCATTCCTCTGCATTCAGAACTGGGGACACCATTGTTAACTCTCCTCATCGCCCCTTACTTCCACCAGTGTTGATTTTTTGGTGTTGACTAGAAGCCCGGATACCTCCCCAAACCTCTCCAATAATTCCACACATCTGGGTTGCGATTAAAGCAGATCTCCCAGAAATACCAAGACATCGTCCGCATACAGTACCACTCTGTCCTCCACTGCGTTTCCCCTATCTCCAGCCCCACATCAGAGGATCGCTACTCAGCAGTCATGTCAGGTGGCTCAAACGCTAGCTCAAAGAAAAGCAGAGATAAGGGACATCCCTGACCCGTTCCCCACTGAATTGGAAATGTCCAGGAATGCACTCAATCCACCCGAACCTAGGCCATGGGGTGCTGATACAGGAGACAGATCATTCGGCAGAGCAACTACCCCAGCCCCGTACGTAGTAGGATTACCTCAATGAATTACCATGAGATAATGCTGAATGCCTTGCAAAAATCTATAAGAAGAAGAGCCAGAGGACCATTGGATTGTGAGCCATGGGATAGGGCCACCTGAACTCGGCGAATGCAGTGCCGCGTACTCCTGCCTGACATAAAGCTGCATTGGTCCAATGAATAAGATGGGCCAACGTACGAGTGAGACGTAAAACCAATATTTTGGCATATATCTTTTTGTCAGCATTGATGAGGGAGATTGGCTGATATGATGCGCCTTGGTCCGGGGGCTGTCCCTCCTTGGGCAGGACCACGATTGTGGTGCAGCCAAGTTCGGGGGAGATCCCTCCGGCAGCGCTTCAGCATAAAATGTAGGAGTTGAGGTACTAACAGTGAATGGCATCTTTTGTAGTACTCTATTGGGTACCCATCTGGCCCGCCGCCCTTCCCCTCTTAAGCTCAGATATGGCAGCATCCATATCCTCTGCTGTCACTGGTTGGTCTAGGCCCTGGGCAAGAATAGGTGGGATAGTTGGTATCGGGAGGTCCCACACTATAGAGCCCTCCTCTGCCAGATGCGGGAGAGGGTCTTTAGCATACGGGTCGCAAAGGCCTGAGCTATCGCTACCAACTCCACTTGGGTGTCCCCTCTCTGTCGCGTATGGCCAGAACAACTCTAGCAGCTGCCCTACATGTTGCTATCCAATAGAGCAGTTTACCTGACTTATCACCCATCTTATACACTCTCCTGGTCAATGCCTGCCAACATTGTTTGGCCTCCTCAAGGGATAATTGGCACAGTTCTGACCACGCCAGGGCCAAGTGACACTGCACCATTGGTGCATCCAATTGTCTAGTTTGTCCCTCCAGCTCCAATATCTTGGCCTCAAGCTGATCACATTGCGCCCTCTAGCGCCTCTCCTGCCCATGATTATAGCTTTTAATAATGCCCCTCATTGTTGACTTGCAGGCCGCCCACAACGTCACCCCCGAGTCCACCGAGCCCACAATGCATTGAAAGAAAGCCTTAAGTTGCACCTCCACAAAACTGGCACACTCCGGGGACTTCAAACACCAAGCATTGAGTCTCCATGTCGTTTGATGTGCCTGGTGCACTCCGCAAACAGTGGAGCATGATCTGATATACCCCGAGGAAGGATCTGAATATACCTCAAATTCATTACGTCCGTTGCCAGAACCCACACAAGGTCAGTTCAGGCTTTGGTGTGATGGTTGGCAGACCGGTGGGTATAGGCACACTCGTGCGGGTGCCAGACCTGCCATGCATCACAATGTTCCCATGAATCTGCCTAGGCTTTAAGGCTCGTCGAACGGAGGCGTCGGGTAGAGCTGGGCTCTGCAGAAACATCACAAAGCAGGTCCGGCACTGCATTAAAGTCACCCCCTACCAGCGTGAAGCCAGCCAGGAGCAACACCAACAGCGTTCCAATCGCCTCACAAGTAGACTGCAAAAGATGTGGGGCAATATAGCAGGACACCAAATTATGCTGCTTGGCCTCCATCTGACCCTCCACTCAAATATACTTCCCCAATGGGTCCTCGTGAAGCGAGTTCCCAGTAGGTGTACTTTTTGCAGAGAGACCCCCCTGGGTCATGTCTCCTGATGTATCTAAGTACTGCGGTACGTTTAACCCCTTCGCTGCCAGGTCTTCTCCCCTCCTGTGCCGAACTGTTTTTGGCTATTTGGGGCAGTTTGCGCTTAGGCTCTCATAACTTTTTGTTCACATAAGCTACCCACGCCTAATTTGCGTTGTTTTTTTCCAACATCCTAGGGATTCTAGCAGTACCCAGACTTTGTGGGTTCCCCTGAAGGAGACAAAGAAATTAGCTAAAATACAGCAAAAATTTCGTTTTTTTACAAAAAAGGGGAAAAAGGGCTGCAGAAGACGGCTTGTGATTTTTTCACTGAAAATGGCATCAACAAAAGGCTTGTGGTGGTAAAATCACCATCTTCCCAGCTTTCAGGAACAGGCAGATCTGAATTAGAAAACCCCGTTTTTCAACACAATTTTGACATTTTACTGGGACATACTCCATTTTTACTATTTTTGTGCTTTCAGCCTCCTTCCAGTTAGTGACAGAAATAGGTGAGAAACCAATGCTGGATCCCAGAAAGCTAAACATTTCCGAAAAGTAGACAAAATTCTGAATTCAGCAAGGGGTCATTTGTGTAGATCCTACAAGTGTTTTCTACAGAAAATAAGAGCTGAATTGAAAGAATATTGAAATTGAGGTGAAAAAAACAGCCATTTTTCTCCACGTTTTACTCTGTAACTTTTTTCTACAATGTCAGATTTTTTTAAAGCAATATACCGTTACGTCAGCTGGACTCATCTGATTGCTGGGATATACAGGGCTTGTAGGTTCATCAAGAACCCTAGGTACCCAGAGCCAATAAATGAGCTGCACCTTGCAATGGGTTTTCATTCTATACCGGGTATACAGCAATTCATTTGCTGAAATATAAAAAATGAACAATAGGTATCAAGAAAACCTTTGTATTTCCAAAATGGCTACAAGAAAAGGTGTTGAGAAGCAGGGAACATCTCTGAATTCCGGGGTGCCCATAATAGCATGTGAATTATAGGGCATTTCTCAAATAGATGCATTTTTTACACACTGTCTTACATTTGGAAGGAAAAAATATAGAGAAAGACAAGGGGCAATAACACTTGTTTTGCTCTTCTGTGTTCCCCACGTCTGCCAATAAAAATGGTACCGCAATGCGTGGGTAGGCCTAGCGCCCGCGACAGGAACTGCCCTTAAACACAACATGGACACATCACATTTTCACAAAGAGCTGTTTTTAGCAAAGTGGCTAGCTGTGGATTTTGGCCTCTAGCTCAGCCGGCACCGAGGGAAACCTAGCAAACCTGCGCAGTTTTGAGAACTAGACACCTAGAGGAATCCAAGATGGTGTGACTTGTGAGGCTCTGACCAGATTCTGTTATCCAGAATCCTTTGCAAACCTCAAAATGTGGCCAAACACTTTTTCCTCTCATTTCGGTGACAGAAAGTTCAGGAATCAGAGAGGAGCGACAAATTTCCTTTCACCCAGCGTTCCCCCAAGTCTCTCGATACAAATAGTACCTCACTTGTTGGGGTAGGCCTAGCGTCCGCGACAGGAAAAGCCCCAAAACAAAAATTGGACACATAATATTTTCAAAAAGAAAACAGAGCTGTTTTTTGCAAAGCACCTAGCTGTGGATTTTGGCCTCTAGCTCAGCCGGCACCTAGGGAAACCTAGCAAATCTGTGCAGTATAGAAAACTAGACACCTAGGGGAATCCAAGATGGGGTGACTTGTGGGGCTCTGACCAAGTTCTGTTACCCAGAATCCTTTGCAAACCTCAAAATGTGGCCAAAAAAACACCTTTTTCTCTCATTTCGGTGACAGAAAGTTCTGGAATCAGGGAGGAGCCCCAAATTTCCTTCCACCCAGCACTCCCCCAAGTCTCCCAATAAAAATGGTACCTCACTTTTGTGGGTGGAACTACTGCCTGCGAAAGGAAATGCCCCAAAACACTATCTTTTTGTGGGGGTCACCTGCGTTTTTGGTCCTGGGTTCAGCAGCCTTCTATGGAAACCTACCAAACCCAGACATTTCTGAAAACTAGACACCCGAGGGAGTCAAGTGAGGTGTGACTTGCGTGGATTCCCCAATGTTTTCTTACCCAGAATCCTCATGAAACCGCAAATTTAGCTAAAAAATCTAATTTTTCCCACATTTCTGTGTGGGATCACCGCACTGGGACAAAGTTCATACCACCCAATGTTCCCCTCAATGATACCTCCTTTGTGTAGGTGGGCCAAGTGCTTGTGAAAGGGAAGAGCCAAAAACATGTCGATATTGAGGGGGAACCAAAGAGGGTCCAAAAGGGCAGTTTGCAAAAAAACATTTTTAGGCTGACAAGTGCAGAAGAATTTTTATCGGTATAGATGAGACAATGCTGGGTGGTAGGAATTTTGAGGATTCATGCAGATTCCGGAAGGTTCCATCACAAAAACGTGGGAAAATGTGCGATTTCCAGCAAAGTTGGAGGTTTGCAGGGGATTGTGGGTACAAAAATGGTGTGGGGTGCATGTGAAACACACAACCCTGGAATCACTCAGATGTTTAGTTTTCAGATATGTCTAGGTCTTGTGGATTTTTCTACATGGCAGCGTCCCAAAGTACATAAAGTGCAGCCCTCACCATTCCAAGTGGGACGATTTTGAGAGTTAGCCAAGCTCTCATGGCCCAAATGTAAAACTAAAACCCAAATTAATCAAGTGTCTTCTTGCTTGCTGTGGGATAAGATGTTTTAGAGTGCGGGGGAGAGCTAAAAGACTGTTACCCCTTTTAGTTGGGGTGGGGTCATAACCAGGCCCATACTGGTTGGAAGCCACCACCCCAATATATATATTTTTTTTAATTCCCTGGCATCTAGTAGACTTTCTGCCCCCTTGGGGTGTGGATCAAGGGTAATTGCCCCCCTCTTCCTACTGGTGGGCAGAACAACTTTGGCCCCATTTATTTGGGGTGGGGGTATGGCCACCCTCTCATTTTTGAAAAAACTTCCCTGGCCTCTGGTGGGCTTTCTGCCCTCCCCCCCCCCCCTTTGGAAAAAACTTCCCTGGCCTCTGGTGGGCTTTCTGCCCCCCCCCTTTTGGGGCAGTGGGCCTTCCAAAAATAGGCCCTTCTGCCCCTAAGGGGGGGCAGATATGGCTAGCAGTAATGTGCCCCCATGGGGAGTGACCCTTACCCAAGGGGCTGCCCCCCTAAAGAAAACACACACATACACACACACACCAATCCCTGGTGCCTAAGTGGTTTCTGCCCTCCTTGGGGGCAGATTGGCCTAACAAAAATCAGCCGATCTGCCCCAAGGGGAGAAGAAATGGTCTAAATACAATTTGTCCCCCAGAGTAGCGACCCTTGACTAAGGGGTCGCTCCCCACCTCTAAAAAACAAAACAAAAACAAAAAAACTATTTTTTTGTAACCCTGGCGCCTAGAGGTTTCTGCCACACCTGGTGGCAGATTGGCCTAATAACAATAGTCCGAACTCCCCCTGCGGGGGCAGAAAAGGCCTAAAATAAATTTGTCCCCACTGCCCCGGGGAGAGACCCTTGCCTAAGGGGTTGCTCCCCTTGTGTGAAATTGGCGCAAAAAAAAAGATCTCCAGTGCCTAGTGGTTTCTGCCCCCTTGGAGGCAGATTGACCTAACAAAAATCAGCTGATCTGCCCACAAGGGGGATAGAAATGGTCTAAATACAATTTGCCCCCCAGGGGAGCAACCCTTGCCTAAGGGGTAACTCCCCATCTCTAAAAAAACAAAAAAACACAAAAACAAATTAGCCCTGGTGCCTAGAGGTTTCTTGGGGCAGATCGGCCTAATAACAATAGGCCAATCTGCCCCCGGGGGGCAGAAATGGCCTAAAATTAATTTTCCCCCACGGGGAGCGACCCTTGCCTAAGGCAAAGGTCACTACCCTTCCATGAATTTGGCGTAAAAAAAAAAAAACTCCCTAGTGTCTAGTGGTTTCTGCCCCCCTTGGAGGCAGACTGGCCTCATAAAAATAGGCCAATATGTCCCCAAGGAGGACAGAAATGGCCTAAATATAATTTGTCCCCAAGGGAGCGACCCTTGCCTAAGGGGTCGCTCCCCAACAAAAACAAAACAAAAAAAACAAACAAAATCAAACAAAAAAAATGATCCCTGGCGCCTAGTGGATTCTGCCCCCCCTAGGGGCAGATCAGCCTAACAATAGGCCGCAGAAAAGGCCTTGAAAAATATTGCCCCCCTGGTAGAACAACCCTTAACCAAGGGGTCGCTCCCCTCATGCCAGTTTCCATACAAAAATAAATCCCTGGTGTCTAGTGGGCATTTCAAAGGGAAGGAAATTCCTTTCCTTCCCTTTGAAGCCTCTCAGGCCTCCATCACATGATCGGAAGAGAAATGCTTTGCATTTCTCTTCTGATGCGATGGGGAAGTGAACTTTGTGCGCTGATGTCATCAGACGTCACTGGGGGGTCAGGAGGGGTCGGGCTTGGAAGGGGAAGGGCTTCCCCTTCCATCCCTGCCTTGCCTGCTAGCGCACCCTCTGAGCTCTGTGCCCAGGACGTAATGGTTACGTCCTCGGCACACGACCACTGTGCCCTTGGACGTAACCATAAAGTCCAGGGCACAGAAGGGGTTAATGTGGTCTAGGAACCCATTAACATTCCAAGAAATTACCGAAATCATAGTAAGTGTAAGAGTGGATGTGTATAGCCCACAGGGCACCTTATCAGTCAATATACAACTGGCATGGGAGGCGGACCATGCAACCAGGAGCTTTCAATCCATCACCCAGTGCATGCTGTGTCTCAGGACATACACGTGTGGAATATTGGTGGTACACAAAGTCTGCATGGGAACTTCAAAACAGTGTGCAATACTAACTACTGTGCTAAGAGAAACAATACCCTTCCTCCACCTCCTCCCACATCCAATTTCCACTCAAGAAGCACCTGTCACCCCCAAAAACATCATAACCTAGGATAACTAGTGGAAGTGTCAAGCGATCTACATCTGCTTACCCCCCACCCATGTTTTGATAATCTGCCTGACAGCTACAGTTGCATTAAAACTGAACATATAGTGGGAGGCAATACCCAGCAACAGCAACCCCACCCTCAAACATCAACTCATCCTCTTCCCCAAGCCTTCTCAGGATGGAAAGATCCAATACAGCCGCACTTCTGTACAGACATATTCCAGCACTTATTGCAGTGACAAACACAGGTTCCTGGAAAAAGGACGCTTCCGGGCCCCAATCCAGGAGAAACCCCATCCGAGTTGAAGATGGTCAGGGTGTCTGACAGAGAGGAGTCAAGGGTCTCCAACTGTGGCAGATCCAGACCAGGAGACAGGCTCGTCAAGGCATCTCCTCCACCACCATATCAGGGACGCCTCCTTTTGGACCTCCAGCTGCGCTCGCAGGCCTCCCTTCCAAGCCTTGGCGGCCGAGCATCAGAATTGTTCATGTTGTCCTCCACCACTCCACTCTTGGGATGCAGTTTCCTCTGGTCTGTCATCCACTCCCATGCCTGCTGCGGTGTTTTAAAAAACAAAGAGGAAGCACCATAGATAACCTTCATCTTGGCCGGAAAGGGAAGCATATAGCACACGTTCAGCGCCCGTAGTTTCTGCTTAACTTCCTCATACGATTGCCGGCATTGTTGAACAGCCCGTGTATAGTCTGGGAAAGTCAGAATTTTGGAATTAGAATACAGTTTCTCCCCCTGGGAGCGGGCCTCCCGCAGAATAGTATCCCCAGTCTTTGTAGCTGAGGAGTCAGACCACCACTTGCCAGGAAGGGGCCCCCAGTGGAGGTCTTTTGGCCAGCACGCGATGCGCCTGTTCAATCATATAGCAACTCAAAAGCCTGCCCTCAGGGACCCAGGAGTGGAACCAAGTTTCCATAGGTTCTTCCATTTTGCCTTCAGTTATCTCCTCCGGCAACACCACCAGGCAAAGATTGATTTTATGAGACCGATTTTTGGCCTCTTTGGCTCACCTTTGAGGTGACCTGAGAGACTCTTGTCTGGAGGGTAGTCATTACGTCCTCCACTGTGGAAATTCTAGTCTCTGTCTTCTGTCTCAGTCACTCTTTCAGCCACTCGCCGCAAATCCTGACGCACTAAGGAGAGGTGCACACGGACACCATCCACCTTGGACTCCACTTTCTTCCTTGATTCCTGGATTGCCTTCAAAAGCGATGCCATATCTGGAGGAGGGGGGTCCCATCCGCCTCCTTCACCACAGCCAGTGTCTGGCCGGTGCCAGAGTCCCTGGGTGCAGTATACTGACTCATTTCGGTCTGTGCCGCCCTAGTCTGGGGTTGACTGGAGCACATTTACGAAAACATAGTTAAACTCAACTAGCACATTGATTTTTATACTTAGGACTGCACTGCTACACCAATACAATGGTTGAGTATCAACCTGAACAGTGCAAACGTATAACGTTGCAGTGACAGCCCTAATGGGTGTTGAGCTGAGACACCCAAGGTATGTTTCTAGTTATAAAATCAAGTCAGTGTAATGCTTATATGTTCTTGGCACTGGACCACATTTACCCTGCTACCTTGTGTTAACAGAGGTGTTTCATAAGTAGATTATGTATTTTTATGCTACTATATTATGACCAGCTAAAAATTGTCTTGCTTTTATTAAAGACATGGAGAAGCTCATTCTCTATCCACTGAATGTTGGGTGATCTGTTTTACCCACTGCTGCCTGACCAGACCCCATTTCAGTTCCCACCACACACAACATTAAAGACACAATATACACAATAGATACACAACATATGTAATATGCAGAGAGGGGCTTGAGGAATCCCTCTTCAGCTCTTTGCTGGCCTGTTTGCACGACTGTACTTCGAACATTGTTTTGATAGACTTCTCTTTCCACGTAAATCAGCTTATTTTATATTGGGCAAGATTGTACTAAAAGTACTTCTGTGTGTGTTTTTTAAATACTGCTAAGTCTTAAACTGTTAAGTATGACACTACTTAATCCACATTTCAAGTCAAGGTGGACTGCACCCGTGTAAGCCACCCACCCCTCTACCTGCAATATATCATAGCTTATGCAATCATAGGGTGCCTAGCCCATCATGGAACCCTGATTGCTGGTTCCGGACAGCAGAGTATAGACAGCCTTACTAATATAGCCTCTAGACATGCATAGTGATCTCACCTGGACCTGCCACTAGCCATTTTCATTCCAGACAAAATCAAATAAGCATGCCTGGTTGGTGTAGTGAAAATGCCTCCAAAGCTGTGAGTACCATTGGAACTTATTAGTAAGGATGAGGACTCTTGACAGATGTTGTTCTGCCAGCAGAAGCAGTCCCAGTCATCTCACTCCATAAGGAGTGGTGCAATAAGGTCAGAAGTGGTTGCATGCTTGTAGCCCCTGCTGTAATTCATGGTGTGTATATAGTTTCATCTAGCTCTAGGATCAGACGAAGTGAAGGGTGAAAGAAAGGAGTAGTGATTGCTTGATGAAGAAAAAGTAAGAAGGATTGCACCATACAAATGATGCAAGAGAAGGTGAGCACTGCATCAAAGATCAGGGGGTCTTGTTTACAGTCTCATTAAGTACATTTTACAATGTGGCTGACTCTGCTTTATGTTACTGAGAGAGAAAGGATTGATAGTACAAGTAGAATTTTCCATATGGTGGGTGCAAACACTTGAGGAAAATGTAATGAATAACAAATATTATAGATGCGTAATGGTGAATTATGGGGTTGTTTTTCACCAAGGTGTTCTGTGTGATAATAAATAGAGTCAAAGCTCAAGTCATCCATGATGTCATTCAGAAGCCCAAGGTGAAAAACGTCCCTGTAATTCATGTTTGACCCATCTATGATTTTATGTTATTTATGGCCCTCAAAATCATCTGCCCCTCCTTTCAACTACTACGCAACAGCCGAGGAGTACTGGGTGAGCCATACTTAACATGGCCTACGTTACCTATCTCTGTCGTAAAGGCTTAAAAAAACAAGCTTACCTGCCTTCGTTGAAGGACCCGACCCACCTTCTGTGCCTTTCTTTTCACCTCCTGCAGCTGTGCTTTCTGCTTTTACTCATAGCAGACAAGCAGTGCTGCTCTGATGGCCTCTCAGAGAGGCCTGTCAGTCTGGACTGGAAGGTCCTTCAAGACATCATATTAGTGGTTAGCCAGTTTTGTTTACAGCTGTTACTATGTCATTGTAGTGTCCTGCTGGACACACACTTGCCCTTCTGCATATAGTAGTTTACCAGCCAACACCAGAGGGCTGGACCTTAATGCTCACCGCACAACCATACACCACAGGCATCACCGGTCAGTTTACCCTGCAAATAAAAGAGGCCAAGTGCACGTGCTTGAGGATAGTCGAGTACATTTACCATTTGTGTCTGTGTCATTACTGTGCAGCAGGTGGGCCTAGGGCCCACAACCTAACATTGCAGATGAGAGGATCTGCCCCCGCATGTGCGCTGGCAGCAACTCTGCTGTTCCTCATGGGGGGGAAGGGTAGCCCACATCTAAGGCACCCCGCCCCTGCTGCCTGCACGACAGCAGGTCATGGCTGGAGTAAGGCCAGCGAACGAACATGGTGGTGTCCTGCAGCGGTTTGTTTGGCATGTACCAGTACACTGACTGGTTTGTGTCCCTCCAAGTAAGAGTGCCAGGAAGGAGGGAAGAACAGGCTGCATGCCCGCTGCTGTGACTCCTGCAAGGTAGTAGGAAACCTGGAGCACTGCCCCGGCACCCACCGGGCATGAGGTGAGCCCACAGGTTGAAAAGAGTAAAGCCAGGCCAGAGCCTGATCAGGGATTGCTGCAGCAGACATAGGGTGCCCCCAGCATTTGAGGTGTTGCCACACTGACACGTAGTGACTCTTCCCCACCTGCATCTCCCGTGTGGGCAAAAAGACTGCAGCTATCGTTGGTGCAACCAAAGTTCCTGCAGCAGCAAGAGCCACTTCCATTCCCTGTCACCTGGTGAAGATCTGAGAAGCCCACAATTACACTGCAGGTTGACTCATAAGGCTGTATATACCTCAGAAGCAGCCCAAATGCACACAGGGGTAACAGTGCCTCCCTCGTCATCACCAGATACATAGCTGTGAGACTGGAGGGTGAAGGAAGACATCACATGGTCCCTGGTAGCTGCACTTCACTGCTGCAAGAAAGAAAGGGCATCCCCCAAAGCAGCCAAACCCTGCTGACACCTACCTGCTGTGACCCTGTGAGAGCAAATTGTCACCTGCTGATGACATTCATTTGCCCCTCTGTTTGGTCCAGAAGCTTCCACTGCTCCTGGCAATGACTGTATCCCACTCAGCCACGTTCCACCTGGAGTTTGACAGGAAGCAAAGAGCTTTTAGTGTGTGACAGTGTCCCCCACAGCACCACCTAGTGGGAGCTCCCGGCACAGCACCAGGACCTAGTAAAGACAGTAAAGTGGCCCTAGCAAAATCAACTGTTTCTGCAAAATTCAGCCTTGCTCTGCCATCCGGCACAAGTAAATAGCCTGCAGTGCCCCACATACCTAAGTACGGGGGCTGAGAGTGTCCCCATTTATCCTCAGTGCCGGAGGTCTACCGGAATGAAACCAAGACAAGTGTACTATGCAAATCGCACCCCCAGATGGCAGTAAGCTGCTCCTGCATTACTGCTAAGTTGACGGAAAGCCACTTTGCCCCTGCACGGACAGAACTGCACAGATACCTGTCTCCCATGCTTGTGCAGAGACCATAGCTGAAACTGGCAGAGAGAGAGCATCCTACACCACATAGTGGTGTATGGCAGCCATTGCATGATGCCTCCACAAGAAAGGAGAAACTGACTTTCACTCTTTGCGAAATGGAAGGAAAGCATTGTGCACCCCTTGGTGGCAAGCCACTGCCAAACAAGGAGGACGATGCAGGAACACCGGGAGCCAGCTGAGGACATCCTTAAAGAGACAATGCCAGTCATTGAAAGAGACTGGTTGCCTCCAGGCACCAGTGAAGGATGCTGCACATGCCCAGCACTCCCTAGAGGAAAGAGGGAGGAAAGGCCTAGTGAGGCCCCGATGCAGAAAGAGAACATATACACACCTCAACTGCAATAGCACTGCCCCACAGTGGGCCAGAGACTATTCATGGAGTGCCACCACACTGCCTACAGACTGAGACCCACTACAGGCATGAGGAGAGATGGATAGCCCCAAATGGCAATCCACCACCACTGCAAATGGAAGAAGACTCTCGTCTCCCACAGCGGTCCTGAGTTACACCCTGAGTGTCTTGTCCAGATGAAGAAAGGTGTGGAAGGGGCTGCAGACAGGATCCATCAAAGCAAACCTACCTCCACTGCCATCCACAAAATGACTGATTCACCGGTGAGAAGATGCCTAGTCCAACAGACAGGACCTGCAAGTGGTCCAAGATAGGAGAAGATGCACAGTCCTACAAAAAGGATGGAGCTTACAGGAGGACCCAGAGAAGACATGAGACGTGGCTAGACCCACATAACACTGCAAGCAAGAAGAAGAGGCAGGAAGGTCCATGTGAAGAGAACCGCAGAGTGAGAGTCCTGGACAGGAGAGAGAAAAGCATGCCATGATGCCACATCGCAAAAGGGTTGAGAAGGAGAAGAGTGTGGCACGATGCCAGCTGTGAAGAAGGAAGAAAAGGGAGAGGAGAGAAGATTGTGTGACAGACCTGTCACACTGAAAGACCTGGGAACACAGATGTGCAAGAGCAAAAGATCACAGGGTGAAGAGATGGAGGACAATCAATCAATCAAGAAATTTGTATAGCGCGCTACTCACCCAGAGGGTATCAAGGCGCTGGGGGAGGGGGGACCGCTACTGCTCGAACAGCCAGGTCTTGAGTTGCTTCCTGAAGGAGAGGTGGTCTTGGGTCAGACGGAGGTGGATGGGGAGGGAGTTCCAAGTCTTGCTGCCAGGTAGGAGAAGGATCTTCCTCCCATGGTGGCTTTTCTAATGCGTGGCACGGCGGCGAGGGCGTGGCTGGTCGATCGTAGCTGGCAGGTGGGAGTGTAGAAGGTCAGGCGGTTGTTGAGGTACCTGGGGCCCAGGTCGTGGAGGGCCTTGTGTGCATGGGTGAGGAGGCGGAACGTGATTCTCTTGCTGACGGGGAGCCAGTGCAAGTCTCTCAGGTGTCCGGAGATGTGGCTGTGTCGGGGGATGTCAAGGATGAGGCGTGCGGAGGCGTTCTGGATGCGTTGGAGTCTTTTCTGTAGTTTGGCCGTGGTTCCGGTGTAGAGGGTGTTACTGTAGTCCAGTCGGCTGGTGACGAGTGCCTGGGTGACCGTCTTCCTGGTTTCGGTGGCGATCCATCGGAAGATCTTTCGGAGCATGCGTAGGATGTTGAAGCATGATGATGAGACGGCGTTGACTTGACTGGTCATCGAGAGGGAGGAGTCCAGGATGAAGCCCAGGTTGCGTGCGTGGTCCGTTGGTTTGGGTGCGCTGCCCAGGGCAGGGGGCCACCAGGAGTCGTCCCAGGTAGAGGGTGATGATCCAAGGATGAGGACTTCCGTCTTGTCTGAGTTCAGTTTCAGGCGGCTGTTCATCATCCACTCGGCTACGTCTTTCATCCCTTCGTGCAACCTCCTCACTTGAAAAAGCACTATTAGACAATATTAAAGAGGCACTGTCGTAAGTATTAATAGCGGTCTGTAGGCAATCTTTATTTATTGTAATTTGTAGATGCATTATTTATGGAGAGGTCTCAATACACTTCTCGGTAGAATAAAAACACTAGCTTTGACCAATATTCTATACTATGGCCCACATTACAACCCTGGCATCAAAGACCGCCATGGCTGTTCTGGAGTTTGTACCTCCAACAGGCTGGCGGTACAAACTCGGGCATTACGACCGCAGCGGAAGCGCGCGGTCGCACCGCCGACCCGGCGGTTGTAATCCCCCAGGGCAGCGCAGCTTGCAGCGCCGCCCACGGGATTACGAGTCCCCCTTCCGCCAGCCTTTTCATGGCAGTATGAACCACCATGAAAAGGTTGGCAGAAAGGGGAGTCGAGGGGCCCCTGGTGGCCCAATGGAGCTTTTCACTGTTTGCATAGCAGACAGTGAAAAGCGCGACGGGTGCAACTGCACCTGTCGCACTGCCGCAACACCGCTGGCTCCATTTGGAGCCGGCTTCCGTGCTGCGGCCGACATCGCCGCTGGGCCGGCGGGCAGAAACCAGGTTTCCGCCCGCCGGCCCAGCGGGGATCTCCAAATGGCCTCTGCGAGAGTGCGGCCGCCCCGGCGGTTACAACCGCCGCCCGCCAATGTTGTAATGAGGGTCTATATATTAAAAACGTTTGGCGGGCAGTTTAGGGGGCCAGCTAATTGGATACTCATGCCAAATGTAATCTGTCCGACTTGTCATGTTCAACACGTTGCCTTGTCTATTATTTCACCACTTGCTCAATATATGACTGAGATATCTTGTCCTTAATTTTGACCGCGTTCTTTACTTTGGGGTGGCAAAGTATGATATTCACACGCTGCATTGTTCAACACAATGCCGTTTAAGTAGCAGGGAAAAAGACATCAGCCAAGGGAGTAGGAGAAAGAGCATAATAATTTTTCTGCTACTATATACAGTGACCACTGTATATATGCTGTTTCAGCAAGAGACCGAATTCCTAAATTGTATATTTCAGGTTATGCTGACTACACAAAACAGTGGTGGAGGGACGGTGATGCAAGGGTGTAGAGCATCAAAGCTGGATTGTCGCATTCATTTGTAGAAGTAAATAAAAAAACATGAGAATCCATCCCGAAAGTAGATGACTTTAATTTATTTAGCGTGCATCCACGATTATATTATTGTCTCAAGGAAGGGACTTCCTGTGATCCATACACATACCCTAGAGCAAAATCTGCTGCCTTTTAAATAGGTATGAGGCCACATGGCTGTCAGTATGTCTCCTTCTAGAAAGGCAGTCGTTAGCAGACAAACACATTTTAATTTTGTTGTTTATCACTGTCATGGGGTTAAGCTACATTTTGCCGTTTCTGGGATTTAATAATTTCTGTACTTTTTTTTGAGGGGGGGGTCATGAAATTAGGAGTTCTCCGGTGACACAGCCACCTGTCGATACCTCCATACCAGGTAGTGTTGCATATACCAGGGAATGTTGCATGCAACTAGCACTCTATGCTTATGGAAATGGTAATGCAAAACCTGATTGACCCCAGCGTCAATTCTCCCACTGGGTCTCATCTGCTGATTTTGCCTGAAAATGTACACTCCCCTAGCATTATAGTTTTTTTTTCTGTTATTAGGTCTTCTTTGGGCTCCGAGTCCCAAGCTTGCAGCATTAGTTTTTAACATAATGCACAATTTTCAGGAACTTAATATTGGCTTCCATTTATTTGCAAATTGTGGTGGTTTTGAGCTTGTAGAGGTATTTTGCCAGGTATGGAGATTTTGTGCATTTGTGTTCGGTGCATGCAATTATTATGGTAATATCGGTTTTATCAGCAGGAAAAACTCCCCACTGTAGTATTGGGGGCCCTAGGCCCTCATGCTACTAAATAAGGAGATGCAGACACAGTAGCATGGTCGTAACAGCTGGCCCGGGCATGTGCGCCCGGCCCTTTTAATTGGCAGGTTCACCTGACTGGTGACACCTGTGTTGGGTGGGTGTGGGGTGTGAATGTAATGCCAGCCCTCGGCCGAGTGGCTGGTTAAACACTAGACCGTGTCCAGCAGGACACTACGGCCCTCATTACAACCCTGGCAGTCGGTGTTAATGCAGCGGTAATACCGCCAACAGGCAGCGGTAAAAAAAAGTGAATCATGACCATGGCAGAAACCGCCAACACAGACAGCCACTTTAACACTCCGATCGCCACTGTGGTAGAAACAAACACCGCAGCGGTAACCGCCAACAGACAGACCGAAGACAATGTACCGCCAACTGTTTTACAAGCCACCAATCTGCCACCTTTTCCGGGGCGGTACCAATGCCATCAAAAGCACGGCAGAAACAATACTTGGAATGGAAACCACTCACCTCTCGACACCCAACGAGGAACCAGAACGCCATGGAGCCTGAGTTACAGGTGCTACCAATGTTGGTTTACCTCCTCTTCTACTAGGAGCAGCAAAGACGACAGCGACAACCATGGTGAGTACTGCACCTACTACATGGGGTGGGAAAAGAGAGTAACACGCACACGCAATATGCAACACCCCCACCCACAACACCATACACACAAATACATGCCACAACATTACATATACACCCCGTAACCCTCTGGAAGAACGCAAGTACAAAAGGAAATGATTGTAACAAGTGTAATCATCTAAAATTCAGATATGGAAACAGGTGCGTTACAGATCAGTATATACAAATATGTACAGCAACTACACAAGTCCGGATAGTGTTCCATTAATTGTCTGTGGACCAGTGGTCCCAAAATGCATGGGCGAAGCCCACACATGATACCTGCCTCTAAACAGAGAGAACACTGCTGGTGCATCAGGTCGAAAAAAAACAGGCACCTCAAGGGGAAGGGGAGGGGGGGGGTACCTCAGCCGGATAAAGGGACTATGCCACTGCTCCACGAGGGGGCTCCATGCCCACTGATTGGTCCTGGGGAGTGCAAAGCAACAGTCTCACAAGTCTCTCAAGTGGGTGGTTTGCCCACTGTTTGGTCCTGGGGAGTGCAAAGCCACAGTCTCACAAGTCTCTCAAGTAGGTGGTTTGCCAACTGTTTGGTCCTGGGGAGTGCAAAGCCACAGTCTCTCTAGTGGATCCTTTTCTCCACTGGTTCTGGAGGGGGCTTAGTGCCCAGAGTGCTTCATCCTGCCAGGTCTGGGGTAGTGGATGCTGTTCTCCATTGGTTCTGGAGGGGGCTTTGTGCGCAGAGTTCTTCATCCTGCCAGGACTGGGGTAGTGGATGCTGTTCTCCACTGGTTCTGGAGGGGGCTTTATGCCCAGAGTGCTTCATCCTGCCAGGACTGGGGTAGTAGATGCTGTTCTCCACTGGTTCTGGAGGGGGCTTAGTGCCCAGAGTGCTTCATCCTGCCAAGGACTGGGGTAGTGGATGCTGTTCTCCACTGGTTCTGGAGGGGTCTTAGAGCCCAGAGTGCTTCATCCTGCCAAGTTCTGGGGTAGTGGATGCTATTCTCCACTGGTTTTGGAGGGGGCTTTGTGCCCAGAGTGCTTCACATGGTGTGAGGCAGTTCCCATTCCGGCACCTGGGTGTCAGAGCCTCGAGATTTCCTGGGAACAGGTGGCATGATACTCCATGGAGGCAGAGATACACTCCACCCTGCGGTGACTCAGCCTGCCAACTGCTGGTACTGCCAGTGGTGGTTGTGGTGCCTCATGTACGCTGTGCAGGGTCACGGATGTCTCCAGCAGTCTTGGACGACTGCCCACTGGGGATGATGTCCATGTCGGCTGTGGTGGCACAGTCTTAGTACGTCGCCGGGCAGGTGCCGGTGGTTGCGGCGGTGTCAGCGGCGGACATGCTGGTGGTGGTGCATGTGTCAGCACCTGTGGAGGGAGACACCAGGACGTCTCCTGCAGCCTCGGATGGCTGCCCATTGGGGATGATGCTGGGGACTGGAACAAAGGCAGCAGACGTGCAGGTGGGCGTGCAGGTGGCAGTGGTTGTGGCGGTGTCCATCATAGTACAGGTTGCTGTTCTGACCTGCAGAAGGGGTGTCACTAGTCCCTCAGCCTGAGGCTCGGTGCCCTGAGCTGACTTCCCTTTAGCCTTGTGTCCCTTTCCCACTTTGGAAGTCGCTGCTGGGACCTTTGCACTGTCCTCTTTTGTCTTGGAGGTGGCCTTTCTGCTTGGTTGGTGCGGCTTGTCCTTACGGCATGTTGTCCCCTTCTTCACCTTGGCAGGTGGCGGAATAGGGTGATCCTTGGCCTCATCAGGTGGCACACTGGCAGCCCTGATGGGTGTGGCCCACAATGTTACAGGACTTGCAGGGACCACAGTGCTGGAGGATTTTGTGGCTGAGGTGCTGGGATGAGATCTGGACATCCTGGCCCTAGGGGAAGGACGGGGGAGGTGTAGGGAAGAGGTCAAAGTTAGCGAGGAAAAGTTTTTTAGACACACTGGGACAGGAATAATGAGGAGGTTTGGGAATGGAGGAAGAGGTAGTGGTTGTAGGAGGTGTATGTCTGCTGAATTTGGGTGAGGGTGCATGCGCTGGAGGCTGTCGTGAGGTGGATGGCTGTTGGGTGGGTGTGTGCCTGCGTTTGTGTATCTTGGGAGGGGGCATCACAGACACACTGGGAGAGGACACAGGGGATGTGTGAATGGTAGTGGGGGTGGTGACTGTACGTGAGCAGGGTGTGGTGGTGGGTGTGCTGGAGAGGGACGTAGTGGCTGTAGAGGTAGTGCATGCAGGTGTGAGTGTGGATGAGACTGGGAGGGAGGAGGGAGAAGAGGAGGAGGGGGACACAGTGGAGGCAGAGGATGTTGGTGTGTCTGCATGTGTGTGATGCTTGCGTGAGTGACTGTGGGATGTGTGGTGCTTATGATTGCCTGAGCTTCCCTTGTGTGTTGACGTGTGTGCATGCTGGTCTGTAGGTGTGCTTGGGATAGGCTGAGGTACATTGGATTGGGTCGGGTGGAGGAAGTTTGAGGGGGGAGGCTAGACACAGGCACAATGGCTGCCATCAGTGCTGAGGCCAGAGTCTGAAAAGCTCGCTGAAGGGCCGCCTGACCAGAATGAATGCCCTCCAGGAATGCATTTGTTTGTTGCAACTGCCTTTCTACACCCTGGATGGCATTCAAAATGGAAGACTGGCCAACAGTGAGGGACCTGAGGAGGTCAATAGCCTCCTCACTTAGGGCAGCAGGGGTGATTGGGGCAGGGCCTGAGGTGCCTGGGGTGAAGGCATGGCCCACCCTCCTGGGTGAGCGGGCACAGGGCGAAGGCTGAGGGGCTGCTGGGAGGGCAGTGCTGGAAGGGGGGGTGGCGGCTGTACCTGTAGATGGGGGTGGCACAGATGTTGCCGCCACCACAAGGGAACTCCCATCAGAGGATGAGTCCGTGTCAATGGTGTCAGCTCCTGTTCCCGCCGTGGAGCTCCCCTCGCTCTCCGTCCCACTGGTGAACTCTGAGTCCGTAGTGTGGCCCTCCATGGCCATGTGGGATGCAGCCCTTTGGTGCTCCAGTGCCACTGCCCCTCCACCTGATGATGCTAATGCACACAAGAACAGGGAGACCACAAAAAGGGGGGGGACGACGACAGAAGAAAGACATGTTGAGTGCATGCATTACCACTACCGTTGGCGGACACGACAGACACAGAAGCCCCCTGCACTACGCTGCGCTCTTGGGCTCCACTGTTCAATTCCTGGGAAATGGCCTACAAGGCTGTGGACGACATCTGCACACATAGATGACACAGGGGGATGACTAGGTGTACTTGGCACTCTACAGAAGTGGGGTGGGGTGCCACATCGCCTGCCTTACGGAGGGGCCTTGTCTACGGAACTCGCCCTGGCCTAGAGAAACCTACAGCCCACCTCCACTGCATGCAAAGTCAGCAGAATGAGAGTGTACTCACCCCCTTGTGGCTGCTGTGATGCCCTCAAGCACCCATCCAACTCTGAGTAGGCCACCGCTAGGATCCTGAACATCAGGGGGGTCATGGTGCGGTAGGCACCCCTCCCACGTTGGGAGGCCATCCCCAGCTGAGCCTCCCCCGTCTTCTTGCTCCAGCAGCGAATGTCCTCCCATCTTTTCTGGCAGTGGGTGCTCCGTCTGTGGTAGACCCCCAGGGTCCAGAAGTCCTTGGCGATGGCACACCAAATATGTTTTTTCTGGTGGGCGCTGACCTACATGAAATGTACAGGGGGAAGAGTAAGTAATTACCAACTGCACTGTCAAACTGATTGGCCCCCATCCCTATCCTTGCCGTGTGGCACATGAATTCACCGTCTTTCTTGCATGCAGCACTCTCCCCCCTTCCTTCTTACATCCAGCCCTCTCCACACAAGCATAGCCCATACAACATGCTCCCTGTGTACTTACCTGTTTGTCTGGAGGACCGTAGAGTAGCGTGTACTGGGGGAGGACCCCATCCACGAGTTTCTCCAACTCCTCCGATGTGAAGGCAGGGGCCCTTTCCCCGGACACTCGAGCCATTGTCTCTTCCAGACCGAGGTCACAGCAGCACTTGCAGTGTAGGTCCTCTCCTGTCGGAGATCAGGTATCGAGTGATTAAACAGATAGAAAATGGCGGTCACGTCCGCGGCGGTGCATACCGTCACCACCGGCGTACATCATCATTGGCTCCTGGGACCCATAGAGTCCAATGTTAACCAATGCAGCATTGCGCCGCAACGGTGTACAATGCCAGAGCAGTTACCTCACATCCCATTGTCCCACTTAAGAGGTCAGGCAGCCGCCATTTCAGGGGCCCACATGTCTTCATTTTCAACTGCGTCACACATACCTAGGCCTAGACTCAACACACATACAGACAACCTCTTGTGTATGAATGGTGTTCTGTGTAAACTGTGGGTACGTACCTCTGAGTTGTTGTCCTTCATAGGCACCGTCCGCTGGGACATGTGAGGAGATGGCGGCATCCTCCGGTGTACCGACCGTTGGTGGACCTGTCGACAATGGAGGAGCGACATGTGATTATCACATACAGGCTTGACCGTGCCACAATCCAGGAACTGTGTAACCAGTTGGAGCCAGACCTGATGTCAGCAATCCGCCATCCCACAGGAATCCCCCCTCAAGTGCAGGTGCTGTCAGTGCTCCATTTCCTTGCAAGTGGGTCTTTTCAAACAACAGTGGCCAGAGCATCAGGGATGTCCCAGCCTATGTTTTCCAACGTATTGTCCAGAGTGTTGTCTGCCCTTCTGAAACACATGCAGAGCTACATCGTTTATCCTCAGGTGGAGGATTTGCCTACAGTGAAAGGTAATTTCTATGCCCTGGGACACATTCCCAACATCATAAGTGCCATTGATGGGACCCATGTGGCTTTGGTCCCCCCCACAGGAGTGAACAGGTGTACAGAAACCGGAAGAGCTATCATTCAATGAATGTACAGATGGTATGTTTGGCAGACCAGTACATCTCCCATGTGAATGCCATGTTCTCTGGCTCAGTGCATGACGCCTACATCCTGCGGAATAGCAGCATCCCTTATGTGATGGGTCAACTCCAGAGGCACCGTGTGTGGCTATTAGGTGAGCACCTGGAAGCAAGACAGTGGGAATGGTTGTCTGGGTATATCCCTACAGGTTAGTGCGTGTCTAACAGTTGTCCCTCGCCATTTGCAGGTGACTCTGGTTACCCCAACCTGTCATGGCTACCGACCCCAGTGAGGAATCCCAGTACAAGGGCAGAGGAACGCTACAATGAGGCCCATGGGCGAACTAGGAGGGTGATCGAGCGGACCTTCGGCCTCCTGAAGGCCAGGTTCCGGTGCCTCCATATGACAGGTGGATCCCTATTCTACTCACCAAGGAAGGTGTGCCAGGTCATCGTGGCCTGCTGTGTGCTTCACAGCATGGCTTTTACGACGACAGGTGCCTTTTCTGCAGGAGGATGGTCCAGATGGCGGTGTTGTGGCAGCTGTGGAGCCTGTAGACAGTGAAGACGAGGAAGCAGAGGAAGAAGGCATGAACAACAGGGACTCAGTGATCTAGCAATATTTCCAGTGAGACACAGGTAAGAGTACAGACCTGCCTACCACATGTACTTTAACACTACTACCTCTCTACTGTCGTTTTCACCCAGTGTATGGTCACTGAGTTGTCACTTTCCCTTACAATTTCACAGATGGGGGTCCCACTGTGTGACATCTGCTTGGATTCCTCATGGACTAGAGCTGTGTGACATTGGTATGTTGACATTACAATTGAAAGAGCATTTTGTCACTGTAATTGATAATACACTATTTCAAAATCACAGACAGACTACTGATTGTTTTGTGCTTTAAGTGTGTTTATTTAAGTGCTCAATATTGGAGGGGGTAGTGAAATGGTGAGGGGTGATGGCGGAGGAATGTCCATGGCAGAGTCCAGTCTATTAGTCTCACAGGTGCATTGCCCATATGGGCATAGGAAGTGGAGCTGGGGCAGTTTAAGTATGGACAGGGTGACAAAGTGGGACAGTAGGATGAAAATCAGGGTGGTCTCATTTCTTGGCGGGCGTCTTGACATCATGCTCTGTCTTGTTCCTGGATCTCAGGGACCGTTTGCAGGGTGGTTCTCCCTCTGCAGAGGGTGGGGTTCTGGTGTGGTGGTCCTGTGGCGGGGCATCCTGTCCACTAGCGCCGGCAGAGGTGGTGGGCAGTTCATCATCCATGCTAGTGTCAGGGGCCCCTTGTAGTGCCACAGTGTCCCTCCTGGTGTTCACAAGTTCCTTCAGCACCCCTACGATGGTGCCCACGGTGGAGCTGATGGTTCTGAGTTCCTCCCTGAAGCCCATATACTGTCCCTCCTGCAGGCGCTGGGTCTCCTGAAACTTGGCCAGTACCATTGCCATCGTCTCCTGGGAGTGGTGGTAGGCTCCCATGATGGAGGAGAGGGCCTCGTGGAGAGTGGGTTCCCTTGGCCTGTCTGCCCCCTGTCGCACAGCAGCCCTCCCAGTTCTCCTGTGTTCCTGGACCGTGTGCCCACTGCCAGTGCCCCCAGGTCCCTGTTGTTGTTGGGGTGGTGGGTTAGCCTGGGTTCCCTGTAGTGGTGGACACACAGCTGATTGACGTGTCCTGGAGACGGAGGTATGGGCCCGCTGGGTGGGTGTTTCCAGAGGGGGGAAGGTCTGTGGTGGCCTGTGACTGGGTGAGGGGAACCGACTGTCCAGAGGTCCCCGATGGGCCGGGCTGGTCATCTAGATCCAGTTGGACAGAGCTGCTGTCATCAATGTGGGCCTCTTCTGTTGGTGGTGTGGACATGTGTGGACCCTCCTGTCCAGTGACATTGGGTAGCGGTCCTGCAGGGGTATAAAAGGATGGGTATTACATCTGTGTGTGGCATGGTGTGCAATGTGTGGGTGACCGTGTACCCCAGTGCTTGCATTCCTGTGTGGGACCTTGTGTGATGATGGTTTGGTGGGTGTATGGGTATGTGCAGTGGCCATGCTTTAGTGATGGGTGCCCATGCTTTGTTGTTGCATGCAAGGCTTGGTGTTAGGATGTGTGGTTTGTGATGTTGGGACATTTGTGAGGAGTTAGAGTGATGGGGTGAGGGTGAGGGTGGGGGTATGTGCTGGCATGATTCAAAACGCCTCGGCCCGCCTCATCCTAGACGTACCCCGCAGCAGCCACATCTCCGCACACCTGAGACACCTGCATTGGCTCCCAGTCAGCAAAAGGATCACCTTCCGACTTCTCACCCACGCACACAAAGCCCTCCATGACAAGGTACCGGAATACCTCAACAGACGGACGCCTCAGCTTCTACGTCCCCACCTGCCACCTGCGCTCCTCTGGCCTCGCACTTGCTGCTGTCCCTCGCATCCACTGCTCCACGGCGGGTGGGAGATCTTTCTCCTTCCTGGCGGCCAAGACCTGGAACTCCCTCCCCACCAGCCTCAGGACCACCCAGGACCACTCCGCTTTCCGGAGACTCCTAAAGACCTGGCTGTTCGAGCAGCGTTAACCCCCCCTTTTTTCCCCTAGCGCCTTGAGACCCGCACGGGTGAGTAGCGCGCTTTATAAATGTTAATGATTTGAATTTGATTTAGGTTGGGGATGTAATAGTTAAGATTTGTCTTACCAGAGTCCATTCCTCCACCTACTCCTGTGAGGCCCTCAGGATGCAGAATCACCAAGACCTGCTCCTCCCATGTTGTTAGTTGTTAGTTGTGGTTGAGGAGGTGGGGGTCTGCCGCCAGTCCGCTGAACCGCCAGGTGGTGTCTTGAGACCACGGGACGCACCTTCCCCCGTAGGTCGTTCCACCTCTTCCTGATGTCCTCCCAATTTCTTGGGTGCTGTCCCACTGAGTTGACCCTGTCCACTATTCTTCGCCATAGCTCCATCTTCCTTGCAATGGAGGTGTGCTGCACCTGTGATCTGAATAGCTGTGGCTCTACCCGGACGATTTCCTCCACCATGACCCTGAGCTCCTCCTCCGAGAACCTGGGGTGTCTTTGCCGTGCCATGGGGTGGTGTAGGTAATGTGTGGGGTGGAGTGTGTGGTGATAAGTGTGCTGATTTGTAGTGGGGTGTTGTGTGAGGTGCATGGAAGTTCTGTGGGTGACAGTGTTGTGTGCCTGTGGATGCTGTTGTTCTTGCTGGTGCTGTCTCTCTCTGGCCTTCTTTCGGAATTTTTGGTAGTAGGGTAGTAGGGGTTTTTGGGGGGGTGTTTTATATTGTAATGGGTGTTTGGGAGTGGTGTGTGTATGTGTATAAGGTGTGTGTATTTTGAATTGTCCAATGTGGCTGTGTTTTGTAAATGTGTGTGTATTTTGAGCCCGGCGGTGTGTACCACCAATGGAATACCGCGGTTAAAAGACCCCCGTGTGGATTCGTGTGTCGTGATAGTGTGGGCGTATTTCTGTTGGCGTGATGGTGGAGGTTTTGTTTTTGCCAGTTTATCACTGGACTTTGGTGTGGCGGACTTGTTTGGGTGTCTAGATTTTGGCGGATTCCGAACTGTGGGTCATAATAGCTGTGGCGGTATTCCGCAGCCGCGGCTGTGTGTTGGTGGTCTTCTGCACGGCTGTAAGCGGCTTTTACCGCCAATATTGTAATGAGGGCCTATGACCCTTAACTGTACATGTTCACTGACTGATGAAAGCTTGCACTAGCCTTCCCTGCTAGATGTGTTCTGCTGGAAAGGAAGATTGCAACTACTGCAATCTGTGAAAGTGGGAAGCTTGCTTTACTACTGCAATCCATACACATTTTGTGGGGAGTCAAGTCTTGCACTACTGCTGCCTGATTTGTACACGTCCTTTGATGGGGAAAGATTACACTGCAGATGCCCTAGGTATATTTGACCTCAGAAGTAGGGAAGCTGCACTATTTCTTTCCTAGAAATAGTCTCTGAAAAAGAGGTATTTCCTTTGCTGAATGAAGGTGTTTCCATTGCATGTGAAGAGTAAAACAGATATATAGAATGCACTTGCATAGCATGCTCTATGAACATGAACCTATCAATAATATTTGATACGAGATGCTCTTTTTTCCAGGTGTGTTGTGTTACTTTTATGTTTACATGTGTTTATGGAGATCGTAAAACACTCCTTTAACTGCTCTCAATACCTCTTTAGTGTGTTAGCTACCTGTGTTGTACTTGTCCTGCATGAGTGAGAGAATTGTGTCAGGTTCCTCCTGCTACAGGTTCCTGTTCTTTACTTATTCTTTCTGTTAGCGAACGTTTCACTGCAACCTTGTTGTGTTGTCATGTTCAGGATAAAACCTTCCACTACACAAAAGACAAAAAGTTGTGTTGTCAGTAATTATTTTAATGCATGACACCAATTAAAGAATATACCCTCACAAAATATGCGAGCCGTGTTTTATGTGTAAAACAAGCAATTTTTTAATGGACTAGATGACTTTGTAACATTATAAAACATATTGAATAATGGCTCCATGTCTTGAATAACATTTTTAGCCAGTTCTGTCATTTTAGCCCACATCATTTTTCATTTAGGGGCTTTAAACCCATAACCAAATTTAGGCAAAAATACAAGGCCCACAATGCATTATGTTAATGGTTGAAAACTGAGGAATGGCTGATGTGTCATAATGCAAATAACAGACTAGTGAAATGCAAATACAATTTAATTCCTGGCTTTCAGACGTTCTCCTTGAGGGTGAAACAGCTCAGTGGATGAGAGGAGAGAGATAACCTTTCAAATGCAAACAGAAATTACATGACAATTGGCTAACATTAGCCCAGAACAAAAAAAAAGTAGCAGAGACATTATGAAAGGAAAAAACATTATGCTGAGCTGCCTGTGACCGGAATTGAAATGGTGTTGCACATGCTGCCCTGCCAATGCCCCGTATGGGAAATGGTAAAGATAGCCCTTAATTTGTGCTTGTTGTTTGTGGTGCTGAGCACCGGCACTTATTTTTGAGGGCCGGCGATTATTCTTCGGCCTCAAGCATTTGCTGAGAGCAAAAGACACAGACACGAGAAAAAATGTCACAAAGGGAGAAAGTAGAAAGCTGCAAGAGGCAGGGAGTGACTTTCTATGGATTGAAGAGGCCGGAGATGTCTTCAGGCGATGTCTTCAGGAGTACGCCGCCTCAGTATTCCATGTTCACACATTTAGGCCCATATTTATACTTTTTGACGCTAAACTGCGCTAACGCAGTTTAGCGTCAAAAAATTTTGCGCCGGCTAACGCCATTCTGAAGCGCCATGCGGGCGCCGTATTTATGGAATGGCGTTAGCCGGCGCAAGCGGACCGGCGCTGCCTGGTGTGCGTGGAAAAAAAACACGTACACCAGACAGCGCCGGCGTAGGGGGAAAATGGCGTATGGGCGTCTTAAAATGGGGCAAGTCAGGTTACGTCGAAAAAATCGTCGTAACCCGACTTGCGCCATTTTTTTTCGACGCCCATCCCCCATCAACATGACTCCTATCATTGTAAAGATAGGAGTCATGCCCCCTTGCCCAATGGCCATGCCCAGGGGACTTATGTCCCCTGGGCATGGTCATTGGGCATAGTGGCATGTAGGGGGGCACAAATCAGGCCCCCCTATGCCACCCAAAAAAAAATATATATATATAAAAAATAATACTTACCTGAACTTACCGGAATGTCCCTGGGGTGGGTCCCTCCATCCTTGGGTGTCCTCCTGGGGTGGGCAGGGGTGGCAGGGGGGGTCCCTGGGGGCAGGGGAGGGCACTGTGGGCTCATTTTGAGCCCACTTGTCCCTTAACGCCATCCCTGACCCAGGCGTTAAAAAGCGGCGCAAATGCGCCGTTTTTGGCCACGCCCACTCCCGGGCGTCATTTTTGCCCGGGAGTATAAATACCACGTAAAGGCCTGGGAGTCATTTTTTAAGACGGGAACGCCTCCCTTGCATCTCATTAACGCAAGGAAGGGGTTCACGCTAAAAAATGACGCACACTCCGGGCACTTTGGCGCCCGAAGCGTCTAACGCCATAGTATAAATATGGCGTTAGTTGGCATTGGTTTTGCGTCGAATTTGCGTCGAAAAAAACGACGCAAATTCGGCGCAAACGGAGTATAAATACGGGCCTTAATTGCAAAAGCCGCGTGTTTCAGAGGAGGGCTTTGGGCACCTGCACCTTTTTATTTACAAATTAAGCACTGGGTAAAGAGCAGACAGAGCAGTCATAAAGCGAGTTCTGTAACTAAGATTGAGCGAGTTACAAGCTAATCCCTGCATTCAGTCAACTCAGAGAGCATTCTTAGTCTAATTGGAACCTGTGACGGGCATATGATTTGTACATCGAGTATTGTCACTGGGGTTGGAATCTGCCTCCTACAAATTAATTACATGTATGCACTTAGCTCATCGACTCACCTCACTAGACCTGGAATAAATTGTATGCTGTTTATATTTTAATTTGAAATATGCAGAATCTCTCATTATAATTTCTACAACCTTCAGAATCGATTTGGAAGAGGGCATCTCACTATTTTTCAATCCCACTACAGATAGCTATATCTATCAAACAGATCTATTGTTCATAATACTTTAACATATGTTTAGTGCCAATTATTATAAAAATAGCAAGCCCTATTGTATTTGCCAGTACTTGTTTTTCATTGTAGTGGTTGTTCCACAGAAGCTTTAAGTTGGTATCAAGGAAAACTGTTCGCTCAAAGTCTATAATAAAATCAATCTTGTCTTTATGATAGAAAACATCAAATTTCATAATTAGGGTTTTTAGAAAGTATCACGTCTGAAACTTTAAAGAGATGACCTAATAATCAAATTTGAAATGTGCTCACTTTTAATAAAATAACAGCTTTAGTTTCAAGAAAACACTAATTTTAGACTCCGAGCAGTATATGTTTCTGTATTTTTTTACTCACTCATATATTTCATGTAGTAGATCTTATTCCCGCGCTTTGAGAACTTTTTGTTTATTGTCATATATATCTAAATATAAAAATAACAGATTGTGGGAAAACTCTCACACAGGGCCAGATGGTCAAAGTAAACAAAATGCGTCCATGTACTAAACAGTATTTGGCAGAGAAATTATGAGAATCAGGTTTTGTTTGGATAAGTTTTCCCCTGAGTTTGGAATCACTTACGGAGAGACGTGTGTACAGTGCATCATTACTAAACTCATTATTCCAAAGATTATACTGTATGACAATAAATTACTTTGCCCCTGAGGTCTTACTGTTGCATAGTCTCATTTGATAAACCTGATAAAGTGAAAAACTATTGTAGAGAAGTGGTTTCTAAAGGGCAGGACTACGTGGTGCACTTTTTCTATCAACCTCTGCCAACACGACTAAGCTTCATTCTGCCCTCTATGTATGTGAACCGATAACATTTTAGTTATTACATAGGCTGACTGTTCATTCTGCAATCGCAACTTACACTGTTTCTAGGAAAATATGAAAATAATTTTGGTGAACAACACTGAAGAAAAACACTTGCCCTTCATATTTCTCAAAAATAAATTCCATATGTTACATTTTGCCACAAAATACAATTTTGAAAACTCTCAAAAGAATTGGGGCCAGGCAAGATTGGCATTCGGGATATTTAGAACATAATGAACTAAGGGGCATGTTTGGCACTGACCACAGTACAGCACCACTTTTCTTGCGCCCCTTGGCGCCCCCCTAATGCCACCATGTGTGCACCATATTTAAAATATGGTGCACCATGACAGTAGTTAGGGGACTAGTTTTAGAACTTTTTACTCTAGTCCGGCGCTTTGTAGGATTAGCGTCAAACTTTTTTACGCTAACCCTGCAAAGCACCCAGAGGCTCATTGTAACCAATTGAAACCTTTTAACGCCTGCTCTGAGCTTTCTTTGAGCCATTTTTTGGCCCCACCAAAACGGGGAAACGCCCCCTTTGCACACATAATGCCTGGCGCAGGCATAATGTAGTGCAAAATTTTACAAAGTGGCTCCATGCATGTATTGCACCAATTACTAAATATGACGCAGGGTTTTTGGCCTTCTAATGCCACATTTCAGTAAAAAAATGGCACCAGGGCCTCTTAAGTATGCCCCTAATTGCAGAGGTAACCAGAAACAATATTGAAAATAAATATATATTGTTAGAAATGGGGTCTCTAGTTGGCAGAGGTATACATCCAAGTAGATACCACAATCCTAGTCACGCACAATCCAAACTATCCTCTGCCCACCCTCCGGTAGCTTGGCACTGAGCAGTCAAGCTTAACTTAGAAGGCAATGTGTAAAGTATTTGAGCACTAAATCATACAATAACACAGTGAAAACACTACAAAAATACACCACACAGGTTTAGAAAAATATATGATTTTTATCTGGTTAAATTAAGGTCAAAACAATGACAATCCATTGTACAGAAGCAGAGATTTTAAAGATTAAATCAACTAAAGCACCTAGAAAACAACAATAGCCCCAACTGGGGTATCACAGCGTCGTTGACGGAGTCGTTTCCAACAATCCGACAACACCGGTGCTGGTCACACAGTCACCTGGTGCTCCAGGTATAGTACCTTTAGAAAACGAAGAACATTGTAGTTGTACGGAGCCAGAGAGAAGTGTCACTGGAGTCCGAGGAGATGAGGCTTCAGTTCCGCTCTGTGAAGCAGGTGGAGGTGAGGTGTTGGTTCCGTCGGGAGGTCAGAGGTGTTGAAGTGGCGTCAACCGCAATGCATCGGTCCTTTGTGACCTGGCAGGGTCGCTGGTTCGTGTCCATCAGGACGTGATGTGTTGATTTCGCAGTGTCACGAGGACCCTGAGTGACATCAGCAGAGTCACGGCGTTGCAGGCCGGCGTGGCAGGCCGGAGTCATTGTGTGCACGAGGTCCACGAAGTGTGAGCAGGCTGTGGCATTGCTGGCCTCGCTGAAGTTGTTCTAGAGTTGCTGGAGTTAGAAACTAGCAAAAAGCTAGAAGGTGAAGTCTTTTTTGGCCCTGAGACTCCAGGAAACAGGAAGCAAGCTCAATCCAAGCCCTTGGAGAGCACTTCTCAGCACAGTCAGAGGCAGCAGGGCAACAGCAGGGCAGCAGTCCTTCTCAGCAAAGCAGTCCAGATTAGTCCTTTGGGCAGCCAGGCTTTTCCTCTTGACAGGTTACAGGTTCAGGTTCAGAAGTGTTTGAGTTGGTGGGGTCAGGGACCCAGTTTACATACCCCAAAATGTCTTTGAAGTGGGGGAGACTTCAAAGAGTGGTTTTGAAGTCTGCCAGGGTCCCAGTAGGGGGCTTAGCAGTCCATTGTGTGAGGGCAGGCCACTAGCATTTGAAATGTGTCAGGCCCTCCACCCTTCCAGCATAGGAAGACCCATTCAGTATGCAGATGAGTGCAGGTATGATTGAGTATCCTGTGTTTGTGCTTGTCTGGGTGGAATGCACAAGGAAGCTGTCAAATAGCTCAGCACAGATGTTGATTAGAGACAGGCTGTAAGACACAGATAGATGTTAAGTGCAGAGAAATGCTCACTTTTCTAAAAGTGGCATTTCTAAAATAGTAATGTGAAATCCAACCTCACCAATAAGCAGGGTTTACTATTACCATTCTGGCCATACTAACTATGACCTGGTTACTCCTTTCTGTTCAGACTCTACCACTCAAACAATATGTGAGGGTAGCCCTAATGCTGTCCTAAGAAAGGAGCAGGCCTCACCGTAATGGAATTCACGAGTTTTCCACTGCCGGGACATATAAAACCCAAATGTACATGTCCTGCCTTTTACCTACATAGCACCGTCTTATGGGTTACCTAGGGCCTACTTTAGGTGTGACTGACTTTTATGTAGAAAAAGGGGAGTTTAAGGCTTGGCAAGTACTTTTAAGTGCTAAGTCGAAGTGGCAGTGAAATTGCACACATATATGCCTTGCAATGGCAGGCATGAGACAGGATTAAGGGGCTGCTGAGGTGGGTGGTGTAGGAGGCTGGCCTGGTTTGTAGTGGGTACCTTGGGTACTTACACCTTATACCAGGTCCAGTTATCCCTTATTAGTGAAATGTAGTAGTATTCTAGCAGCTTAGGTTGATAGAGGTGGCTGTAGCCGAGCAGCTTAGGCTGAACTAAGAGACATGCAAAGCTCCTGCAATACCACTATAGTTACACAGTACATATACACAAGTAAAGACAGTACTCAGTGTTACCAAAAATAAAGGTAGTTTATTTACGGACACAAGACCAAAAATATCTAAGAGGCAAACTCCTTCTGGAGGTAAGTATTATACACAATATGTACACTAGACACCAAAATAAGGTAAGGAATTAGACATAGGATAATGCAAACAATAGGAAATGCTATAGAATGCAATAGGAGAAAATAGGTCTAGGGGCAACACAAACCATATACTAAGAAAGTGGAATGCGAATCACAACTTCCACCCTATACAAATGTAGTGTGTAGAGAATTGCTGGGAGAGTAAGAAGACCACAAAGGTGAGTATAATACCCCACTCCAGAGCCCAGGAAAGTAGGAGTAAAGTACTGCAAGTTTCCTTAGGACACACTACAAGTCATGATTAGAGTTCTTGCAAGAACCAAGCAAGACTGCAAACTACAAATGGTGGATTCTTGGACCTGAAGACCTGCAAAAAGAGGAGACCAAGTCCAGAAGTCACAGAAGATTTGAGGAAGGACAGGAGCCCCTCCCAACCTAGAAGAAGGTGCAAAAGAGGAGTCTCCGGTTGGAAGAAGACTCCAGAAATGCACTAAGTGAAGATGGCTTCGGGCTCCTGAATGATACAATGGATGTCCCACATCGAGATGTTGGATACAGGTGAGTTTCGGTGCTAGATTCGTCCAACAAGTCTTGGTTCAAGCAATGTCGCGGATTGAGTCAAAGTGGCGCTGCCTGGACCCAGGAGGGACCTGGGGGCCTCAACTCAGACTGAGGAGGCAGAGGGGGCTCCCAACACTGGAGGGAACCCACATATAACCAGGCAGCACCCACGGAGGTCCCAGGACATGGGGACAAAGAAGGTGCAAATTTCAGTGGTTGCAGCTCTACAAAAGAAGGTCCCACACCGCCGGAGAACAACTCAGCGAGTTGAGCGTCATAGGATAGAGTGCTGTGAACGTGGGCCAGGCTGTGCACAAAGGATTCTTGCAAATAGTGTACAGATGCCTCAGGAGGTGAAGGTGACACGGAGCACAGGGGTACTGTCACAAACAGGGAAGGCAAGCTCTTACCTCCTCCAAATTTGGACAGCAGGACCTTAGGACATTCTGTGTCGAAGGGGTCCACCACCTGTGTTCGAAGGAGCAAGCTCGTCACCAGGAGAGGAGTCCATGAGAACCGGTTGTCGGCTTAGAAGGTGCCTGCTGGAGCAAGGAAGTGACTCTGTCACTCCATGGGAGATTTCTTCAGTCCTTCTGGTGCAGGGTGAAGACAGGGAGTCCCCAGAGCGTGCACACCATGGAAACTGTTGCAGTTGCTGGCTGAAGCTGAAGTTGCAGAAGAAAAGTAGCCTCTCTGGATACTTTGTTGCTGTGACAGCAGTTCCTGAAGTAGTCTGCAGTCGATCTGAGGTCAGAGGATGAAGCAGCAGTTGCAGAGGATTCCTGCTGGAAACATGCAAGTAGACTCTGAAGAGAAACCCACAGGAGAGACCTTAAATAGTCCTGAGAGGGTGATTAGCTACCTCATCAGTTTTGGACCTATCATGAGGGGTCTCTGACGTCACCTGCTGGCACTGGCCACTTAAAGGTCTCCAGAGTGTCCCCACACCTTGGAAAACAAGATGGCTGAAGACCGGGACACACTGGAGGAGCTCTGGGAACCACCCCTGGGATGGTGATGGACAAGGGAGTGGTCACTCCTCTTTCCTATGTCCAGTTTGATGCCAGAGCAGGGACTGGAGATCCCTGAACCGGTGAAGACTGGCTTATGCAAGGAGGGCACCATATGTGCCCTTTAAAGCATTTCCAGAGGCTCTGGGTGGCTACCCCGCCCAAGCCTGTAATACCCATTTACAAAGGGAGGGGGTTTAACACCCTCCTCCCAAAGGTAATGGTTTGTTCTGCCTTCCAGAGACTGAGCTGCTCAGATCCCAGGAGGGCAGAACCCTGTCTGTGAGGTGGCAGCAGCTGTACCTGCAGTGCAAGCCTCAGAGAGCTGGTTTGGCAGTACTGTCGGTCCATGCTGGAGCCTCCAGGATGCATGGAATTGGCTCCCCAGGTACCAGATTTGGAATGGAGAGACAATTCCATGATCTTACACACCTTACTTGGCCATATTCGGGGTTACCATTGTGAAGCTAGATATAGGTATTGACCTACATGTAGTGCACATGTGTAATGGCATCCCCACGCTCACAAAGTCCAGGGAATTGGCCCTAGACTGGGTGGGGCCACCTTGGCTAGTGCAAGGGTGCCCTCACACTTAGTAGCTTTGCACCTAGCCTTCAGTAAATGAAGGTTAGACATATAGGTGACTTATAAGTTACTTAAGTGCAGTGAAAATGGCAGTGAAATAGTGTGTGCACTATTTCATGCAGGCTGCAGTGGCAGCCCTCTGAAAGGGTTTGTCTGAGCTCCTTATGGGTGGCAAAAGAAATGCTGCAGCCCATAAGGATCTTGTGGAACCCCAATGCCCTGGGTACCTCAGCACCATGTACTAGGGACTTATAAGGGGGGGACCAGTGTGCCAATTTAAATTGGTATATTAAGTCATTAGCCTATAGTGACAAATTCAGAAGCAGAGAGCAGAGAGAGCATACGCCCTGAGGTTCTGGTTAGCAGAATTCCAGTGACACAGTTGAGCACTACTGACAACACACATACTAGGCCACAAACTATGAGCACTGGGGTCCTGGCTAGCAGGATCTCAGTGAGACAGGCAAAACACACTGACATATAGGGTTTTCACTATGAGCACTGACGTTCTGGCTAGCAGGCTCCCAGTGACACAGTAAAAACACACTGACACACACTCACAAACAGGCCAAAAGTGAGGGTAACCATACTAGAAAAAGGCTACTCTGTCACAGGTGGTACAACCAGTGCTGCAGGCCCACTAGGAGCATTCGATTTACAGGCCCAGGGCAAAGGTAGTGCCCTTTACTAGGGACTTACAAGTAAATCAAATATGCCAATTGGGAATGAACCAATGTTAAGGGGTAGTCCTAAAACCAGAAAAAACAGTGTCAGAAAAGTGGAGGAGGGCAGGCAAAACGTTGGGGGATGACCACCCTAAGGCTGTCAGGTCTAACATATATTCATTACTAAATAGCATGTGTTGAATGAAATGAACGTTTTGGTTAAATTCAGGTGATGAGTGCTCTTTAAGCAGTCTTGCTGTTTCACTATCCGTTTTGTTCAAGTCTATTCTCTCTGGCACCACAGGAAAACTCAACCTATCTATCTATCTGGCAAGGAATACAATGCTTGTGCTCCACCTGTATTGAACACAGAACGCCTGCCCCCATTGTGCGTTTTGTTTTAGGAAAACAAAAGTCCCGCAGATGCAAGATTTTTACAATTACCTTTTTCTGGTCTAAATGACAGTTTAATGAACCCAGTTGTTTTGCTTTATCATATTGAAAAGCATTTGTTTTTGTAATAGTCAGAATGAGGCTGCCTGGGTGATTGGATGTCATTTCTTTGGATTTTTGTGAGCTTGATGTTTTTTGTCTAGGCGTTTCCTCTGAAGGATGTTTATTTGGACATGTTGAGGTGATGGGGGCAGGGCCCAAGCCTATTCTTCTTTTTTCAGGGCTTTCGCCTCAGGTTCTGACTCCGGGCGTGCTGGGGACCCGGTGTTTCGGGTCCCTTTCGCCTTTGTTGAAGCAGATATGCTAATTAGAAATTATTAACAAATGATTGTATGTTTTGATTAACAAAACGTTCGTAGAGAAATTAATTGTAGAGAAAATAATGTGAACGTTTTAAAATGTGCCCACGGAGAATGGCAGCCACTTATACAAATTTGTGCTAAAATGATAAAAAATTTGTGAAATAATGGAAAATGTAATAATAATGTAGTAATGTGCTATATTGAGATGTATAACCTATACTTTGCAGAGTTAACTTAGCCGAAGTTGTGGCCTAGTTGCCAGGCCTCAAGCAGAAGCTGAATTATTAGAGCATGCTGGAGGAAAGCGACTGTGTTAAACTGACCTTGACCACTTGTGTTAATAAAATCTGCCTTGCTAGAGTTTTCTGCAATGTACCGACGAACAGGAGATTATAGAACTGAAAATGTAACTAAATGTGGTGTAAGGCAGACTTGATGTACTTTCCCAGGACTCAAACAATAGAGACTCTGACTGGAGAAAAAGATGCAACATTTTCGATACCTGATGAGCCGGATGATGAGGACATCGTACAGTGAACCAGTCAATTAACTGTGAACGGCGTAATATCAGAATTCATAGATTTGCCAAATAAAATTCATTGGTGAGAGTAATAACTGCTGATTAATTGACCAATTAGGAATTAGGGGGATGGACTGGAAAACTCTAATGAAAAGTCATGACAAGGGGCTAAAACTTCAGATGTGAGGGGAGAATTGATGACGTCAAAAAACGTGGTTCGAGATTCTATTATTGGGCTTATGCGTTTGAGAGCTTGATGCGTTGCTGATCTACTGATGACCTGAAGACGAAGACTGACTTTGTTGCTGATCCATTCCATGGATAGGTAGCTATGACATTGTGACTGATTAACTTTTGTGCCTTTCTTTTTAGGTACCAACAGCACTGTTTTTATAGTTTTCCTATTAGTTAGATGTTTTCCAAATTTCACGTTCCTAAATTGTTTTAGCATGAAGTCCCACGTGCTGATGCTAATCTGGGTTAGGTAGGATTCTTTGGGGAACGTTGACAGTAACAAATGATTGACGTACTGATTGCTGAACTCTGCTATTAATGTTGACATATTCACCTTTGTTGGCTTATGCTGAAGCATTGGAGCATATGTTTTCTCAAGTTTTGATTAGATTGTGTTATTGGTGGTTGCTAATAAACTAATTCTGGGCTAAATGAACAAAGTTTGATTTAACCTTATGCACTAGAATTGTAACTAATAGGGAAATAAAAATTGTTAAACGTATATTGAGTTGTGGTTATTCATGAAATATTGATCTGTTTGTCTAATGACTAATGATTCTCTTAGTGGTTATTGAAGGGTCATATTGAATATTGATAGCATTGGTCACTACATGACTAGGATACTTCATGGGATCAAAAAGGTTATCGGCCTATATGCGTCCCCTTTTAAGTTTAAATACTAAGGAAAAGGCGCGGCAACACCTTTTTTGATCAAGAAAATGTTCCTGTCCTCTCTTTGTTTTCGAGTTATTACCATTGCTCCTTTAACACTCATGACGATCCTTGGTCCTTTTCACAGAATATACAAGGCCTCCAGCCTGGGTAGTGATGCCTGACATGGAACTTCATCCTCTACATTTTTCTGACAGCATGGTCCACCTATGCTGTTTGGCCCCATTGTTGGTGTCCTCTGGTTGTTGTTGGAATACCTGGGTGTCTAGTGGCGTAGGTCTGCATTGTGGGTATCCCAGAATGGTGTCGGTAAGGAGCCTGTCAAACTTCAGGAGTGAGGGCGCACATTTGGTAGTGCACTGTGGGGTGTTGTGGTTTATTCTCAGAAAGGTACAGAGGGATTACTCTGTCCTAACTTTGTACAACTTCTATTTGTTTGGCCTTATTTATAGCCTGCACGAATCACTTTAGTTCCTTGTATGGAACCAGCACAGAGCAATATTTTGATGATGCATTCCTATGTTTTTGATGGTAGCCTTGTAACTAATTTCCCTGAAATGGTGGGCCATTATTTGTCATGATTTCATTCAGAATGCTGTAAGTGATGATTCATTTGGTGTAGGAGTCAGTGAAAAGTAGCAGCTGCCTCCAACCAGAAAAGGCACAGAAGTCAGTGCTGATCTTCGCCCAGGGTGCATTAAAACAATGTTTGGTGATGACTGAGTGGGCCTCTCTGCTCCACTGTAAGCTGGCAGGGTTGAAATTTGAAACTGGTGGCCTTAACAAGGCAATCAATGCTCATGAACCATAATTTTCCTTTCAGTCTCACTTAGGTCCTGTTCATCTCTTTATATTTCTGGTCAGCCACTCTGACTACTCTCTCATAGAGTATCTTTGGGTCGACTATCATTTGCCCCTTCAGAACTACCCCTCCGATCTTACATGATACAGTGTGAAGTGGGTGGTGAAGCTCTGATCATTATGGAACACAAGACCAACACTTTCCGGAGGCATTTGCCCGGCAGGGTTTCTCTCTGGCAGACCATTTGACTGTCAGTGACTGGGACATGCCGATTGTTGAACGAGTCAAATGGGTTCTTTAATTTTGCTTCTGTGGCGGTTGACCTTTTTGACAGGAGTCATTGGGCACCCTGAAAGGTAGTTTGCTGGACTATCAATACCTGGCCTGTAGGTCACCAATAGGCAATATTTGTGAAGCTACATCATCCATTGTTTGAAGCGCCGAGGGAGGTGGTTGGATGCTCCTGCAAAGAGGAATGAGGGTTTGTGGTCTGTGACCACTTTGTACCCTCTCCCATAAAGACATAAATGCAGCATGGCGTCTGAGGCATGCTGACTGTGGTATGATTCAAATGTGTTCTTCGGTTTCACTCATGTTACTACTGGGTTCTTGCCTCGAGGCCCTGGGTACTTTGAAAGGTAGTTCCCTGCACTATTCATACTTGGCCTGTATGTCACAGAGAAGTCATGTTTTTTAAGTAGCTTATTTATTGTTTTTTTTTAATTAATTAACATGGTATAGGGCAAAATGAAATCAAGAAAAAGAAAGATCTAACACATGTTCAGCTATGGCATTCCCTGCCCTTCTGCAACATCACTCTCTGAAGGATACAGGACTGACAACCCTCACTCTGTTTCTTCTCGATATAGCTGCCATCCTCCTCAAACCAGCTTGCTCTTTTGGGGGCAGCCCCAGGGTTCATATATAGGTTTCACCTTGAGGCAACACAGATCCAGCTCTGCGCTCCAATTCCCTATATCAGGAGGGATCAATTGCCACCACTGAAGTGCTATGTCCCATTTTCCAATCACCAGGCCCAACCTCAATAGTGTACATTCAGCAGGGGTAAATCCTTAATCCTTCAGAATATTGAGGAGTTCAGACCTTCTAAGCCTTTCCTCAATCCAGTTCCAATAAGGAAGGCGGACCGGGAAGCTCCAGACAGAATGTAGGAATTCCCACATCACCTCCCGCACTGCAAACACGTTGAGTCTTCTGATCTGTTTCTGCCCCATGGCCACAATATGGTCAAATTTAGACAATTCAAATACTTAAACAAAATACATCTGAACCTCAACATTATGCAGTAACCGGAGCTCATGAAGTTGGTTGTCCATTCTCCCTCCTAAAACTCCCTCAGGTCAAGCTCCCACTTTTTCCTCAATGTGTGAAAGGAGTCTTGAGTTTTGATCACTAAAGATTTATAAATGAGGTAGACAGTCTTTTTTAGTGAGTGGCTCCATCCCCTCATCCTCAATGTCCTTACACCCTCACAGGTAAAGACTCAGGGCATGGCAGAGCTGTAGATATCTGTAGAAATGGGACTTTTCCAGCCAAAGTCCTCCTGAAGCTGTGAAAAGGATCTAAGGTCTACGCCTTTCAGGACATAGCTCAGGGTAGTTATCTCTAGGGTGTTCTAACCCCAATACCCTTCCAGCCTTGATGCATCTGGCATGAGGGTCCACGAGAAGCCGTGTTTTTGATGCTCATTCATATTTATATAAGTGAAGGGAGGTTTGGGTGTTCCTGCAAAGTGGGTGATTAGGGGGTTTGTGGTCTCTGCCAACTATGAGTCCTCTCCCATAAAAATGTAAATGGAAGTGGGTGAACCTCACTTGATCGCTAATGGTTCCATTTCTTTCTGTATTGTCAGTGAGCACTCTGCTTATGAAAGGGATGCGAGAGCATGTGTCTTTAGACTGGTCTTTCAAAAGAATGGCTCCCAACTCCAGGGGCTTGTGTCCATTGCTAACTCTGTGTTTCTTTTTGGGTGTAAGTACTTAATTGTTTCAAAGTGCAATATAGTGTATTTTAAAGTTCTAAAGGGCATCTTCATGTATTTCAGACCATACCCACCAGGCCTCAGCTTTGGCGAGCGCCGTTAGAGGATCTGTATCTGTTAGAATGGCCAGTTTAGGGATAAATTGTCCACAGTAATTCACTATGCTGAGGAAACTACTCACTTCAGATACAGATTTTGGGGCTAGGGTTTTTTGGATGTCCTCAGATTTCATCATCTTGATGCTGACCCCAACTTTCAAGGAGACATAGCCGAAGAATTGTACCTGGATTTTGAAATATTCTGAAATTACCTTGTGAAGGGTTAGGCAGTGATCTCATGGTCGAAGAGCAGGATGTCTTTACTGATAAAGCCTTCTAGCTCGAATAGTGCTTCTCCGTTGTCATTTTGACAAACTTAAGTTGCAGAGGAGATTCAGAAGTTTAGTCACCTGGACTGTGTGAGCCCCAGTTGTATGGAAAAAGCAGTGATGTACAGGCTGCTTGGGTCCAGGAGCAGCTGGTGATCTCACATGTTGACAAGGCTATTTTTAATATCAAACTGCATTTTCCTATTTGCAATTTCTTCCATGAAACATCAAAATATAGAAAGTGGCCTTCCATCCAATTTGACACACTAGGTGAACCTTGGTAAAAATATGTAGTGAACAATACTTCAAATGTCATAAGTTTTCCAACCTCCAGCTTCTGTAGTGGGCAGACTCATTAGAGTTAATGTAATCGGATGTGAATGGCAGCACTTTCAAAAGCAGATTCAGCGCTTGACCCTGCCTCATACTCACTGTTCTATGGAGAATGGGTGCAGACTACTATTCCTTTAGAATAAATGAAATATTTTGGAAAGCCAATCTCATGTTGCAGAGGAGTTCAGTAGGACACACTACACAAAAACTGTGTTTCCAGTATGTCCCTCATAAAAGGAGGAAGGCAAGTGTTCCTACACACAATCGGATCACCTTACTGGGAATAAATGTACTCAATCAGCAGCTAAACAAGTGAATTATCAAAGCATCATTAAAAAATGCGGGACATGACTTCATCACAAGGCACTGGGGAAAATAGGAATGAAGTAGAGACTAGCTCCTCTTATGTAAGAGAGATCTAGATGAATATTCGATCGTGATATTCATATAGCAATGAGTGTCTGTATGCAAGTGGAAATCCTTTGTATATATAAAAAAAAGAATTAGATTTGAAAAAGTAGATACAAAGTCACACGTTTTTAAACATTTTTCACCCTAAACAATATGTGATGGGAACCAACAGACGGTAATTGAAGCAGCTGCAGTTGCAAATGGAGAACAAGTCAAAGACAAGGATAAAAATGGGGAGTTAACGGTGATTTGAATGATAGGGTAGGTTGGGTCTCAGGGGCTACAGACTGAGGAATTGATGACTCAGAAATCGAAACGTCGATGGAGGGAGTCTCAAAGAGAGAAACTAACAGATGAAAATGCAGTGGTAGAGGGTTGATCGGAAGAGTAAGAATGTTGTACTGGAGGCCCTTGCAATCTTAACAAATGACAGGGGCTCTAAATTTACATGTAGGAAAGGTAGATAATGTACAACTGAAAAGCACAAATACAGAAGGTGTAATCCAAAGGAAGGACCCTCCTAAATTAAATAAAACAAAGGAAAAGACCCTGAATTGGCTGCCAAACTGGGGAAGATACTGGAAGGAAACTAGATTCGTACGGCTACAGATATACATGTAAAATGGACATTGTGGAAGAGAGTAAAGATCCAATAGTAGGAAATCATTGGAATCAGAGGTACTCGTTATGAGACAAAAGAGATACAGGATAAAGTTTTTAGAATGACCAAACAGTTCAAGAGGCCACAAGTCAAGTTGCGGGAGAGGAGTGCCAGCCCTGGGACCGGGTAGCAATTGAGAAATCCCAGAGAGTGATCAAAATATGACTTTTTCTTTTCACTAAAGAAGGGGACCAAGAAAGATGGTCCTGGTCTTTGCAGTATGCACATCTCAATGATATATTCAGAGGAAAGCTAGTTACTAACAAGAAGATCCTAGAAGTAAAAAACTAATACCTTTTGACACGGGAATAAATGCACCAACTGAAACACTTTAAAAACATTTGAAAGTAACAAAACAACACAAAAAAGGAGGACAGGGAGAGAAACACAATTTATGAAGGTGTACCTATGGAGAAAGTAAAAGGGAAAGTACAAGCTAGGAATATGTGTCCGGGAATAAGATAAGCCCTGAGGGCAATTATAATATAAACAAGCAGGGAAAGACGCAGATGAGGAGAGAGAGTTGATGAAAGGAAAGCTATAAGGGGGAAGGAACACAGTCCACAGTCATTTAGGAATCCGATCAAAATACTAAGTATTGATATATATGATACTTGGATAACTGTAACATGGTGATTAATATTTAATTAAAAGAAGAACGTTTAATTTTCAGATTTCTCCCTTAGTTTAGATATTAAAGGAGGGTGCTTCTAGAATTTTCGAAAACACTACAATTGGCCAATGGTAAATATCCAACTGTACCATGAGAAACTGAACATGTCTGTAGTAACATGCATCTTGTCAATGGAAGTAAAAGTTTATTTTGAATATTGTAAAATAGAACGTAAACGGTATACAAAATGCCACAGAGAGTGGATAGAAAAGAACCGAAACATGAACACAATTCAATACATTCAGACCTTTATTATGAATGCCCGACATGCTTTCTGCACCAAAATCCATTTGTCCTGGTATTTAGTAGACATTTTACCCTAAACATATCTGCAGGTTTAACTGGCTCATATGTAACGGTTACAATTGTTCATTGGGGGACTTTATTGGCTCCAGACACTTACCAAGAACAGTAAATTTTGCCTAACTCCTAATTCTTACATGTAAACTAACATGGTTTTGATTTTGCAGTTAACCATATTTTTGGTTTTAGGTCAATACTTTTTTGGGTTTTCACAGATCCTGTATGCACTTTAGGAAAGTGAGCATACTCATAACATTTCTTTGAAGAATGGCTTCAATTGTATGGCATTTATTAAGCTGCTAACAAAGTCGCATGGGTTACTTTGCTTTTGAAGAATAGACATTTCATACATGAGACAAGCTATGACAAATCCAATAGGTCTGCTAATAAATTAACTTGCCTCTTCAGTGACTGGTGAGTTTAGACATTCTATAACTCATTTTACACATGCACTCTGTCACTCAAACCTGCAGTCATGTATCCTTACTTCCACACACTGTCTCATTCTTGCATTCACACATTTACCCGTTCATAGTAAAACACACATACAAACCGAACCGGATAAATTAAAAGAATAAAAGTAGCATACAAATGCCCTCGCCCTAGTATGGTGAACAAATGCATGCCATAAAAACCAAGCAAAGTATTAAATATAGCAACAGACAGCCAGGTTTTAATAGTATTGTGCATGGGGTGTATACAGTATAATAAAAAGACACTAATAAACACCTGTTTCCTTCAAACATATACAATAAATAAGCTAGGTCTACTCCCTTTGGCATAATGTTTCACTATAAACACATCAGATCAGATCTATGACGTTACGTACACTTTTTCTGTGAATCACACAGGCCTATAGCCTCTAATATTAGTCTATTGCCATAACTACTCTCACAGTGCACATTTTCTACACCCAAAGTTTGTCAGAGGGGTTAACCAACCTTGAAACCTTTCACTCCCTAGTATGGTAATCTGTGTACTTCTATGTAACAAAATGCCCGTGTACAGGTATTAACACAGAGTCATAACAATCTACCCTGAAAGGCATTTTGCATTTAACGGACAAAAATAAGTCAAAGCTACGACCTTTGCCATAACATGTTTTCCCAAAACATCATCGTAAACACTTCATACATATGGCATCTGACATAACATTTCCCAATAAACCAATCAAGCCTACTGCCTATACCACTGGTATTTCATCTCATAACCAATTTAGGAGTACTCTATTGCTCATAAACCTTCGACAAAGGTTACTATCAGGCATAACATCGTAAAATTATGAATATAAAAAACTGACACTTAGAAAAATAATATTGAATCCCCCCCTAAGAGCACTTAAGATGGATTACCAGAGTGC
The DNA here is from genome assembly GCF_031143425.1 of Pleurodeles waltl. Classification (NCBI taxonomy): domain Eukaryota; kingdom Metazoa; phylum Chordata; class Amphibia; order Caudata; family Salamandridae; genus Pleurodeles; species Pleurodeles waltl. Next base: position 969,894 of record NW_027150406.1, on the reverse strand, counting down.
AAATCTTCTGCCACCAGCATTTATTAAAGAGGGTAATCTACCACCTATTTCGGGAACCTGTGAAATAGCATGTAGCAAATTACCTGTCTGCTGGCTTTGCCACAGTGTAAAAATAATCCACCCCTTAATGCCTAATTGCTTTAATGTGTGCTTTTTACAATATATCAGACCTATTGACTTTGTTGTAATTTTTCAGAATAAACACATTAAACCTAAGTTATCTGAAGTAGGTTTTCCATAAGAACCAATCAGATTTGCCACCATAAATAGCCCAAGCCTTCTGTAATGAGTATAGATTTCCCCACAAAGCAGCCACCTGGTGTACAGATATAAAACTCAAAAGATGTACACAATGGTATTTGCTATAATATACAAAGTTAATGATCATCACAGTGCAAATCTAACCCTAGGTCTTGTCAGGTAATCAACACTGAAACTGTTGCCTTATTATAATAGGCCGATCTGCCCCCGGGGGGGCGGAAGAGGCCCCATAAATGTTTTGCCCCCCCTGGGGAGTGGCCCTTGCCCAAGGGGCCACGCCCTCATTCAATAATATAAATTAAAAAAAATCCCTGGTGTCTAGTGGTTTTTGCCTCCCTTGGGGGCAGATTGGCCAAACAAAAATAGGCCAATCTGCCCTAAAGGGGGGCAGAAATGGTCTCAAAATTATTTGCCCCCCTGGGGAGCGGCCCTTGCCCAAGGGGCCACTCCCCTTATTCAATTACAGAAAATAAAAATATTCCCTGGTGTCTAGATGCGATCGGGCAGCAGAAATGCTTCGAAAGACATCAAAGGAAAGAAAAGGCCTTTCCTTTCCTCTGATGCCTTTCTCGGCCCCTTCATGTGATCGGAGGAGAAATGCAAAAGCATTTCTCCTCCGATCAGCGCTGGAAGCTGAGCATCCAGTGCAGCGGGGGAGGCCTCTGATGAGGTCAGCACGCTGATCGGCGCTGGAAGCTGAGCTTCCAGTGTGGCGGGCAGGCCTCTGATGAGGTCAATATGATCGCACGCTGACGTCTACAGACGCCACAGGGGTTGGGGGTGGGGGTGGGGGTGTAGGGGGAAGCGATTCCCCTTCCACACCTGCCCAGGGGAGGGGGGTGCGAGGCCCCCTGGATGAGCGCTAGCGCTTCCCCCGAGGGCCCCTATCTGGACGTAAGGGTTATCTCCTGGGCACCCGAGTGGCGCTGCCCAGGATGTAACTGTTGCATCTAGGGCACCCAAGGGGTTAAGATAAAACAGTATTGTAGCTACAGGCCTACAAAATTTCAGGTGGGTAGATAGCAGACAGAGATTATGAAAGTTATAGTTGTTCTTTTCGCTGAAATTTTGAAATTATAATCATAACCATGGTAGAACATTCGGAATCCAAGAAAACTGTTGAATATGTTATGTTATGTGGATTTGTGTAGCGCTTGGCTACCCTAAGGCGTCCCAGCGCTGAAAGCGGAGACACTTATTACAGACATGAAAATGAAGCCAGGTTTTAGGGGCCTTCTGGTAGGGTAGTTCATGGCTGTCCAGGCAAAGACTGGGTGGCCCCCTGATAGGCCAGAGAACGTCCACCCCATCTAGACTTCTTTATTCTAGGAATCGAAGCTAGGGCAACTATGGAAGACCTGAGCGGTCTAGAGGGTGTGGAAAAGGAGGCCAGTGTCATAAGCAATGATGGACCTCTATTGTGCAGGGCTCTGAGAATATAACACAGGGTCTTAAATTCTATACCATGTGCCACCGGAAGCCAATGAAGAGAGGAAATTGCTGCTTTTACTGATTCATGCCTGGGTATATTTGGTACTTATAAACCACAGAGGGTAATCCAATGACCCGACAGGGCTGGGTAGAAAATAACCATTACATACAACAATGCCCTAACGAGGAGAAACCAACAAATTATTTATGCATCATAAAACAACATAGGTGAAAGCAAAAAAGCTATTTATTCATATAAATATATATATTCATTTATTTACTTATACATAAATATCAATTTAATATATTCATCCTAAATGGACAGCTCATCTGATAAAACAACACACCCAGGGACAGATAGTGTGAGAAAAAGTGCATGTGATAGATAGAAAGGAGAATAATACATATTCCAATGAATCAAAAACCTATACAAAAAACATTAAAAACAGTTGGTTGGTTCTTTTTTGTTTTCTGCACTAACTCCATTCCAAATCCTCAGAGAGTCTAAATCAATGCCTTCAATCCTCCAAAGATCTTATGCAGAAACCAATCCAGACTATGATATATCCGTCAACGTTTCGACCCCTCATTGTTGTATGTAATGGGTATATTTAGAAGCAGGTGGGCAGAGGCATTCTAAGCCACCTGCAGCTTTTTAATCACAAATCTGGGGGCTCCAATATACAGGGCATTACCATAGTCCAAACGCAAACTGATCAAGGCCTGTATGATAGGTCTCTTGGCAACCAAAGGAAGGATTCTAAAAACCTTCTGCAAAAGCCTCAACGGAAGAGGTTGCAGAGACTTTATTTACCTGATGGGCCATGGCGAGTTGAGGGTCTAGCCAGATGTCAAGGCTCTTGATAAAAGCTTTTGGGGATGGAAGATTTCCCAGACATTCCATAATGGAGGGATTAGAAATGAGTTGTGAATGATGTCCAAGTATCATCACCTCTGTCTTATTGTCGTTAAGTTTCAGCCTACTTAGAGACATCCATGCTGCCACAGCTTGAAGGCATGGGGCGAGTAATGAACCGTTAGCACCAGAATTAGTGGCTAGTGAAACTAAGAGCTGTGTGTCATCTGCATAAGACACTAGAGACAGCCCAAATGGCTTGACGTCTTCTGCTAGAGGTAACATATATATGTAAATAACGTGGGGCTTAAGGAGGAACCCTGAGGCACTCTGCAACTATTATTGATAGGATAGGAAAAATAGGATCTGTCTAGAACCTGATAAGACCTATCTTTGATAAAGGATGTAATCCAGTCTAGGGCAGACCGTGATATTCCAGTGCCTCGTATCCTATAACAGGTAATATGTTAGGGTCCACCATGTCAAACGCCTCACTCATATCTAGGAGAATAATAGCTGTCACAAGACCCTGATCCAGACGCCTTCTAGCCTCTTTGGTGACTGCAATCAAAGCTGACTCTGTACTGTGGAAGGGTCTAAAGCCCATCTGAGTGGAGTGAAGGATATTATTATCCTCTTAGAAGCAGGAGAGTTGAGCGTTGACATATTTTTAGAAAGAGCAGGCAGCAGAGATATAGGTCTATAGCTGCTGAGCAGTACAGCATCTAAGTTGGGTTTTTTCAGGAGAGGTTTAACAATGGCATGTTTCCATTGATCAGGTACTGTACTCGAACACAAAGAGGGGTTCAAAAGATTAGTGATTGTAGGTACCGTAAGTGGGGCACCTTATGTCAGCACATGAGGAGGGGCTAGATCAAGGTGAGACCCTGATTTAAGAGAGGTGAGGTGATTCAACACTGAATCTTCTGATATAGGAAACAATTCTGAGAGGGTGGCAGGACCCAGATACTTCTGACCCATCCCCTCCCGGGCCTAGGCGGTAGCTATGGGAAGAGTCGAATAGATGTCTCAAACTTTTTGTTGGAAGAACATTGCCAGGTTATTACTATGTTCTTGAGAGGCGTCCAGGAGTGCAGGGCTCTGCTATGGCTGGGTAATTTCGTTAAAAAATATCCGAAAAATCTCCGTTAGAGAATTTGCCGCTAGCTCAATTTTGGCTGAATAATAGCTAGATTTTAATTTCAGGGTGGTAGGACCTAATAGCTTTCCCGTACCCTTGTTTTAGAAAGTCATCACATGATTTTCGCCATCTTCTTTCAACTTTCCCACATTCTATTTTGAGATGCAGAAGATGCGCCCTGCCTACAGCATCCTCTCACTTTGGTGGAACAAGGCAGTAGCACATCTTAGCTACTGGTGATCCAGCTATTAAAAGACTCTAACCTGTTCCTCACATTGTCCCTGGTGGGGGGTTTCAGCCTCTCCAAGGTATTAGTCAATGCACTGGCTTTAAGATTACGCCAGAGTCGGAGGGGTAGAGCTGAGTTATATAAGAGTCTACTGGATATGGGAATGGCTAGTTCAAGGGTTATCAGGAAGGGGGTCAGACCACACCAAAGGACGGGGGCACTGGGGATCAACGCCGTGATGTTTGAAAACACTAGGTCAATGGTGTGACCCTTCACATGTGTCGAACCCTTGATCAGTTGTACGAGGTTTAGGGCATCCGTATCCAGGAGTAAGTATTTGGTGAAGGAGTTATCTACATCCTCCGCATGAATGTTAAAATCCCCAAACAAAGTAAAGTTGGGTTTGGAGCAGACTAGCTCAACAATGTGGTCTGAGAGGGAGTGTAGACAATTTTCAGGAGGACCCGAGGACAATAAACCAGGGCACCCGAAAAAGTGTATTGAGGGTTCAACGTAATAGAAAAGTACATACTTTCACAGCCTAATAGCTGCATGGGATGTGAATTGACCGTTAGATTATCCCTGTAAATAATCGCAATGCCCCCACCTCTGGAAAACGCTCTATTGAGCCTATTTATCAGATAGCCATTAGGTAGGGCCAGAGCAATCTCAGAGGACAACCCGTCATGGAGCCAGGTTTCTGTAAGAAAGAAGGCCATAGGTGAGGGCTGTTCCTAAAGAAGATGTATTTCCAATTTATGCGCTACAAGGGAGCGACAGTTTGCTAGGAGGAAAGTGCATTTGTTTCCTTCCTGGACCAAGGAATCCTTATTATCCAAGGTTGGCCAAGGAGACCAACAGCACATGGTGCAGTGGTCCATAAAGGTCACGGGGTCAAAACTATGGGCACAGGCTCTCAAAGAGACCTGCCTCATAGCATGAAGGAAGCCGGACGAATACGTGATTCCTTCTTCTTTAGCGAAACATTTGGGCCGGACCCTAGGCCAGTCTGAATATAGAAATGGGATGAGTATCTGGGTCAGATTTAACAGCGCAGTTGTTGCCATACGTTATGTGATCAGCAGAGAGTTTTGAAAGCAGTAATGAGAAAGGGACTTACGCTCTGCTCACCAGTTCCCCTATACAAGTTTTGACTGAGCAGACAGTGGTGCTTCCACCTGTAAAAGAGTTCTTGCATTGTATTTTTTGCCTTGTGGCAACTGTTCCGTACAGTAGATCTGCGTTGGTTTGATAAGCCAATGGTTAAGGCTGTTCTGTTCATTATGAAATGTTACAAAAAAAGGAGTAGACCTTACTAATTTATTGTGACAAGCATAAGTTATAGGGAATAGGCCTTTAAAGGTTGATTCTTATTACACCACGCTAATGTATGCGTACAGGTGTTTCTTGACATGGAACCTTTTCACACTCATTTCATTTCTGAAATAGTAAAAATGGGGTATGTCCCAGTAAAATGTCATAATTGTGTTCAAAAGTGGGGTTTTCTGATACAAGTCTGACTGTACCTGAAAGATGAAAAGATGGTGATTTTAGCACAGCAAACCCTTTATTGATGCCATGTTCAGGGGAAAAAAAACACAATCCTTCTTCTGCAGTCCTTTTTCCCAATTGTTTTTGAAAAAAACTAAATGTTTGCTGTATTTTGGCTAATTTCTTGGTCTCCTTCAGGGGAACCTACAAATTCTGGGTACTTCTAGAATCCCTAGGATGTTGGCAAAAAAGGATGCAAATTTGTCGTGGGTAGCTTATGTGGACAAAAAGTTATGAAGGCCTAAGCGTGAACTGCCCCAAATAGCCAACAAAAAAGGCCTGGCACCTGAGGGCAAAAGGCCTGGCATCGAAGGGGTTAAAGGTTCAACCTCACAAGTCACGAGTTTTTCATTCTACCAGAAAAAGAAGGTTAGTTTTATAAGCTATAGACATAGCACACCATTTTTAGCCTTTGCCATTAAAAAGTGAATTTTACTCATGCCAACGTGGCATATTAGCAGTCAGATGTCAAATAATATTGCGAAGAAAGGGTAGAGCCTGCTCATTCATGTACATTATAAAGGTTACCGCTATGGTTGTTTCGTAATTACATCACGGTTTTCGTGATTTATGAATCAATAACTACAGTATCGAAATTCCCTTCACATACAGTAATGCTTTTTTTTCACTGATTCCGCTCTTCTAAGCTCTGGCTGCTGCTATCATTGAAACCCGTATTTGATTTAATTAAAAAAAAACAGATGTTTCAATGGGGTGTACAGGTGTTGGTTTTTAAGCTTACCATGGAGAATCTTTCAGACTTCAAATGAGCACCACATTCTGGGTCGGAATCCATTTTGTGTGTGAATAATTGCAATGAACATCCCCTCCAGTCCTTGAGCATCTAGGCCTGTAGCTGCATTAACGTTATTGTGTTTAGCCTTGTACATGATTAATAGAAGCAATATTCAATACATAATCAAGGTAAAATAAATTATTCTGGCCCCGATTTAAAGAAGAGAGTGAAGGAACCAACTCTGTTTTCTGGAGATGCCAAATCCTGACGAGAACGTACCAGTACAATTTGCCACTGTGCCATCACCGTGTTGCAGACATTTCTAACTGAAGTATCCTCCAATTTAAGCTATTTCTTTAAAAAGCATAATTGTTTCAATTTACACCCAATCCTAAATCAAACCCATAACATCATGAGGGCGGAGGACCAAGAAGACTGCACAAAGAAGCAGTGGAAAGCACTTAGGGGCATATTTATGATACCCTAGCACCATTCTAATGCCACATTAGCATCATTTTTTAAGCTAATGTGGCGTTAGAAGGCCAAAAGCGCTGCGCCATTTTTACAAAGTGGCACAGTCAATGCATTGGGCCACTTTGTAACCCTTTGTGCTACAATATGCCTGTGGCAGGCATAATGTATGCAAAGGGGGAATTCCCCCGTTAGGGGAGCCGAAAAAATGGTGCAAGGTAATCTAAGAGATTTCCTTGGGTCTTTTTTTTCTGCACTTTTAATATCTGCTCATAGTAGGCATTAAAAGGGGGCATGCCCATTGATTACAACGGGGCCCTATGTACTCTGTAGGAGTAGCACCAAATTTTTGGCGCTACCCCTGCAGTGTGCAACAATAGCATAAACAAAATGACGCTATTGCCCCCTACTCTGCGCCAGGTGCGCCGTGTTTTGAACCCTGCACACACATGGTGACAGTAAGGGAGAGCTAAAGGGCGCAAGAAAAGTGAAAATATGCCCCTTACTTTTTGAGGGCAGAATTAGAAAAATGGATAAAGGTTTAGCAGAATGGCTAATAAAAGGGAGGGACAGTCATGAGTTAAGGCACTTGGGACAGGCACCTGTGGAAGATCTCAAGCAGAATTCAAGATAGGTCCAAAGCTTGGAAAGTGACTTGAAATCGAGAGTTAAATCAAATAACGTTGGAAAGAGTATTTAAGGAAAGGTAAGAGAAAGGAAGGAACGTCATGTAGGCAAAAAAAAAAAAACACAATTAAAATAAATATAGCAAATAAGTAGTTTAATGGGGCGTGTAACAGTCGACCAGCCAAGCGAAATATGATATAGTGAATGTGAGAAATCTGGGTTGACGGGTCTCAGGACAGTAAGAAGGTACAATTGTAACAAATGTAGTGTTTCGCTTCTGGGGTTCTGGCACCCCCCTCATGTGAATCCATATACTTGGAGTCAAGTACCCTATCTATTTTTCACTCTTAGAGTAGGGAGGCAGAACAATATAAGGATTACAAAGGGAAGGTGCTGAGAGATAGAAACTCATTAACAAAAGAAACACAATAATAGTGCTTTTACGTTTACGAAGTAAAAAACTCCCTTACTTTTTTAAACAATAATAAATATTACCCACAAAATAACGAATATATTCACGCTGGCAGGTGGAAATGCCTCTGGGGACAATCTCTAAAAGTCCAATTAAAACATAACATGAAAAGATGACTTAGGTTTTTAATTACTCATAAATGCACAGTAATAGTACCACGTGGTGAAAGTAAAATCCCCTGAAATGTTACTGTAACCCAGTACTTTGTAACTTATATTCAGTGGTTAAATATAGCCAAGACGATGAACAGTGTGCACTCCAGCAGACTCTAACCAGTAGAAACACACGTCCCTTCAATGTGTGTAACAAAAACATGAAAAATGCCTAAACAAAAAGTAATGCAGGATTGTGTAAATGTTACCATACAGTTCGACAGCACAGCACACACTTATGTGTTTCAATTAAACATTTTAACCATGTGAAAGTATTTCAAGACAATACTGCACTTATTTTAGTTCTCATTGTTACTGTGTCATTCAAAGGTGCTTTGACATTTTATAAAAGTAAACAACGCAGCACAATAAGCATTTCAATCATGAGGCTTCTATCATAACATAATAGTCAAACAACTAAAGGTGATGCAACAAAGCCTCATGCACCACAGAGCATAGCCCAGCCAAGAACGTATTAAGTAAATAAGAGAATATCTTTCTACCTAGAATTATGGTGAAGCTCTTTGTCGCCCCCCTGCTCTCCTGGTGCTGCCCATCTAAAGACATATCCAGGTGGGGTCAATGCCCTCTTCTGGAAACCGCTATCACTTTCACTGTAAATGTTACTTTATGAACCTTCTCAGATGCTTATGGAATGCACATCCTAGGCCAGAGACACAGTTTTTGAAGCAGTCTTTGATCTCGTTGTCTAGGTCACTGCTCCCCTGTCGCATCGCTCTCCTGCTTACCCGCACTTTGCCACTGCAAAGGGAACCTCAGCAACTGCTCACATCCTTTAGTTTCACATCTTGCTGACACATGCAGCAAATTCACTGCTGGTGCATCAAAGGCAAGCCCTTTGTGTCAGTTCGCTACTTGACCAAGCCCAGCGCCAGGAACCCTGGTGCTCTCACCATCCGACCTTACACCACAAGGCGCTCCTGACCTTGGACGCTGCAACAAAAGCTGATTCACGTCCTCTCTGATATCATCCAAAGAAACCTTCACCTGCCAGCGCTGCCACTTCTCCTGCCACATAGGACCACCAGCCCACATTGGACTACACACTTCTTCTGCCCAGAAGACCATGAACATTCTGAAACCACTCCAATGCATCCTCTTTAACACTCACTCCCTATGCAAATAAGCCACAGACATCTGGGACACCATCTCCACCCACTCCCCTGACGTGGCCTTCTTTAACGAAACATAGCTTAAACCCTCCTTGAATCCTGACATCATCATCGCCACTCCCAATGGCTACAGGATGATACACCTAGACATTGCGGGGACATCAATATAATTTTCAAAGAAACCATCCGATGCACAGTCACCAAAGATGACCCAACAGCTGTCATGTAACACCTCAACTTCCATCTTCAGACTGCCAACAGGACCAAAAAGCAAGACACTCTTACCTACAGGCCCCTGGGATCATGACCAGCCTTATGTGTTGCAATCTCCAACCTCATCACCCCTACCCCACCCATCAACACCCAGCAATGCGTCCTACTTGGCAATCTCAATTTCGACGTCGAAGACCCCAACAATGCTAACTTCACCATCCTCCTGGAGAACCTGGACAACATTGGCCTCACCCAACTGGTCACTGAATTCATGCACAAAGCTGGACACACACTGGATGCCATTTTTACCTCCAGCCACAGAATCAAATTCACCCATGTCACAGAACTCACCTAGACTGACCACTCCATTGTTTACTTTATTATCTCCAAAGCCTTGCATACCATCGCCAAGACCCACAAAGCCACCCACCGCAACTGGGGCAAGGTAACTGAGACCCAACAAACACAGACCCTCAGCACCACACAACCCAAAACCTCAGAACACCTTTATCAGTTTGCCCAGAACTTCTCCATCTGGATCACTAAATGCGCTGACAGAATTGCCCACTGAAACCAGCAAAATCCAACATAACCTCAAAACAAGCCAGCTGGTACACCCCAGATCTCAAAACCAACAAGCACAATTGTTACTGATTTAAGAAGCGATGACGTGTCACCAAAGACCACTCCAATGCAGCTGCTCACAAATCAACCCTCAGCAACTACCACCTGAGCATCACGGAAACCAATAGAGCATCAATCACTGCCCGCATCGACACCGTGGCCAACCACAGGAAGGAACTCTTCAAAATAATCAAGGGATTCTCCAATCCAACAATCACAGAGAACACCATCCACCCCATCCCAACAACCCTGTGATACCCTCTTAAACCACCTCCACAGCAAGACTGCCACCATTCACAACAACTTTGACCCACAACCCAAGATTCTCAGTCTCAACAAGCTCAACCCACCAGCGAACAATCACCACCTGTTCTCCACTCACCATTCAGACCAACACAGCCATCATGTTGTTCATACACTACGGGGTACCAACAGACCCCGCCCCCACCACCTTACCCCAATCAGCATGGAACTCACAAGAATCCGCAACATCTCTATCTCCACAGCAACCTTCCCGGAAACTTGGAAAAATGCAAGGGTCAGACCCCTTCTAAAGAAGCCCTCTGCTGACCCCAGCAACCTCAAAAATTAACACCCGATCTCCCTGCTCCCCTACCCAGCCAAAGTTCTTGAGAAAGCCATCAACAAACAGGTCACCAAATACCGGGAACAGAACCACCTACTCAATGCCTCACAATCAGGATCCAGTACCAAACACAGCATGGAGATTTCGCTGATTGCTCCTACAGAGGACATCAGAACTCCCCTCGACTGCGGAGATATTGTGCCACCGAACCCCATCGACCTCTCTATCACATTCGTCATTGTCTCCAAATACACTCTTGTCGATTAACTCCACAACATCGACATACAGCCAAACACCCTCAAGTGGATCACTTCTTTCCTGACAGGATGCACATAGAACATCTGATTGTCACCCTTCACCTCTGCACCCAAAACATCATCTGCAGTGCACCCCATGGATCATCGCTGAGCCCTACCCTATGCAACATCTACATGACCCCCCCCCCCCCAGACGTCATCAGATCCAATGGACTCAACATAATCTCCTATGCAGGCAACACACAACTAATCTTCTTGCTCACAGAGGACCCATCCAATGCCAAAACGAGCTTCTGCAACACCATTACAAATGTATCCAAATGGATGAGAGACAACTACCTCAAACTCAACTCCAACAGAACAGAAATACTGATCTTCAGGAAGAATGCCTCCATATGGGACCACAGCTGGTCTTGGACCAGCAACCACACCAAAAGACTGTTAGAAATGGGGTCTCTAGTTGGCAGTGGCTTGCACCCTGTCCAAGTAGAGAACCTCACTCTAGTCAGGGTAAGGGAGTCACCCAGTGCTTAATTTGGAAAGAAAAAGGTGCAGGTGCCCAAATCCCTCCTCTCAAACATGAGGCTGATGCAATTAAATGTGTGAACATGGAATCCTGAGGAGGCGCAATCCTGAAGCCATCTCAGGCTTCTTCAATTTATGTAACAGCCACTCCCTGCCCCTTCAGCTCGCTCTTGCAGCTTTCTACTTTCTCTCTTTGTGACTTTTTTTGTTTTTCCCTTCCTACATCTTTCCCATATGTGTCTTTTGCTCGCAGCAAATGATCGAGGCAGAAGAATAAGCGCCGGCCCTCAATAATAAGTGCCGGTGCTAAGCACCGGAAACAACAAGTGCAAATTAAGCACTGGAGTCACCCAACTAAGATAACCCCTGCTCACTCCTTTGGTAGCTTGGCATGAGCAGTCTGGCTAAGGTCAGAGGCAATGTGCATTTGTACACATGAACACACACAGTTACACAGTGAAAACACAACAAAAGTAGTCCACACTAGTTTTGGACAACAGCCAATATTTATTTGAACAAAATAAGACCAAAGCAGCAAAAATCCAACCTACACAAGCCAAGCTATCATTTTTAAACATTTATGCAGTTTGAGTCCATAGAAACTAATGAATGAATATGTGTTCGGGCAAAGTACCTTAGATGCGCCAAAAATCAAAGACAAGAACAGGCACAGGGAGATGAGGCACTGGAAAAGCAATCGATCTGTCAGTTCCTTACTGCCAGGGGAGGTGATGCCTTGGTTCCTTACAGTGGCAGGGAGCAGATGCACCGGTTCCTTTCTGTTAGAGGAGATGATGCATACTTTTCCAGACATGCAGCATTGGTTCCTCACTGCGGTGGGGTGTCAATGAAGGAATCGGAGCCCAGGGATGATACATCAAATATCCAGACCCACTGTGTTGGTTCTCAGTGTCGAAGCAGGCACTGCATCGATTCTTCAGCGGTGGTGCTGGCTCTGCCTCGGATCTTTACAGCGATGCGCTGATTACCAGCGGCAAAACAGACACAATGTCTGATCCTTCCAGTGATGCATTGATTTGCAGCAGTGCTGGGAATCAATGCATGGATTTTCTCTTGAAGAGCACCAGAACTTACTTCCAAGGGTCCAGGAACTTTAGTTGGCATCACTTGACAAGTCAGGACTCTGAGCAAGAGAGCCGAGGTACTGGCAGGTGAAGTCTTTGATGGCCCTGAGACTTCTTAACAGAAGGCAAGTTCAACTCAGCTTGGAGAACCTTGGCAGCAGGATGTAGAAAGCAAAGTCCAGTCCTTTTATTCATTCATTACTTTACCATAAAAGACATCAAATAACTTAAACATACAAATTTCTTAATCATAAAAATTCCTAAAAGACGTTATTAATACATTTTCCGAATGCCGTGAGCAGCATGTATGAAATTTAACACAGCCTGAATTATGTCCATATTTCCCAAATCATATAAGTGGGAATAAGCAAGCTGGCTAGTTCTAATACTGTTAGACAGGAATAACGGACGTAAAAACCTTTTTCTTGGAACAGCATATAAAGTGCAAAAAAGCATAAAATGTAATGTACTTTGAGATGTCTTTCCATCGCAACAACAAGGAGGGAGGTCCTTGAACCAGGTTCCACATACTGGAAATGCTACCAGGTAGTGTAAAGTATTTAAACGTAGCCTTGTAAGTAAAAACCTTTGTCGCTCGTGATTAATAATGGTCAAATACAATTTTGGTTGAAGTTGTTGTGTCTCATGTCTCATCCATAATCTCGTTACACCAGAGGGTGGCTCCGTGGCCTGATTTTTCTGCCAGAATATGTCTTTAACCTTCTTGATGTCCTGTCTTGTTAGAGTATCAGGTTTAAGAAAAAAGTATCCTAATCCTAATGATAGGAGAGTGAGATAAACATATCTAAGCCAGGGTATATCCAGAAATCGTGACAAGAGGAGACAATCCTGTATCACCTTTCTACATAAAAACGCTTCTGGCTTAGTCCAGATTTTTACCCACAATATTACTGGTTAAAGTTTTATACAGCTAGATATGTATCTCAAACCTACTTCTTTATGACAGAACATTACTGGTGTAGGTTGAAGGACTGCTAATAACCTATAGCAATATTTCACTGTCAGGGCATATAAAACACATTACTATATGTCCTACCTTAACCATACACTGCACCCTGCCTTTGGGGATACCTAGGGCCTACCTTAGGGGTGTCTGACATGTAAGAAAAAGGGAAGGTTTAGGCCTGGCAAGTGGGTACACTTGCCAAGTTGAATTTACAGTTAAAACTGCAAACACAGACACTGCAGTGGCAGGTCTGAGACATGATCACAGAGTTACTTATGTGGATGGCACAACCAGTGCTGCAGGCCCACTAGTAGCATTTGATTTACCGGCCCTGTGCACCTCTAGAGTACTGTACTAGGGACTTACTATTAAATCAAGTATGTAAATCATGTATTAACCAATTACATAAACATTTTGTAAAGGAGCACTTGCACTTTAGCACTGGTTAGCAGTGGTAAAGTGCCCAGAGTAACAAAAACAGCAAAATCAGAGACCAGCACACATCAACAACCTGGGGAACAGAGGCAAAAAGTTAAGGGAGACCACGCCAAGGATGAAAAGTCTAACACCTCCCATGGGGCTACCTTGGGCCTACCTTAGGGGTAACTTACAGGTAATAAAAGTGAAGGTCTGGGCCGGGCAAGTGGGTGCAGTAGCCAGGTCAAAATGACAGGTTAAATCTGCTCTCACAGACACTGCAATGGCAGGCCTGAGCCATTGTTAAAGGACTACTGTGTGGGTAGCATAATCAGTGCTGCAGGCCCACTAGTAGCATTTGATTTACAGGCCCTGGGCACATACAGTGCAGTGTACTAGGGACTTACTAGTAAAAGAAATATGTCAATCATGGATAAACCAATCACTAATGCAACAGTGAGCACTTGCACTTTAGCACTAGTCAGCAGTGGTAGTGCCCACAGTCCTAAACCAGCAAAAATTAAATTCAACGCAGGATCAAAAAAGGGAGGTCAGAAGCTAAAAGACAGGGGAAACTATGCCAAGATCTGCCAGGTCTAACACAGACCATGCACGCAACCTGGCCATCATCCTCGACAGCCAGCTGACCATGACCAATTCATGACACACAGGTACAATGTACAAAGGGCCAGGGACAGTTGTTAGCCCTCATGTTGTTAAAGTTTCTTCATTTGATGTGGCACAGCTATGATGAGGTGCACCAACCATAGAGATATGAACCCATGTGCATACCTTTGGCCAGCCATCCCTAATCGAAATGTGGCACTACAGACTCCAAATACCAGTCTAAGATGTTAGCTGAGCACAGCTAGAACTTGTTCCCTATGTGTCCAAATCCACATCAGACATGTATCTGAAATGAAGGAGGGGCACAATAATCCCTAAGATTTTTGGAATTTCCGTGATCGGTTACACACTCACCAGACACAAATGAGACATATGTTCGGGCCACATTGCTATCATTAATTGACGTGAAGCCTGCACTCATTTTACAGCCTCATGTAGTGTTTCTAAAGTCAGTCTAGCAGTTGCGTCAACAAATGTTGGTAATTATGTGGGCATTTCTATACCTCACAGGCAACTGTGGCCTATTTCTATACATAATTGGCTCCTGATTTGTGTTGCTGTTTGACACAAAGGCGGCACTAACTTACATAATGCAAATGCAAATGTATTCAGTAAGTTTGCGGAGCTCTTGCTTAATAACAGCTAGCAATTGTGGTCCTTAACAAAGTAGATATATGACCCTGTATGTTTCAGTAGCATTCCACACACTCAACACACTCAACAACATTGCCGACAGATATTGTAAAAATCAGCTGATGTCACTACAGAGAATTTAAACGTACACATTTACATGATTTGTACTCACCAACAGGGCCACCAGTCACAATCCCCAGGTGGTCCAGCAGATCTTGCTCCCGGAGATAAGGACCAGCAGTGCTTCAGCTGGTGGTCATTTCTTGGTGTCCGATAAATCCGTTGCAGATGATGCAACACCTTTGCCCATCTGAGCCTCCGTGCCTCAGTGTGATACCCCTGTATCACCCGCCCACCTGCCTCAATCATTAGGGGTAGGGAATGGCACACAAGCCATATAGATCCACCCAGCTCCTCCTCACCCATCTTGCCAAGACGAGGCCTACCCAACATCTTTGCAGCAAAAGAGAAATAGGGAATGAAGGGGAACAAATGAGAATAGGGGGAAAGTATAACAGCAAAAACCTAAACTAAACAACTAACACAGCCCAACTATACCCAAACTAACACTTCCCACAACAGACTCCCAACAAAACAAAGACAATACTTTACAACACAAATGTACACAAAAAACACTCAGACAGGATACAGCAACAAGTTTTTATTCACAAAAAGACAATAAATAGACCACACAGGAGACAAAAGCACAATTTGACCAGACAAAATTCTCAACACAGCCACACAGTCAGGAAACATCACAGACTGCAAAGTGAAAGTGAAAGTACACCCACTGTACATATTCTGTAAACAGGATATCCTATTACATCACTTCCTGCTAAAATGGCGGGCGTTTTTATCGTTATGCGTCAAAATATTTTGACACTTACAGTCTGCGCGTTATTTCTTTCGACGCACAGGAGTAGAATTGAGCCTGCATCAATATGTTTGGAAATAGTTTTACACTTAACACATTTTCTGAGGTACAGTGTGGAAGATACAGCTCAGGGGCAATGGTTATTTCAGGGCCTTATGCGTTGTTTTTTGGGCATAAGCGTAATTTTTTTATGCTTGTGCGTCATTTTTTGAGGCATATGCGTCAAAATTTCAGGCATTAACTGGGTTTGGGTCATCTTACCATTTTAATGTTATTTTACATTTGTGACAAAACTGAGATAGGCTGATTGCACCACTTTGGTCATGATGGTGTATGGGCACATGTGAGACATCATACTACTGCAGACCATTATCCGCTACTTCATCTACAGGATTTTCACTCTTGACTGACGCACTAGATGGCCAAACGTGTGGCCTACATATCTGTATTGCACAAATTGGGCAGGTTTGCCATCGGGAGAGGATAGCAAGGTGACGCACATAAGTACAATACCTCAATGCCTATGGCTCAATGTGTGTGCATTCTCTACTAATGTAGTTGTTGACCCACTGTGTGAGCATCACAAAATGCATCATTGCAAATATGCTTGTATGAATGTGGAGTCAATGTGTCCAACCCTCAGATGCAAGTCAGTGTGGAAATGAAAGAGGCCATATGTTAGTCATACATGTAGCAACATCTGTTGTGTGCACTTCCTAGTTTTTGGGTAACTTAAACACCACAAATGACAAAGCATGCACCGGATAGATAGCAGACGCTTGTTCATGTCAATGGTCCAAAACTTGCCCATCACATTTCCTGGAATTTTGGATACTGCTTCCTAGGCACTTGATGGTGAACCCACCATGAGTCAGGCACATGTACAGACTAAGTGGGTACCATGTTATTGACACGGAATGCCAAAGGTGCACCACAATTGTAATATCACGCCACAGTTGTGGTCATATGACTGAGCCACAACTCTCCTGTGGCAATGGTGGACCAGCAGACCAAGCAGCACATGGCCACATATTTCCAGTGATCAATTGCACAGAGGTGTATGGTTCATGTGTGTGGGCCAATGTTAATCCTGTATATTTTTAGGGGTCTATGTTGTCACAGTTACGTCAAGGTCTCATCATGAGTCAGTGGCGGCTATTCCTGTATCTACTGAGTATCCTTCGGAGATCAATGGAAGTAAAGCCAATGAGGATATAAGAACCTACATGGGGATGGTCCCACCCTGTCACTGCAGACGTGTTATGAGACTGTCAACAGGGCAACCTTGGTCTGCTGAGTGAGATCATATCTCATGAGTCTTACCGGCAGGTGTCATTACAACATTTGTACACAGGTTGGTATGTAAAGTTCCCACTGCATCTGGGAACATCATAGCCTCTGTGTTGATTAATCTTGCAGCTATTCAGCATGCACAGCCCATCAATATGTTGTGAGCAATGTGATTCAGCGTGTGAACTGTCAGGGTCCTAACATGTTTTGACTTTTCATGCATATTATCAGAGGTTGCTGGTTCTGCTGGAGGCACCATACCCAATCCCCACATACGGCCATTGTACACTGTCACACTTTGTTGCTCATGCATAAATGAGACCCAGACAAGGGATAGGCCATGATTTGGGTATTTGGAGACAAGTTCACAATTATGGTACAATAAATAAGCAGATTATGCTATACAATGTATTTGAGTATGCTTTGAAGAACCACCTGACAAAATACCTCCGGAGGAATGTGAGGGTTGGGAAAGCAAGTATGATACATATGTAGCCACAAGGAACCTTTAGGGTAACGCACAGACAGGTGCCAGTCAGGCTGACAGGATGTAGGGTCAATCAGGATCCAGAAATCTCACAAGGTACATACACAGTGGTCTTACTAAGACTGGTTGGAGGAAGAACAAGACAGTTGACATGGAAAACTGGGTTTGTCCTGTGTTTTGAAAAGTGACACATAAACCCAAGGGCAGTGTTACACAGCTTATTTTTCTAGCAATGCATAACAGTGTAATGGACAAATTAGCAGCTTCTATGCTGTTACAAGCATCTGCAAGGGCAGTGCATGTTCAAATGGCAGGTCTGCATGGAGGTACTCACAGGTGTGTGCTGCATCAGTTTCTCACAAGTCCTGTAGGTGAGATTTGAGTTTAAATGGCCAACAGTACCTTTCCCATGGGAAACAAACTACAGGTGAGAACAGGGCTTAGAGACTACAAGCCAGTGCATTATTTAACCTGACATCCATGCAGACAGATGTACAATGACTATGGCATACCATACTAAAGGGTGAAGCACACTGGATTGATATTGTTAGTCTGTGTGTGTGTAGTGGAGGGAATATCTGGGTACACCTATTACCATTCCAGGGACCTCTTAAGACAGGTGGGGTAAGACCAGGAACAAGGGTGTGTCAGGACTTAGGACATGGGCTGACATGTACATGGAATGTCATGTGCGCAATGCTTGTCATAGGTGTGGCACTTGTGCTGTCTATGTTCTGCTTATATGGAATTCTAGTCACAGATAGTCCTTGCAAATATAGGTGCTGTACAACTTACTGCTGTCAAGGGTCTGGTCATACATTCCTGTTACCAATGCAATAGCACATCCACTGCCTCATGTATGAGGCTTTTTTTTCCCTTATTGACTGATGGTGTTTTACTTGTGTGCCATATGCTGCGATGAACCATGTTGCCAACATGTATGTGTGAAATAGGTATGGTCCTCTGCTATTGCCCTTCAAAGGTGAAATGTACAGGATAAATGTCATTGACAGTGTGTGTGAATGTGACTGTTGTACTATACGCATCACAATCGCTTTGGAAAATTCTGTGTCCTGGTCGGTATGTCAGCAATGCTCCATGAGGATACACTCTTATTCTGATAATTAGAGATAAAGGTGAGCAAAAATGATTACCCAGACCATGATATGGTGATTATTATAGGTGTTTATTTACATATGTTGATACAGTGGTGATGGTGAGTTGTTTCAAAAGAAATTGTTGGCAATATGTTGGCGCCTACGCAATCCAGCAGCTGTGTTTTGTTGGTCCTCCTCATGTTGATGGCCAGCATCCTCCTCTTCCTCCTCTTCAGGCATTTGTGGCTCTGGTTCTAATAGGGGAATGTTCCTTCGTACACAAATGTTGTGCAGGATGGCACATGTTAAAATGATCTTGTAGACCATTTCTGGTGAGTATAGGAGGCTGCCACAAGTGATGTTGAGGTACCTGAATCTTGACTTGAGGATGCCAAAGGTCCTCTCGACTATGGTACGTGTCCTCCAATGTGCCTCATTGTAGGCACGCTCTGCTGCAGTGCTTGGGTTGCCAAATGGTGTCATAATCCATGGCTGGATCCCATGCCCCTGATCAGCTGAAAGAGAAAATGATTGAGATCATGTTGATGTAGCTTGCCCCATTAATATCACCTTGCGTGGCAGTAGTTGTCTTGTGTTGTCTGTGACTCTTTTGTGTTATTGTGTTGATTCCTAGGCTTCTAGCAGTATGTTTTGGGAGTTGCAGTACAGTGTGTACTCCCTAGCATTGTGACTTGTGATATAGGTGTTCCTGTGTCTTCACTGGGGGTGAGAAGATAGTTCCATACACAGATTCAATTTGACAGCGGTGGTAACACGTTAGCATCTATGTATCCTGGACATCCCATACTTTTAGACATATGCAATGGATTAATTTAAACATCAGTGAGACGCTTACATTTTGCAAGGTGACAATTAGCCAAACCTCTCCATATGTTGTGATCATTGACGTCTTAACATTTGACTGTACACTAATTTCAGATGTGTGACAGGTTCACTGCAGACCTATCAAACATGCTTAGTGGTTTCACAACTTCAGTGTGTTCCTGTCCACGTGTTGATGTCATGGTGTATATGTAGTTTGTCCTAGAGGGTTGCTGTGCAGTGTGTATATAAGTAGGTTTTTGTACTTACCAACAAGTAGTCCATTTCCATATCGTCCATCCTGGAAGTGTTGATTGATGGTACAGTGACAGAAGATGAATGAATCATGGACACTCCCAGGATACTTTGCCACGATGTTGGTGATCAATCCTTGGTGATCCACAATGGCCTGCACATTGATGGAGTATGTGTGCTTCCTGTTGCGGTATAGATGTTCTTTTGCAGCAGGTGGCACAAGGCGTACATGTGTGCAGTCAATGGCACCAAGGACGTGTGGGAATCCATTAATGAGGTAAAACTCCTGTTTGGTCTCCTGCTGCTTCTGCTGTGTGTTTGGGAAGCAGATGTGGCGAGGTGTGGGTCTGATGATGGCATCCAGTACCTTGGGCAGGAAGGCGGAGAATGATGGCTGTGATATCCCAGCAACCAGGGCGCCAGTGGTTTGAAGGGAGCCACTTGCCAACATGTGTAGTACAGCTAGCAGCTTGATTTCTGTTGGGATGGTGCAGGGTGTCTGCAAACTGGGTGCCAACTTTGGCTCAATGTTGCGCAGCAGCTGCTGAATGGCTTGCCAGTTCATCCTGTACCTCTGGATAATGTCATGTTCCCTGAGGCCATGAAGGGTTGTCCTGGTGCGGAATATCCTGTCCTGCCTTCTGCGTTGCCTTTGGGGTCCCTGCTGGTGTTGTGGAAGCTGCTGTTGTTGTTGCTGTGCTCTGCATCTGCGTGCATGCTGGATGAAAAGCACCTCCATGTCTTCCTTTTGCTGCTCTGCTGTTGCTTCTGTGTGTTCTGATTAAATACAGGTGTGTTTGCCCCATTTTAACGCCTGCTCTGACCCAGGAGTTAATTTTTTCTGCCTCCCGGCCGTGCAGGATTTTTGCGTGGTAGCATAAATACGATGCACAGGTGTTTGTGTAATTTTTTGGACGGGAACTCCTACCTTGCATATCATTAACGCAAGGTGGTTTCCTGCATCCAGAAAATGACGCACACGGCGGGATGCTGACACCTGCGGGCTCGGGTGTAAAAGTTTAAATATGGGGCAAGGTTTGCGCCGAATGTGCGTCAAACCTTTTGACGCACATTAGGCACAGACAGAGTATAAATATGCCCCAAAATGTCAGTAATACCCTGCTACCTAACTAGTTGTGAGAATGTTATGCAATACTGTTACTCTGCAGGAATCAGCAGTAGTCACAGATAACACACAGATTACTCATTATTCTGCAACATGAGCAGTAGTCAGGAAAAACATTACTATAGAAATGTAGTTGTCATAAAAGTTTTATAAATGCCCCTGCCAGGAAAATTTGAAAACATATGGCAAGTCATGAAAACATATTAGCATGGAATGCCCTTAAAAGGAACATTAGCAACTATAGGGCACATAATAAAAGATACAGGTTAGCATAGCATTTCCAGCATGCCAATAAAAGGAACACCAGATATATGGATGGTCAGTCCGGGAAACACTTTAAGAATGCCCCCAAAATGGCACGTTGCCAGCAGAATTGTACCTTTCTTTGATTTATGATGTGGGCACCTCGAGTGCTAGGAACGATAGGCAAGGAGGCCCCCAGTGTTCCTCCACACCAAACGGGGGCCTTTGGTGATTAGGGGAGGGGGACAGCATGCTCCCCCTCTGTCCTTCTATCGGCCCCCTACTGGGGGCCCATGCCCAAACTGGGCACCTGCAGTTTCTGTGGCTCCCCCCAGGCCATGACTGGCCCTCCCAAAGGGGGCAGATCCAAATTCGAAAACTGCCCAAGTTAATTGGAGCATCATGCTCCTCTGGCAGTAACTAGGGGAAGAGGGGACTTAACCTCACCTCCCCTACATCCTGCTCTCCGGGCGGCCACGGATCCAGAGGAGATATCCGATGAGGTCTTCCTCCCTCCTGGGGCCATTGATGCGCACTCACCCACACCCGATCTGGTGAGCGAGTGTCTCCTCTATCTCTTGGGCCGCAGTGGTGATTAGACTGGAGTTGGGGCCTGCTGGTGCCCCGTGGGCACCCCTCGGAGCATGCTTCACCCTGGGGGCGCTGTTCGGAGCACGCTCACTCCATTCTTCACTTTGTGGTGCTCCGGAGGCACAGGGAACAGTGCACTTCAGCCACGGTCTCGTCTTAGTTCCAGATAAGCCTCCTGGGTCACAGTGGTGATTCCTGCACTCCAGCAAGTGCGTCAAAAGCTTGAGGCGGGAAAAAGGAAAGCATTCTCCAGGCACTTTAACAATTTAGTGAGGTGCTTATCCAGGCGCCAAGGCAGCAAGCAGAGTGCTTCCGCAGGCGCTATGCCCATAACAATGAAAAGCACAAGCAACACTCTTCTAGTGCTGTAGCAGGCAGTTGCAGGGGTCAGGTGCCACAGCACCCAGCCCTTTTGGGGACAAAATAGATGGAGCATAGGGCGGCAGGGCCCAGCAGCAGACCAGCACAAAGGGGATGCAGACAGTGGCAGTTCCTCCAAGTAACCCAGCATGCCACAGATCAGCACAACAGCAGCAGTCCAAGGCGGTTCATGATGAGTCCCTCCAGTATGTTTAAAGTTCAGAGTGTCTCCAAATTGTGGGGAAAAATCCCCTGTACTTATACTCAGTTTTGCAAAGGATTAACAAAGAGGGGGAGAGGATGTTCCAACTAGTTACAACTGGTTCTGGGAGTGCCCCCTCTCTCCTCCAGCACAGGCAACAAACATCAGTTGGGGGTAAACAAGCCCTTTGTGTGAGGCTAAGGCACAGTATTTACCAATGCAAGTGTTCCCTGCCTCCCCTTCTCTCAGACCAAGAACACCACCCAAAATGCAGATGCACCTCTGTGACACCTCCACCTTCCCTGTGTACAGGCTGTCTGAAAAGTAGGCACAAAGCCCAACTTTCACTCTAACCAGACGTGGATTGGAGTCAAGCTGCAAAATACCAGAGTCATTAGCACAGAGAAATGCTCACTTTCAAGAAGTGGCATTTCTGTAATGATAATAAAAAATCCACCTGCACCAGTAAGCAGCATTTCTCACTACCATTACAACCATACTGAACGTGCCTACGCTACCCCTCATAAATCAGACAGTACCCTATAGACATAAGGCAGGGCATTTCCAATTCAATCCTATGAGAAGGCAGCCCTCACAGCAGTGAGAAACCAAATAGGCTGTTTGTCACTACCAGGACAGGCCACTCTACTAGGCACATGTCCTGCCTTCTACATACATACCACACCACTGTACAAGGGACTCAGATAAATTCAAAGCGCCAAGTAAGTGTAAGCTAATCATACCAACTTTCGAAGGGAGAGCACCTCCACTTTAGCACTGATCAGCAGAGATAAAGTGCTCAGAGTCCTAGAGCCAACAGCAAGAGATCAGAAAAAATAGGAGGAAGGAGGCAAAAAGTCTGGGGATGAACCTGCAAAAAGTGCCTGGTCCAACACTGGCACTGGTATAATGTGGCACAAGAGGTTACAAAGTGGTGCAATGCATGCATTGTTCCACTTTGTAAATATGGTGCAGCGCTTTTCTCCTTCCAACACCACATTAGTGTCAAACAAATTATGCTAATGCGGCATTGGAATGGCACAAGGGTTCCTTAAATCTCACCCTGATTTAAGAAAAGTGTCACTGCATCCAGTGCAGCTCCAATTTTCTTGCGTCCCTTAGTGCCCCCCCAACGCCACTATGTGTGCATTATAGCTAAGATATGGTGCACCAAGGCAGTAGTTAAGGGAACTAGTGTCACCATTTCTGACCCTAGTGTGGAGCTTTGCAGGATTAGCGTAAAAAATGATGACACTAATCGTGCAAAGCCCATTGAGGCCCATTGAAAACAATGGCATGCCTCCTTTTAACGCCTGCTCTGAGCAGGCGTTCAAAGTGCAGAAATAAATGATGCAATGAAATCTTTTAGATTTCTTTGCGCTATTTGTTCAGCCCCCCTGACGGGGAACGTCCCATTTGCTGCTTTATGCCTGTGCATAATGTAGCACAAAGGGTTACAAAGTGGCGGGCCACTTTGTAAATTTGTTGCAGAGATTTCAGCCTCGTTGGACCTCATTAGCATAAAAGGAAATTATGCTAATGTGGAGCAAGGACGCACTAGGGTATCTTAAACCAGCCCCTTAATCTTCTTCTTCCTGACCCGAAAGGCAGCACTGATATTATGGCCCAGACTTAAGAGGGCCTAGCGCCAATCAAATGCCACATTAGCATAATTTGTTTAATGTTAATGTGGCACTGGAAGGTCAAAAAGCCTGCACCATATTTACAAAGTGCTGCAATGCATGCATTGCACCACTTTGTAACCCTTTGTGCCACATTATGCCTGCACCAGGCATAATATATGCAAGGGGGGCATTCCACATTTAGGGGGGCTGAAAAAATGGGTTTGTATAATTTTTAATGGCATTTTTAACACCTGCTGCGAGTAGGCATTAAAGGGAAGCTCCCATTGTTTTCAATGGGCCCCTGGGTACTTTGCAGTATTAGCATCCATTTATTTTACTCTCATCCTGAAAAGCGCAGGACAAGCGTTAACAATTATGACACTAGTACCCCTGACTACTGCCATGGTGCTCTGTATTTTAAGTACGGCACACACATGGTGGCATTAGGGGCGTGCTAAGGGGTGCAAGAATAGTGGCGCTGTACTAGGTGCAGCACCACTTTTCATAAATCTGCCGCTCAATCTTACTCCAGTCTCACTTCCATTGCTTCCTGAAAGCCTCTCAATTTGAAGTATGTACCTCATTTTCCTGCTCCTTTTTCATTTACTCCTTCACAGCAGACCTAGCAAACGAGACAGAGACATCACCCAACCCCTTGCACACTCATACCTGTCCTGTATTATCTGGCTATCATGAACAAATGTACAATTCTATTTTTCCTTCAATTAACATTCCATCCAGTCCTACCACACACCCTTTTTTTATGCCATCCTTCTCAAGGTTCAAGGTTTGTTTAAACTTTTCCTCACTTAAACTTATATTTTGGAATGCATATATATATATATATATATATATATATATATATATATATATATATACAGTATATACATATCAGAATGTACTTGGTGTTGTGATTATTGGGTTTGAATCAAATACATAGGTTGTAATATATATATATATATATATATATATATATATATTCTTATTTTTGAAAGAATAAGGGGGAAAAAATGTAATTTATGGAAAAATGTAACTTATGAAAAAGTAACTGGGAGGCTTGGACTTATATTCTCTTGTTTGCAATGTTTATTATTTAAACCAAAGGGTATGATGAGCGAAAGAAGTGCAGAACCATAAACATTTGGAATTTGGTTTTAAAATGGCTTCAAAATGGTTATGTTAAAGTATTCCTGCCATGCCATGAGTGATTTGGTAATTATTTAACCTTCTGTCATCACTAAGATAAGTTTGAAATGATAGGATATTTGATGAAATATGTAATATTTAGAGAGGCATGGAACGAAAGTAAGATTTTTTTTTAAATGGGATATTGATTGGTGATGATTTGTTATAATTATTATTTTCACATTCACTGTAGTTTTTGTAATTAATGCACCGGGGTACTGTTGTTTATGATGATCACATGATATATAAAGGGAGCCAAGATGGCGACCCACAGGTTGACGAAGGCGGTAACGCTGAAACGCGTTCCTGTTTTTGAAATAAACTACAAGTTTATATACTCGTGGAGTGCTGTCCTGCCTTAATCATTTTAAGGAAGTGTTGGATATATATATGTATAAAACAAAGAAAATTCCCCACTCGTCACAGGCATTGGAAAGACCGCACTCCAAAGATTCAGATGCAAAGGAAATTTTAATGGCGATGCGTTTCGATCAACAGATCTTCCTCATAGTCTATGCTACCCATAGTGCTCCAACCCATTTAAAGAGACATTAAACACCCACACATAAACATATAAATGTGGTAAAAATACTATGTGTGACTGAATCTAGGCATATATTCTCCATTGAAAATTAAGGATAACAATCATCCCAGAAAAATCTATAAACGTCATAATTTCAACACATACAAAAATATTATTAATTCAACCTTAATTCACCTTAACATTAAAAAGTTATATGTGATAGAAAACACATATCATTTTTCTAAACACAAAAAGGTATTAATTAATGAAAAGTGGAAAAGCATTTATGTCATATTTAACATAAATAGGAATAAAGATAACATCACAGAATTAATTCCATAATAATTTCGACACATTGATTCACTATTTCATCTAATTTCTTCCCATTCCTATTTTTATAGAAGATTTTTTAAATTTAAGAAAAAAGTGAATTCTAGATATGATGAATTAAAAGACATTTTCCCATATCTTCTTTTGAATTTTCATTGGTCCAGTGGGCACAATAATTCTCATGGAGAAAACCAAACACAAATCATTAGGTGCAAAACACATCTGTTTTAAAATTTCTTATGGAACATTTCTAATCGCTCACAATATTCTTGACTTAACTATAGGAAACCAAAAATAGAAAATGCACACAAATATATTTTGACTAAAAGTTTGAGACTCAACCTACATGTACACAAAGCACTTCATCCACATTAAACCCGTTCGGGGTCTTGCTATTCAGACGGATGATATATTCTGATTCCATAACAAGTAACCTCTTCTCCCTGTTGCTACCTCTAGCAGAAAACAGTACCCTATCAATGCCAAAAAATGAAAGCATGTCAGGGTTTTGAAGATGCTTTTCTTTCGAATGTTTTGCTACAGGGTAATTCTGATCATAATTCTTTATTGCCCTCAGATGTTCAAGAACTTGCTTTTTCACAGGAAAGATAGTACTTCCCACATATCTTAAACCACATGGGCAAGTGAGGACATAAACACAAAAATCAGTTATTACATGTAATGAATTTAATAATTCCTTACTCTGTCCATTTGGTAATACAAATGTTTTTAAATTTGTACTACCACTGCATGATTTACACTTGCCACATTTGTGGAAAACCTCCCTGTTCTGATAGCCAACCTTCCTGTTTAGTTTTCATACTTAAATTATTCTGCACTAGCATATCTCTCAAAGACTTGGATTTGTTAAAAGTGATCAGTGGATATTGCGAGATCTTCTACTCAATAACAGGATCTGACTTAACGAAATACCAGTATTTTGTGAGCATTCTCTTAATCTTATCCAATTCTGAGTTGTAAGTAGTAATTATTCTTACTGCCTGTTCTCCATCTTTAATGTTAATTCTCTGGGTGAAAAGGTCTTGTCTACTTTGCGTTTTCACTCACTCTTTTGCAGCTTTTAATACATGCCCAGGATCAAATCTAGATCTAAAATTGTCTAGCATAGTTTTCTTTTCTTTCACAAATGCCTCCACAGTACTACAGTTGCGTTTGGCTCCAAGGAGCTCTCCATAGAGGATACTCCATTGAAGATTAATGGGATTGTGACTATTTGCATTTAATAAACGAGAAATGCATACTTTATCACCTTTCATCTCCACATGTACACCCAAACAATCAATTTCCATACTGTGTATCTGATTTGTGAATGCCAGATTTAACTAATTATGTGAACTATATTTCAGGAATCCTAGCAACTTACTCTTTGGACCATCCCATATCACAAAAAGATCGTCAATATACCTGGTCCAAAGTATTATGGCCCGTATTTATACTTTTTGACGCTAAACTGCGCTAACGCAGTTTAGCGTCAAAATTTTTTGCGCCGGCTTAATGCCATTCTGAAGCGCCATGCGGGTGCCGTATTTATTGAATGGCGTTAGCCGGCGCAAGCAGACGGGCGCTGCCTGGTGTGCGTGGAAAAAAACCACTTACACCAGGCAGCGCCGGCGTAGGGGAAAATGGCGTTAGGGCGTCTTAAAAATGGTGCAAGTCAGGTTGACGCAAAAAAATCGCCTCCACCCGATTTGCGACATTTTTAACGACGCCCAGACGCCATTTACATGACTCCTGTCTTGGTAAAGACAGGAGTCATGCCCCCTTGCCCAATGGCCATGCCCAGGGGACTTCTGTCCCCTGGGCATGGTCAATGGGCCTTGTGGCATGTAGGGGGGCACAAATCAGGCCCCCCTATGCCAAAAAAAAAATATTTAAAAAAAATATATATACTTACCTGAACTTACCTGAATGTCCCTGGGGTGGGTCCCTCCATCCTTGGGTGTCCTCCTGGGGTGGGCAAGGGTGGCAAGGGGGGTCCCTGGGGGCATGGGAGGGCAGCTGTGGGCTCATTTTGAGCCCACAGGTCCCTTAACGCCTGCCCTGACCCAGGCGCTAAAATCCGGCGCAAATGCGGGGTTTTTTGGCTCGCCCACTCCCGGGCGTGATTTTTGCCCGGGAGTATAAATACGACGCATTTGCGTCGCAGTCAGTTTTTTGGACGGGAACGCCTACCTTGCATCTCATTAACGCAAGGAAGGCGTTCACGCAAACAAATGACGCTCTTTACTCATAGTTTGGCGCTAGACGCGTCTAACGCCAAAGTATAAATATGGCGTTAGTTTTGCGCCGAATTTGCGTCGAAAAAAACGACGCAAATTTGGCGCAAACGGAGTATAAATATGCCCCTATATGTTTAGTCCATCTAATGTTCTTCCCTGCCAACACATGTTGCTCCTCCCACCACCCCATCAAGATACCTGCAAAACTTGGAGCAAAGCAACTGCCCATCGCAGTACCAGTGACTTGTCTATGCCACTGATCAATGATTAGAAAAAATTGTTCTCCAAACAAAACTTTAACATATTCAAAAACATCATTGTATGATCATATAAGAAAATAGCCTTGTCACAAAAGAAATACTGACAGGTCCCAATCCCTAATGCATGGTCAATATATGAAACCACATCAATGGTCACCATCAGATATGTGGGCTGCCAGGGTCTATTCTCCATTTTAGCAATGAAATCAGCATTGTCTCCGCAATAAGAGGATAAGTTTAGAACATACGGTAACAGATAAAAGTCTAAATACATAGAAGTAGATTCTAAAAGACTTCCAAAAGCTGAAATAATGGGTCTGCCTGGAGGCTTAACTCTGTTCTTATGAATGTTGGGAAGCATATAAAAGCAAGGCCCCACAGGTTTCTGGATATACAAGAATTTAAATTCTTCAATACTTAAGAGGCCTCTCCCTCTCCATTCACTCAAAAGATTATGATGTTGACAATAGATTGTTTGTAATCTTGATACCCAAGAGGTGGAAGTAGCTGGGCAGACACCAGGATCTTTTTATGAAATATATATATATATATAAAGGAGTGCTATGTCCTTTTCTGGCAATGTGGCAGATGAGACGGGGTCGCAGCCCCCTATAAATCTGTCCAAACAATTACTCCAGCCGGGCGAGGCATCTATCTTGCTGCAAGCGTAAATAATGAATCTCCATTACAGAGTTTACTTGAAGTGAAGATTTATTCGGCAACACAAACCCAACGCGTTTCAGAAACAAAGTTTCCTGGTTCACAGGTAATCAACCAACAGACATTTACATTCTTAACCCCTTCGCTGCCAGGCCTTTTCCCCCTCCTGTGCCGAGCCTTTTTTTGGCTATTTGGGGCAGTTCGCGCTTAGGCCCTCATAACGTTTTGTCCACATAAGCTAGCCAAGCCAAATTTGCTTCCTTTTTTTCCAACATCATAGGGATTCTAGAGGTACCCAGACTTTGTGGGTTCCCCTGAAGGAGGCGAAGAAATTAGCCAAAATACAGTGATTTTTTTTTTTTTTTTTTTTAAATGGGAAAAAGTGGCTGCAGAAGAAGGCTTTTGTTTTTTCCCTGAAAATGGCATCAGCTTCCCAGCTTTCTGGAACAGGCAGTCTTAAATCAGGCAACTCAATTTTTCAACACAAATTTGGCATTTTACTGGGACATACCCCATTTTTACAATTTTTTGTGCTTTCAGCATTCTTCCAGTCAGCGACAGAAATGGGTGTGAAACCAATACTGGATCCCAGAAACCTAAACATTTCTGAAAAGTAGACAAATTCTGAATTCATCAAGGGGTCATTTGTGTAGATCCTACAAGGGCTTCCTACAGAAAATGACAACTGAAAAAGAAAAATATTGAAATTGAATTAAAAAAACATAAATTTTTCTCTACGTTTTACTCTGTAACTTTTTCCTGCAATGTCAGATTTTCAAAAGCAATATACCGTTATGTCTGCTGGACGCCTCTGGTTGCGGGGATATATAGGGCTTGTAGGTTCATCAAGAACCCTAGGTACACAGGCCCAATAAATGAGCGGCACCCTGCAGTGCGTTTTCATTCTATACCGGGTATACAGCAATTCATTTGCTGAAATATAAAGAGTGAAAAATAGCTATCAAGAAACCCTTTGTATTTCCAAAATGGGCACAAGATAAGGTGTTGAGGAGCAGTGGTTATTTGCACATCTCTGAATTCCGGGGTGACCCTACTAGCATATGAATTACAGGGCATTTCTCAAATAGATGTCTTTTTTACACACTCTTTTATATTTGGAAGGAAAAAATGTAGAGAAAGACAAGGGGCAATAACACTTGCTTTGCTAATCTATGTTCCCCCAAGTCTCCCGATAACAATGATACCTCACTTGTGTGGGTAGGCCTAGCACCCACAACAGGAAACGCCCCAAAACGCAACGTGGACACAGCACATTTTTTTAAAGAAAACAGAGGTGTTTTTTGCAAAGTGCCTACCTGTAGATTTTGGCCTCTAGCTCAGCCGGCACCTAGGGAAACCTACCAAACCTATGCATTTTTTAAAACTAGAGACCTAGGGGAATCCAGGATGGGGTGACTTGTGGGGCTCTGACCAGGTTCTGTTACCTAGAATCCTTTGCAAACCTCAAAATTTGGCTAAAAAAACACGTTTTCCTCACATTTTGGTGACAGAAAGTTCTGGAATCAGAGAGGAGCCACACGTTTCCTTCCAACCAGCGTTCTCCCAAGTCTCCTGATAAAAATGTTACCTCACTTGTGTGGGTAGGCCTAGCGCCCGTGACAGGAAATGCGTGACATTGGCGCCAAAAAAAAATCCCAGGTGCCTAGTGGTTTCTGCCCTCTTGGGGGCAGATTGGCATAGCAAAAATTGTACGATCTGCAAATGGCCTAAATACAATTTTCCCCTCCAGGGGAGCGACCCTTGTCCAAGGGGTCGCTCCCCATCTGTAAAACATCTGTAAAACAACAACAACAAAAAAATCCCTGGTGCATAGTGGTTTCTGACCCCCTTGGGGGCAGGTCGGCCTAATCAAAATAGGCTGATCTACCCCCCAGGGGAGCAGAAATGGCCTAAAATAATTCCCCCCCAGGGGAGCGACCCTTGGCTAAGGGGTCAATCCCCTTGCGTGAAATTAACTTAAAAAAAATTAACTCCCTGGTGTCTAGTGGTTTCTGTCCCCCTTGGGGGCAGATTGGCCTCATCAAAATAGGCCAAACTGACCCCAAGGGGGGCAGAAATGGCCTAAATATAATTTGCCTAAGGGTACGCTCCACACACCTAAAACAAAAAAATAAACAAAAACAAAAGAAAAAATATATATTTCCCTGGTGCCCCCCTTTTTGCATAGGCCCAGGGGTGGCAGAAAAGGCCTTCCCAAAAAATGCCCCCCCTGGGAGCGACCCTTGCCTAAGGGGTTGCTCCCTTATGACAATTAAAAAAAAAAAAAAAAAAAATCCCTGGTGTCTAGTGGGCGTTTCAAAAGCCGGATTGCAAGCAATCGGCTTTTGAAACGCTTGGAGAGACTTCAAAGGGAAGGAAATACATTTCCTTCCCTTTGAAGCCTCTCCGGGCCTCCCCCACGTGATCGAAAGAGAAATGCAAAGCATTTCTCTTTCGATCGGGCTGGAAGCTGAGCTTCCAGCGCGATGGGGTATG
Organism: Pleurodeles waltl; assembly: GCF_031143425.1. NCBI lineage: Eukaryota > Metazoa > Chordata > Amphibia > Caudata > Salamandridae > Pleurodeles > Pleurodeles waltl. The sequence continues at coordinate 938,234 of NW_027150406.1, read as the reverse complement.
GCTCTGTGATTGTCAGCGCGCGCTCGCGTGCTGACATCACAGGGGGGGTGGGGGGGTTGGGGGTGGAAGGGGAAGGGCTTCCCCTTCCATCTCTGACTTGGGGGGGTTGGGGGGTGTAGGAAAGTACCATCTTGCCTGGCATGTTACCCCCATATTTCACTGTATATATGTTGTTTTAGTTGTATGTGTCACTGGGACCCTGCCAGCCAGGGCCCCAGTGCTCATAAGTGTGCCCTATATGTGTTCCCTGTGTGATGACTAACTGTCTCACTGAGGCTCTGCTAACCAGAACCTCAGTGGTTATGCTCTCTCTTTGCTTTACAAATTGTCACTAACAGGCTAGTGACCAATTTCACCAATTCACATTGGCATACTGGAACACCCTTATAATTCCCTAGTATATGGTACTGAGGTACCCAGGGTATTGGGGTTCCAGGAGATCCCTGTGGGCTGCAGCATTTATTTTGCCACCCATATGGAGCTCTGACAATTCTTACACAGGCCTGCCACTGCAGCCTGAGTGAAATAACGTCCATGTTATTTCACAGCCATTTACCACTGCACTTAAGCAACTTATAAGTCACCTATATGTCTAACCTTTACCTGGTAAAGGTTGGGTGCTAAGTTACTTAGTGTGTGGGCACCCTGGCACTAGCCAAGGTGCCCCCACATCGTTCAGGGCAAATTCCCCGGACTTTGTGAGTGCGGGGACATCATTACACCCGTGCACTATACATAGGTCACTACCTATGTATAGCGTCACAATGGTAACTCCGAACATGGCCATGTAACATGTCTAAGATCATGGAATTGTCACCCCAATGCCTTTCTGGCACTGGGGAGACAATTCCATGATCCCCCAAGTCTCTAGCACAGACCCGGGTACTGCCAAACTACCTTTCCTGGGGTTTCACTGCAGCTGCTGCCAACCCCTCAGACAGGTTTCTGCCCTCCTGGGGTCCAGCCAGGCTTGTCCCAGGAAGGCAGAACAAAGGACTTCCTCAGAGAGAGGGTGTTACACCCTCTCCCTTTGGAAAAAGGTGTCAGGGCTGGGGAGGAGTAGCCTCCCCCAGCCTCTGGAAATCCTTTGATGGGCACAGATGGTGCCCATCTCTGCATAAGCCAGTCTACACCAGTTCAGGGATCCCCCAGCCCTGCTCTGGCACAAAACTGGACAAAGGAAAGGGGAGTGACCACTCCCCTGACCTGCACCTCCCAGGGGAGGTGCCCAGAGCTCCTCCAGTGTGCTCCAGACCTCTGCCATCTTGGAAACAGAGATGCTGCTGGCACACTGGACTGCTCTGAGTGGCCAGTGCCAGCAGGTGATGTCAGAGACTCCTTCTGATAGGCTCTTACATGTGTTGCTAGCCTATCCTCCTTCCTAGGTAGCCAAACCTCCTTTTCTGGCTATTTAGGGTCTCTGTTTTGGGGAATTCTTTAGATAACGAATGCAAGAGCTCATCAGAGTTCCTCCGAATCTCTCTCTTCACCTTCTGCCAAGGAATCGACCGCTGACTGCTCTGGATGCCTGCAAAACCGCAACAAAGTAGCAAAGACGACTACTGTAACCTTGTATCGCTGATCCGGCCACCTTCTCAACTGTTTTCCTGGTGGTGCATGCTGTGGGGGTAGTCTGCCTCCTCTCTGCACTAGAATCTCCAAAGAAATCTCCTGTGGGTCGACAGAATCTTCCCCCTGCAACCGCAGGCAACAAAAGACTGCATCACCCGTCCTCTGGGTCCCCTCTCAGCACAACAAGCGTGGTCCCTGGAACTCAGCAACTCTGTCCAAGTGACTCTCACAGTCCAGTGACTCGTCAGTCCAAGTTTGGTGGAGGTAAGTCCTTGCCTCACCACGCTAGACTGCATTGCTCGGTGCCCTGTGATTTGCAGTTGCTCCGGCTCCTGTGCACTCTTCCAGGATCTCCTTTGTGCACAGCCCAGCCTGTGTCCCCGACACTCTAACCTGCAGTGCACAACCTCCTGAGTTGTCCTCCGGCGTCGTGGGAATTTCTTTTGTGACTTCGGGTGAGCTCTGGTTCACTCTTCTTTGTAGTGCCTGTTCCGGCACTTCTGCGGGTGCTGCCTGCTTCTGTGAGGGCTCCTTGTCTTGCTGGGTGCCCCCTCTGTCTCCTCACGCAATTGGCGACATCCTAGTCCCTCTTGGGCCACAGCAGCATCCAAAAACCCTAATGGCAACCCTTGCAGCTAGCAAGGCTTGTTTGTGGTATTTCTGCGTGGGAACACCTCTGCAAGCTTCTTCACGACGTGGGACATCCATCCTCCAAAGGGGAAGTTCCTAGTCCTCTTTGTTCTTGCAGAATCCACAGCTTCTACCATCCGGTGGCTGCTTCTTTGCACCCTCAGCTGGCATTTCCTGGGCATCTGCCCAATCTCGACTTTGTCGCGATTCTTGGACTTGTTCCCCTTGTTCCACAGGTACTCTCGTCCGGAAATCCACTTTGGTTGCATTGCTGGTGTTGTTCTTCCTTGCAGAATTCCCCTATCACGACTTCTGTGCTCTCTGGGGAACATAAGGGCACTTTACACCTACTTTTCAGGGTCTTGGGGTGGGCTATTTTTCTAACCCTCACTGTTTTCTTACAATCCCAGCGACCCTCTACAAGCTCACATAGGTTTGGGGTCCATTTGTGGTTCGCATTCCACTTTTGGAGTATATGGTTTGTGTTGCCCCTTACCTATGTGCTCTCATTGTAGTCTATTGTGACTGTACATTGCTTGCATTGCTTTTTATTGCTATTACTGCATATTTTTGGTATTGTGTACATATATCTTGTGTATATTTGCTATCCTCATACTGAGGGTACTCACTGAGATACTTTTGGCATATTGTCATAAAAATAAAGTACCTTTATTTTAAGTATATCTGTGTATTGTGTTTTCTTATGAAATTGTGCATATGACACCAGTGGTATAGTGGGAGCTTTGCATGTCTCCTAGTTCAGCCTAAGCTGCTCTGCTAAGCTACCCTTTTCTATCAGCCTAAGCTGCTAGAACACCTCTTCTACACTAATAAGGGATGCCTGGACCTGGTGCAGAGTGTAAGTACCCCTTGGTACTCACTGCAAACCAGGCCAGCCTCCTACAGGGGGAACCCCACAGAGGGAGCGCTAGCGCTGCCTCTGGGCTCTGTGACCAGGACGTAATGGTTACGTCCTGGGCACAGCAGCACTGTGCCTCAGGACGTAACCATTACATCCTGGGCACAGAACCGGTTAAATACTTAGGTGCAAAAACAAAGTGTATGACATAGAAGACGGACTAAAAGCTACAAGACATGCAAAATTAGCAGTGTTATTGGCCATCTTAGAACGACTGACTAACCCGATCTGATCATAAATAATGCATTTATACAGTTCTATAAAGAACAAAACAAGAAATCTTCACCATTGTGATAAATATTAAACCATCAAGTGGCCAACTTGAATTGTCAATCGAGCTTATGTCCTTATTACGCATAGTGACCAGGTTAAAAATATTAATGTCGGCCACCTTTGAATTGCTAATTTAAACACTGAGTAGAAAATTAGAGAATGAAAAAATTGAACCGAATTTCATACTATAAAACTAAACATACCATTCATATGATGTAAACATTGTCTGCCTGAAACAATAATTATCTGTAATTATTTTGGATTGTGATCTCAACGTGTTTAACCCACATATACAGTGACTAAATTGATCCACAATCAACTATTATAGGTCATTCAGGTTGGGAAAAACATACCCATATCTGTTTTGCCACAATACATAAAGAGACATAGGATATAAATTACATCAATCCTTGTTACATAATCATTTGAAAGTGTTGACCATGTGGACATATATATATTTTATTAAGAAATGGTTCAAAACATGGCAGGAACTTTATCTTCAGGAATCTGCTTGTCAGAGCACCATGAGGATATATCAAAACCCATTGCTCATTTATATACTCACAGTAACAGTTTTTGAGTACATGAATATCAGCTTTACGTAAACAGTCAGACTTCTCCCAAAATCTGTCTAGATTCAGTCTACTAAACCAGTCACGCTCTGACTTTATCCAGGGAATACGATTGATATTGGCTGGGATCATCAGATCCCTTAGAGAGTCCCTGTAATCGCTCAGTTTGTTAGTGGACCACAAGCGGACCCAGTAGGCCAGTGGCCTCAGTACTGCCAAATTCGCTATTCTGCATAAGTTTAGGTCCAGATAAAAAGGGGTTGATGGAGTCCTCTTTAGGTAACTTTAAAAGTTTCCTTATAACTTTATTTTCTGCAGTAGTTAAGCAGTCCATGTTTCTATGTCCCCACAATTCTGCACCAAATAGGGCAGCTCTCTGTGCCTTAGCTTGGTAGACTGCTAGGGCTGGAGAAACAGATTATGATCTGGTGGTAGTATGGACCCTTATAATAGCGTTGGAACTGTGCTCAATTGTTAGGGAGGACTTTGTTAACTGAGGCAGCCATTTTAGATCACTGGTTAATTTGACCCCTAGGTAGTTAAATTATTTAGTCCTCTCCAGTGTTTCACCACACGCTCTGATTTGCCTTATCCTTCTTCTCCTTAGTCCAAAGATCATGAATTTGGTCTTCCCTAAATTCAGCTCTAGTCCTCTAGAATTGCAAAAATTCATACATTTGTCAATTAGGACCTGAAGTCCCATTGGTGATTGAGAAACTAGTATGGAGTCGTCGGCAAAGAATAAAATAGGGATTTTTACGTTATTCAATATGGGGGGCCTCCTGGGTTCTTCTCGGGCTGGCACCTTACTATTGGGGTCAATGCAGCTGCGCCAACATGGGCAACATCACTCTTCCAGTTTTGCTGTCAGGTTGTCCATCGTACTAACTAGCACAGACACTAGCGACTTGAAATCATTTATTTCATGAAGTAGGGTTTCACAGTCAACAGTGTGCTCTTTTTCTGCTTTGTGTGGTTTGTCTTTATCGCTAATGGGCATGGCAGTTCTGTCAGTTATGGCCAAAAGGGAAACTTATTTGAGCAGTGTATGATCTTATTAATTATTACAGTTGGTGAAAGAGGAAAACCTAACGAGGCTGTATCAGCATTAGGAACCTCAGCTACTTCAGTCGAATCACAAGGGTTGTTGTCGTTGGGCAATAATGAGGCTTCAGCACCAGCTTGTGCGCATCTTGCAATGTTCCATCATTCAATAAACATTCAATAAACATCAGGGACCTTACTCCTTGCTCCTTTGCTTATCCCTTTAGACGATTTACCATTTAACAGTGATTCAACCTCACCGATAAGGTTGTCAATGTCAGAAAGCGGGCCTACATCGTCACTCAAAGATGACCACCAGGTTTTAAGTCATGTTTGTTTTTTTGATTTCTTGGCGCTACTTATTGATGGTTCTGTGTCCCCTGCCTTGCTCTTGCCCATATTTGTTACCCCACACTCCTACAACTCTCCTATTACCCTGGTTACTCACTCATTGTATGTCCTTTAGGCCTTTTAACCTCCTCACAGCCAGAGGGCTGAAAGAGGGTGGGCCCAGCCAGCTTCTGCCAGCTGATGATGGGCGAAGACAGGCCCGGTCTTGGCCCAGTCGTGGCCCAAGCATGCGCCCAGTCACGTCCCGCACTGCGGGTGGGTGCCTGCTGTTTATGGCATCTCCTGATGTTCTTGGTTGCAGAACAGCCCTCCTGCCACTCTGCCTGCTGGGAAATGTAGGAGAGTTAAAGTTCCCCCCGATTGATCGAAGTCAGCGTGTCCCCAAAGCCTAGATTTTGGGTAGACCAAACAATGCCTTGAGCCCCCGATGGGTTTTAGGTTCTGATAGCACTTCATTACAGTGAAGGTGGAGTCCCTATCTCCACACTGCAGAAGTTGCTGTCCCTCTTTGCTCTGCTCATGGTTAGACTGATGTTACTATCATCAATTCATTCAAACCTAGGATGTAGTCAACAACCTTTCTAGGTAGAAGTCCTCCAAACACCCACACTATGGAATTATAAACTACTTTCCAGATATCAGACCCTTGGAAATAATTCCAGTGTGTTTTGGAATGTATTTTTCCAGGAATCTCCATCACTAAATTCAAACCTCCTAGAACTACACCTGGCTTTCCCAATATGAGATTCATAAGTCATATTATGATTTTGGCAGATGAAAACAGCATGAAAGGTTTGGAAAGCCCCACAAAGTGAAAATTTTGATTTTTATGTTAGTGAGTGGGACTGGAGGGGTGTACCAAATTGATTATGTATTTTTTCATTTGGTACCATGCTCATTGTTTGGCAAATGTGCGTATTTGTAGCAAGTATAATTAATGCAGCAAGATTTTCTTCTTAGACCTTAGTTCACTCTCACTACTTGGAAGATCTCAGCAGTCCCACCATGGTGAAAAAAATGTTGCATGTGGTTGAAACTATCTACCTGAGCTGAGCAAAGTATTTTCCAGTGACTGTCCGCCTTGGTGGAGTGGCTTTGTGTGAGGAAGGTTGCACTATAGTGAAAAAGATCTTTCTGGCAAGTTTAGACAGCACTCCCGATTGATCGAAGTCAGCGTGTCCCCAAAGCCCAGATTTTGGTTAGACCAAACAATGCCTTGAGCCCCCAGTGGGTTTTAGGATCTGATAGAGCTTCAGTACAGTGAAGGTGGAGTCCCAATCTCCACACTGTAGAAGTTGCTGTCCCTCTTTCCTCTGCTCATGGTTAGACTGATGTTACTATCACCAATTCATTCAAACCTAGGATGTAGTCAACAACCTTTCTAGCTAGAAGTCCTCCAAACACCCACACTATGGAATTGTAAACAGCTTTCCAGATATCAGACCCTTGGAAATAATTCCAGAGTGTTTTGGAATGGATTTTTCCAGGAATCTCCATCACTGAATTCAAACCTCCTAGAACTACACCTGGCTTTCCCAATATGAGATTCATAAGTCATATTATGATTTTGGCAGATGAAAACAGCATGAAAGGTTTGGAAAGCCCCACAAAGTGAAAATTTTGATTTTTATGTTAGTGAGTGGGACTGGAGGGGTGTACCAAATTGATTATGTATTTTTTCATTTGGTACCATGCTCATTGTTTGGCAAATGTGCGTATTTGTAGCAAGTATAATTAATGCAGCAAGATTTTCTTCTTAGACCTTAGTTCACTCTCACTACTTGGAAGATCTCAGCAGTCCCACCATGGTGAAAAAAATGTTGCATGTGGTTGAAACTATCTACCTGAGCTGAGCAAAGTATTTTCCAGTGACTGTCCGCCTTGGTGGAGTGGCTTTGTGTGAGGAAGGTTGCACTATAGTGAAAAAGATCTTTCTGGCAAGTTTAGACAGCACTCCCGATTGATCGAAGTCAGCGTGTCCCCAAAGCCCAGATTTTGGTTAGACCAAACAATGCCTTGAGCCCCCAATGGGTTTTAGGATCTGATAGAGCTTCAGTACAGTGAAGGTGGAGTCCCAATCTCCACACTGTAGAAGTTGCTGTCCCTCTTTCCTCTGCTCATGGTTAGACTGATGTTACTATCACCAATTCATTCAAACCTAGGATGTAGTCAACAACCTTTCTAGCTAGAAGTCCTCCAAACACCCACACTATGGAATTGTAAACAGCTTTCCAGATATCAGACCCTTGGAAATAATTCCAGAGTGTTTTGGAATGGATTTTTCCAGGAATCTCCATCACTGAATTCAAACCTCCTAGAACTACACCTGGCTTTCCCAATATGAGATTCATAAGTCATATTATGATTTTGGCAGATGAAAACAGCATGAAAGGTTTGGAAAGCCCCACAAAGTGAAAATTGTGATTTTTATGTTAGTGAGTGGGACTGGAGGGGTGTACCAAATTGATTATGTATTTTTTCATTTGGTACCATGCTCATTGTTTGGCAAATGTGCGTATTTGTAGCAAATATAATTAATGCAGCAAGATTTTCTTCTTAGACCTTAGTTCACTCTCACTACTTGAAAGATCTCAGCAGTCCCACCATGGTGAAAAAAATGTTGCATGTGGTTGAAACTATCTACCTGAGCTGAGCAAAGTATTTTCCAGTCACTGTCCGCCTTGGTGGAGTGGCTTTGTGTGAGGTAGGTTGCACTATTGTGAAAAAGATCTTTCTGGGAAGTTTAGACAGCACTCCCTATTTTGATGGATTGACAGATTTGGGTTCATGAGCCTCACAGGTGGTTTTTGAGATACAATAAGGAATGGGTATATGACTGGGTCCAAGCAAGGTCTTTACAGGTATGTAAAAAATATAAAAAATGGCCTTCATGTGATACCATTGGTCTAAAGAACATTCAGGCCCTTATAACAAGGCTGGTGGTCATCAGAGGGCCAGCCTTGCAGTAGCAGTCTTACTGCTGTGAACCCAGTGGAAAAGACCACCACATCACAAGTTGTGGGGTTTGGCAGAAGCCAAGCCTCCACAATGCCGCCTGGCCCGCTGCTGCAGTCACACTGACGTGGCCCACAGTGAGCACCTCCATCCTGGTGGCAGGCCTCGACCTGACGGCCGGATTACAAGGCTGCAGACCGCCAAGCTTTCTGTGGCAGTCACCCCACCACGAAAACCCTGGCGGTAATGCACCTGGTGACAGGAATCCCCTTTCCTGTCACCGGCACACACATGCACATGTCTCTACACCTCCATGCACCCCCACCCATCCACATACTTACAAACCCCCCACCCGTCCACACAATTTCAAACCCCGCAACTGTACACATCCATCCAAACACCCACACCCGCACACTCACTGACATACACTCCTCTCACTCACACATATGCACCCCCCTCCGCAAACATTCACACCTTCCTCCCCCCTGCATGGCATTCATACACACACCCGCTTTCACCGTTCATTCACACAAACAAATGACCACGCACCCACAAACAACCCCACACCTCCCCATCCACAATCATTTACACCCCCACCCTCTCCACACACGTATACATTCACACACTCCCCCTCCGCATACGCACACTTGCACACATGCACCGCAGTAGCTCGCAGACTTGCAAACATGCACTCACATTTGCACACATAACCACACACACCACACACATGCACCCAACAATTCCGCTCTTTCGGACAATCAATTACCTTCTTTGTCAAGGAGGTCATATGGGAGGGGATGGGTCCAGGTGGTTTTACACTGCCAGCACCACTACGCCAGAAAGACTCCATTGAGCCGTTTTACGGCTTGTAATACGCAGGCGGAGTCTTGCCGCCGTGGCGGTGCTGGTGATGCAGCCACCTCTTCAGATTTGGACTTCCGCCCATAAATGGGCAGAAGTCCTCCAATGACTCCTAATGTGGCAGTCAGCAGACGACCAGCACTGGCAGTCTATTGGCTACAGTGGCTTTGGCGGTCTCACAAAAAGACTGCTGAAGCCGTAATAAGGGCCTCTGTGTTGATCCTCAGTGGACCTCTGCTCTTTGCTCTCTTTTGGACAAATAGTATAAGAAGAGTTTTTGTAGCCGTTCAGTACCAGCAGTGAAAATAGTAAAGACTGAGGGCATGAGGCATTGGCTACAGAACTGATACCAAAAGAAAGGTGTGTAACTGTGGGGCTGGTTAGGGGGCTTAAAGTTCACCTGTTTAAAAGAATGCCTCTCCTAAGGAACCTTTAGGCTATTGAATGAGGGTAATGCTGTACAGAGTGACACCACTGTTGCTACTGCTTTGTTTTTGCTGACATTATGACACTCAGATACATGTGGTTTGTAACTAGATACAGTTCTTCTGCCCAAAACCTTACTAAATTGGTGTAGAGATTTTTTCTACTAATCTTTTATAGCTTCTAAATTAAATTATTCTTCATCTACACCAAGTAGTGCTTTTCCTAAGTTTTAAAAGGGAACATTTTATTCTCATAAACCTGCTGTCTCATGTGGCAGATAATCATAAATCAAATCAAAGGAATACTTTAATTTTCAGGAAGATTTGGCATATCATGAACAAATATATTTTGGGACAATCATGCAATTGCTTGTATGATGGAACCAGGTGTGCCGGAACAACGCATGCCTTAACAATGTGGTCGAAACCACAACCACATCGTTTCCAGCCATGCCTTTACCACGCATGCCTTTACAACAAAGTTCCTTGTGAAAGCATGCATAGTAAAAGCATGTGTGGAAAAAGTATGCAAAACGGCATGCATGGTTCTGTCATGTAACCACATCCCCCACCCGCCTTGAGACCCAAAACTGCCCACCCCTAATACCTAACCTACCCCAATCCCCCATGCGCCTTGAGCCCTAAATAAAAATAATATTCTAGCCCCCACCCCTATGAACTAAAATACCCCGAACCCCCACCAGCCCTGAACACAAAAAAAAACTACTCTGACCCTCCCACCCCTGTCCATAAAACTAAACTTCCCCGACACCCCTACTAGCCCTGTGCCCTAAAATAAAAACTACCCTGACCCCATCCATAAAAAGTAAACTACCCCGATTCCTCCACCCACCCTGAGCACCAAAAAAAACTCTCCCCACCCCAGCCCTAAAAACTAAATTACCCCAATATCCACAACCTGCCCTGAACCCTAAAAAAAACTACCCTATCCCCCACCTGACCTTAAAAAGTGAGCTACACCGCCCCCCCACAGGCTCTGAGCCCTAAAAAAAAACTACCCGAGCCCACTCCTAAAAAGTAAACTAAACTCTAAGCCCTAAAAAAAACTATCCTCTCCCCCACCCTACCCCATAAAACTAAATTATCCTGATCCCTAAAAAAAAAAATACCCTTACTCCCTACCTGTGCCCCTAAAAATGAAAGTACCCCAACACCCACACCCAAACTAAGCCCTAAATCCACCCCAATATTAAAAACTACCCACCAATCCTGCCCCAGCCCCACTCACCTCACCACATCCTCTACCGATCCTTCTTCCTCTTCTCTCCTCCCTCCTCCCATCCTTTCCTTAAACCTTCCCCACCCCTTTAAAAATAAACTACCAGGTCCCCACCCCCACCCTCAGCCCTAAATAAAAAAATACTTAAACCACCACCCCTTAAAAGAAATACCCTGACCCACACCATAATCCCTTAAAAACAATACCCAAGCCCCCAGCCCCACCCCTTAGAAAAATAGACAGACCTCCCACTCTCATTCCTTAAAAAAATATCCAACCCCCCCACCCACCCCTTGAAAAAAAAGAAACCCACCCCAACCCCCCACCTACCGCATTCCCTTACCACACCACTGCCCCAGCCCCACTTACCTTATTGCGTCCTCACCGGAACACTGCATAGCTTTTTCTGTGCCTTAACCATGCATAAACATAGTTCAGCACATGCGTGGTTAAGGCACAGAAAAAGCCATGCGTTGTTCAGGCAAGCGTGGTCACGCTTGCATGAGAAATGTCCGCTTCCTTAAGCACGCATTGTTGAGGACTTTTCCCAAGCATTTCAATGAATTTTCAAGGATCTCCATTTAGAGATAAAATAACTTCACAGACAATACTAGCCCTTAAGATTATACATAAGGCATCAACACAGAACCTGAATTTGAAGCTCTCATTCTGGCCAATATGAGTCTATTTGACTTGAACGAGAGCAAGTAAGGACAGCATCTTGAAATTACATGCAATTTACGGTGTATTGAATGAATTCCATGTTTGATCATGTCAAAGTTAGCTGAATACAATTTCAACAGTGGGCCTCCATTATGTGAAGAGCATTAGTAACTACTTCTAGGGTGGGCATTATCATGCTGAAAACTGGGCAAATACTGAATTGCAAAAGCCCAAAAGTTTATGTTTCAATAAATTGGTAAAAAATATAATGTTTTCACATTTCCTAAGGTTGTGTCATTTAATTTAAGACTGTGGGGCATATTTATACTCTGTTTGCGCCGAATGTGCGTCAAAAGTTTTGACACACAATCGGCGCAAACCCTGCCCCATATTTATACTTTGACGTCCGACTCCGCGGGCGTCAAAGTTCCACCATGGGCGTCATTTTTTGGAAGGGGGAACCAGCCTTGCGTTAATTATATGCAAGGTAGGCGTTCCCTTCCAAAAAATGACTTTAGGGCCTGTGCCCCATATTTATACTCTGACGTCATTTTGACGCACAGGAGGGGGCAGGCCTTAAAAAACGGCGCCTAGCCTGATGGGCGCAGTTTTTTAACGCCTGGGTCAGGGCAGGCGTTAAGGGACCTGTGGGCTCGGAAGGAGCCCAGAGGTGCCCTCCCATGCCCCCAGGGACACCCCCTGCCACCCTTGCCCACCCCAGGAGGACACCCAAGGATGGAGGGACCCATCCCAGGGAAGTTGAGGTAAGTTGGGGTAAGTAATTTTTTTCGTTTTTTTTTTGTGGAATAGGGGGGCCTGATTTGGGCCCCCCTACATGCCACTATGCCCAATGACCATGCCCAGGGGACATAAGTCCCCTGGG